>NC_137897.1:37839267-38155851 GCF_963455335.1 Martes martes | reverse complement strand
GACACTTAGGTTTTTTCCATATCTTGGGCATTATAAATAATGCAGTAATAAACATTGTTGCAGGCATATTTTTATTTTTTAAATTTTAATTCCAGTTATAGTTAACCTGGTGTTATATTAGTTCCAGGTGTACCATATAGTTATTCAACAATTTCATAGAACATCCAGTGCTCATCACAAGTGCACTCCTTAATCCCCATCATCTATTTCACCCATCCCCCACCCCCTTCCTTCTGGCAACCATCAATGAGTTCTCTATAGCTGAGAGTCTGTTTATTGGTTTGTCCTTTGCTTATTTGTTTTGTTTCTTAAATCCCACATATGAATAAAATATAGTGTTTGTCTTTCACTAACTGACTAATTTTGTATAGCATTATACTCTCTAGCTCCATCCGTGTCATTGCAAATGGAAGGATTTCATTCATTTTTTATGGCCTAGCAATATATATTATATATATGTATATATAATATATATTATATAATTCTTCATCCATTCTTCTATTGATGGGCACTTGGGCTGCTTTCCATAATTTGGCTATTGTAATAATTTGGCCATTGTAAATAATGCTACATTAAACATAGAGGTGCATATATATTTTCAAATTAGTGTTTTCATATTCTTTGGGCAAATACCAGTAGTGAAAATTACTGGCTCATATGGTAGTCTAGTTTTAATTTTTTGAGAGACCTCCATACTGTTTTCTACAGGGGGCTGCACCAACTCTCATTCCCACCAACAGTGTGTGAGGGTTCCCTTTTCTCCACATCCTTACCAACCATTGTTTCTTGGGTTTTATATCTTAGCCATTTGACAGGTGTGAGATGGTATCTCAGTGTGGTTCTGATATACATTTCCCTGATGATGAGTGATGTTGAATATCTTTTCATGTGTCTGTTGGCTGTCTGACATGTTGTCTTTGCAGAAATGTCTGTTCATTTCTTCTGCCCATTTTTAAGTGGATTATTTGGCTTTTTGTGTTGAGTTTTATAGGTTCTTTTTATATTTTGGATATGAACCCTTTATCAGATATGTCATTTGCAAATATATTCTCTCATTCAGTAAATAACCTTTTAGTTTTGTTGTTTCCTTTGCTGTGCAGAAGCTTTTTATTTTGCTACAGTCCCAATTTTGTGTGTGTGTGTGTGTGCTTTTGTTTCTCTTGCTTCAGGAGACATATCTAGAAAAATGTTGCTATATTCCATGTCAGAGAACTTACTTTCTGCATTCTCTTTTAGAATTTTTATGGTTTCAGGTCTCACACTTAGGTCTTAAATCCATTTTGAGTTTACTTTTGTGTATGGTGTAGGAAAGTGGTCCAATTTCATTCTTTTGCATGTAGGATCTATTTTCTCCAAACCCCATTTGTTGAAGAGATTATCTTTTTCCAATTGGATATTTTTGCCTCGTTTGTCAAAAATTAACTGACCATTTAGCCATGGGTTTATTCCTGAGTTTTCTGTTCTGTTCTATTGATCTGTATCTTTATCTTTGTGCCAGTACCACACTATTTTAATGACTACAGCTTTATAATACATCTTGAAATCTGGGATTGTGATACTTACAGTATTGTTCTTTTTCAAGATTTCTTGGGCCCTTCAAGGTCTTTTTGTGGTTCCAAACAAATTTTAGGAATTTGTACTAGTTCTGTGAAAAATGTTGTTTGTATTTCAATAAGAATTGCATTAAAATCTGTGGTTTCGGTAGTATCGACATTTAAACAATATTTGTTCTTCCAATCCATGAGTATGGAATGTCTCCATTTGTTTGTGTCACCTTTAATTTATTTCATCTATATTTTATAGTTTTCAGAGTACAGGTCTTTCACCTCTTTGCTAAGTTTAATCCTGGATATTTTATTATTTTGGTGTAATTGTAAATGGAATTGTTTTCTTAATTTCTCTTTCTGCTGCTCTATTATTAACGTATAGAAATGCAATGGATTTCTCTATATTGGTTTTGTATCCTGTGACCTTACTGAATTAATTCATTCGTTCTAGTAACTTTTTGGTGGAGTCTTTTGGGTTTTCTATATATAGCATGTCATCTGAAAATAGTGACAGTTTTACTTCTTCTTTACCAGTTTGGATGCCTTTTATTTCTTTTTGATATCTGATTGCTGTGGCTAGGACTTCCAGTACTATGTTGAATAAAAATGGTGAGAGTGGACATCCTTGTCTTGTTCCTGATCTTAGGAGGAAAGCTCTCTGTTTTCACCATTGAGTAAAATGTTAACTATGGGGTTTTCATATATGCCCTCTATTATGTTGAGGTATGCTCCCTCTAAACCTACCTTGTTGAGGTTTTTTTTTTTTTATCGTGAAAGGATGTTGTACTTTGTTAAATGTTTTTTTCTGCATCTATTGAGATGCTCATAAGGTTTTTTCTTTAATCCTTTCTCTTGTTGATGTGATGTATCACATTGATTGATTTACAAATATTGGACCACCCTTGCATCCTGAGAATAAATTCCACTTGATCATGGTGGAAGATTTTTTTTAGTGTATTGTTGGATTCAGTCTGTCAATATTTTGTTGAGGATTTTTTACATCTATGTTCATCAGAGATACAGCCCTGTAGTTCCCTCTCTCTCTCTTTTTGGTAGTGTCTTTATCTGGTTTTTGTATTGGGGTAATGCTGGTCTCATAGAATGAATTTGGAAGTTTTCATCCCTCTTCTCTTTTTTGGAATAATTTGAGAAGAATGGGTATTAACTCTTCTTTAAATGTTTGATAGAATTCATCTGTGAAGCCATCTGATCCTGGACTTTTTTTTTTTTTTTTTGGTAGTTTCTTGGTTACTGATTCAATTTCATTGCTGGTAGTTGGTCTGTTCAAATTTTCTATTTTTTCTTGTTTGAGTTTTGGGAGGTTAAATGTTCCTAGGAATTTATCTAGTTCTTCTAGTTTGTCAAGTTTGTTTGCATATAATTTTTCATAATATTCTCTTATAATCTTTTGTATTTCTGTAGCATTTTTTTTAAAATTTCTCCTCTTTCATTTCTGATTCTGTTTGAGTACCCCCCCCCCCACTTTGATGAGTCTGGCTAAAGGTTTATCAATTTTGTTGATCTTTTCAAAGAACCAGCTCCTGGTTTCATTGATCTGCTGTATTGTGTATTTTCAGTTTCTATTTCATTTATTTCTGCTCAAATCTTTATTCTTTCCTTCCTTCTGTGGGACTTGGGTTTCTTTTTTTCTTCTTTTTCTAGCTACTTTAGATACAAAGTTAGTTTGTTTATTTGAGATTTTTCTTGCTTCTTGAGGTAGGCCTGTATTGCTTTACACTTCCTTCTTAGAACAGATTTGCAGCATCCCAAAGATTTTGGAGGATTCTGTTTTCCTTTTCATTTGTCTCCATGTGTTGTTTTTTCAAAATTTCCTTTTTGATTTTTTGGTTGACCCATTTATTGTTTAGTAGCATGCTATTTGACCTCCATGTATTTGTTTTCTTCCCAGATTTTTCATGGTGGCTTATTTCTAGTTTCACACTGTCATGGTTGGAAAAGACGCATAATATGACTTCAGTCTCTTTTAATTTAATCACTGAACTCTACCTCTGAAACTAATAATACACTATATGATAATTAATTGGATTTAAATTAAATAAATAGAGTTCTAAGTGTAAAGCCCTACTGACTGAAAGAACTTACAAAGTTAGGTCTCTCTGGCTTTCAAAACCAAATGTTATGGGAATTTTTCTCAGCGTGAGTCCCCTGTACCTGGGGTGTCTGGTGTGGGGGTCTTCTCCTTTCTCCTCTCCTCACAGGTCAGTTTTGCTTTTGAATGCATCAGTGCCTCTCTTCTTACCCTCTTTGATATGTCCTCTTCTCTACATTTAGCCTTGGAGAATTTGTTCTGCCAGTCTTTGGGTGTTTTCTGGGTTATTTACACTGATGTGGGTCTTATCTAATTGTATCTGTGAGATCAGGTGAGCCTAGGGTCCTCCTACTCCACCATCTTCTTGTATGTATATTTTCAATACTTTGTCCTTTAATATTTATAGTAGAGGTAAGTAATTAACATACCACCATATTATTATATTAGCATATTCTGAAATTTGTCTATACTTACTGTACCAGTATATTGTATATTTTCATATGTTTTCATGTTATTAATTAGTATTCATTAATTTCAGCATGAAGAATTCCTTTCAGTGTTCCTTGTAAGGCAGGTATAGTGGTGATAGTCTCTCAGCTTTTGTTTGTCTTGTAAAGGCTTTATCTCCCCTTTTCCAAACAGCTTTACTGGAAAGAATATTTTTGGTTGGCAATTCTCTTCCAGCACTTTGAATGGATCAGCTTGCCCTCTCCTGGCCTGTAATATTTCTGCTGAGAAATCTACCAGTGGCCTAATGGGGGAATCCCTGTTAAGTTATAAGCTTCTTTCTTTTCTTACTTTTAGGATTCCTTTTTTGTTTTTGTGTTTTGACACTTTTATTATAATGTCTCTTGAAGAGAATCTCCAAGGAGTTTGTTTGGTGACACATGAGGTTCATGAACTTGGATATCAAATATCTCCCCAGATTTTAGATATACTCAGCCATTTTTAAAATAAGCTTCCTTTCCCCTTCTCCCTCTCTTCTTCTGGAACTCCAGTAATTCATAGGTTGGTGCTTTTGATAGTATTCCACAGATCATGAAATAATTTATTCACTCTTTTTCATTTTTTTTTCTCTTTCTCCTCTGACTGGATAATTTCAAAGTTCTTATTTTCTAATTCAGATTCTTTCTCCTGCTTCATTAATTCTGTTACTGTTAATGTTCTCTACTGCATTTTTTTTCATTTCATTCATTATATTCATCCGTTCCAGCATTTCTATTTGGTTCTTTTTTTTATGATTCCACACAGTTGGGAGAGCCCCAGGCACTTACACACATGTTCTCACTTTCTCCCATGGGAAAAATCATGGGCCAAGAAGTCTTGCCTGACACTGGAATGTGCCACCTTGGGGAAAGGGTGAATTATTTCTCACTCTCTCCAAGGCATCAAAACCCATATTTTCTTTTTGTTCCAACAGTGTGCTACAACTTCTCTGCCAGAAACCTGGACTTCTACAAAAGCTTTTTGTCCGTGGGTGATTGTCTAAGACAATGTTCTCCTGGTGTTCCTAGACCATGACCAAGAGGTGCTGGAACCACTTCATGAGCCACTTTCGGGTCCACAACTGAGACTGAGGTCAGTATACCTATTGTCCAATGCATGGATGAGCAGCACTACTCCCAGGCCCTTGGGCATATGATGCTGGATCCCACAGCTCTCACTAAGACACTTTTGTCCATGGATGGATGCCAAATTGTTATGAGGAGGGCGTACAACGATGCATGTCTTATTCAGCTGCATGACTGAAATCACTCCTATCTTGGAGATTTAAATGTAGCTAGGCCCCACTCTTAGCAAATTTTCTGATATGGAAGAAATGGCAGCTGAATTCCTACACTTCACAGATTTTCTACAGGAGCACAAACTAATCTGAAGAATGATGGGTCAATAACTGAAAAATTCAACCTCAAATAGAAATTCTTATGAATAACTTTTGTTTTCCTTTCCCAGTCTTTAATCTTACACTTAAGTAACAATTAATCTTTGTTCATTACTCTTTACAAGTGACTTGGCTGGATTCAATACCTAAATTAATTTGCTTGAAATAAAGGAAATGGGAGTCTATAATTCGTAAGAAAGATAGAACCAGAGAAACTTAAGAAAATGTCTGTGATATAGTAGAAAAGTCTGTTGCTCATGGTAGCATCAAATTTGGATGTTTTAAATCAAACTTGGATGTTAGTGATTTGATTTAAAATTATTCCATAACCCATAGTCAGTTGGCCTCAAGTAAATTCAGTTACAGCACAGGGACTTTCCCCCATAACTTGTTACTCTGCAGGGGCTCAGGATCCTTGTACATAGAGCTTGGGGTTAATCCTGTGGGCAAAAATAGCATAGATGCTAGTAGATTTAAAGAAAAAAGATGAACATATTGTAGGGAGACAAAAGCAACTTCAGGTCTTTGTGCAGGAGGCACACAGCCATGCTTTAGACAGGATTGGAGCCAGGAACGAAATCCTACAGGAGTTGCTTTCTTTTTCTTTGCATCTGGCTAATTTTCTCTTCATCTCTGGATGAAGCCAAATTTGTTTGCCCCAATCATGACTTTATTGCATTTCCCTTTTGAGCATACAACAAAGACGACATTCAATCTCTATGTTCTAAGTATAAATCCTCAGAAAGAGAAACCTGATTTTCCCAGCTTAGATCAGGCACTGACCTCTGGCCTAATCACCAGTGTCCAGAGGGAAGACTCATATGGCCCATTACCCACTCTGCACGAACTGGGAGAGGCCTCAGAGAAGAGGCATGGGCCACCAAAAAAATGGATTGGCATGCCATGATTGTGCCTTCTCCTTGCTTCCTAGCTCCAAGTTATCAGCCTCTAAGGGACAAGTGGATTAAATCGACTCAGAATGAAACATGATGAATGTTACTAAAAGCCTAAACTTCAGAAATAATACTAGATCAAAGGATGAAACCAGGCAGGAAAGGACACTTGAGAAGAAGAGAGAAAAAGATGTTACCACAGGTTTTCTGGTTCTGGAAGGTGGTGTGTGAAAAGAGGAATAAAAAGCACTATTGACCAGTTTCAGCTACAAAATCATCACTACTGCCCCTGCCTGCTTTGTTAAAGGAAAAGGAAAAGACAGTTCAGCAGCAGTATTCGGGGCTTCTGGTTAATTTGAGTACAAGTTAAGGCTTCCTCCTTATCATTGCCTCACCCATCAATTGTTCCCTGCAGTCTCTGTGTATTTCTAGCTTTTGATTTCCATTTGAAGCACAGAGCTCCTCAAAGGATGGCTGCTGGAGCTAGCATTCAAGTATTTGAACCTGACATTGCTTCACCCAGGTGTACACTTGTTGGGCCCCACCACCCCTTGGCAGAAAACAACCCCTCTTCCTTTCTCCTGAAATTCTAAACAGTCATTCTTACCTTCCCAACCATGAGCTTAAGGATTTTATTACCTCTGGGCAGAAGGAGCATGGAGCTGCAGACCCCCAGTGCCTTCTCTCCTTGCCTCATGGGAGTTTTCAGCCTGAACTGGCCTGATGTTTAAACAGTGGGCTGGGCCTGAACCTGGCCCAAATTGTGAAGTAGTATAGTATTCATCTTCTGGGACTTTGTTGATCTAGTTTCCCCTCCAGCTCATTTAATCTTCACTCAAGGAAGAAGTTCTGCCAGACACTTCACATCTAAATATGCATGGGTGCTTTCTATGTAGGTATGAACAAAGTCAAGGACAGCATTAGCTAAGTGGCCCTCAAAGTGCAGTCTCAGACCAGCAGCATCAGCATCACCTGGGAACTACTTAGCAATGCAAAGTCTTGGGGCCCATGGGTGGCTCAGTCTGTTAAGCATCTGCTTTCAGCTCAGGTCATGATCCCAGGATCCTAGGATTGAGTCCCACATCGGGCTCCATGCTCAGCGGGGAGCCTGCTTCCCCCTCTCCCTACCGCTCACCCTGCTTGTACCCTCTGTGTGTATGTGTGTGTGTGTGTGTGTGTGTGCGTGTGTGTGTGTATGAAATAAATAAATAAAATTTTTTTAAAAAAGAAAAAGAAATGCAAAATCTTGAGCCCAAACTTAAACGTACCAAATAAGAAACACTAGGGGAGGATCAGTCATCTGCCTTTTATTAAGCCCTCTAGGTGATCTCTTATGGACACCAAAGGGTGAGAAACTCTGCTTCAGAATGGGTTAACGGCCATCCTAGACTATAGATGAAGTCAGATTTTAAAATCTCCCCACCCAAGTACCACTTATTACAGGTTTATTTGTACCCTCCAACTACCAGGGCTGCCCACATAATTTCCAGGCCCAGTGCCAAATGAAAATGTGGGACTCTTCCTCAAAAAGCAGGAAAATAGTGTCCATAAAGGTAGAAGTAGGTTTTTTTTCTTTCTTCCCCATCTCTTGACTAGTTGTGGTATTCTTTATTTGTAATTAAATATCATTCTAATTAAAGAAAAATTAAAATGTTATTAGCATAAGTTGTCTTTTTATTGTGCATAAATTGTGCACATTTTATTGCACAATAATTTATGCAAATTACTAGCATAAGTTGTCTTTTTATTGTGTAAATAAAAAATAAAATATATAATAATATATAATAACAAATACACACAAATATTAGAGCATTTCTCCTCTATATAGAATCACGTACATTTCACAATTTGTATTTTGTGGCTTGTCCCTGATAGGTGCCTCAAGCTGGCCAAAAGGGATGGACACGAGCCGGGTTCAAGAAGGTTGGAAGGAGGTAAAGAGGCATAGAAATCACTGAGGGAGCCCTTCTGTGGTATTGACCAGGCAAAGGCAGACCCACCCAGGCACCCAAGCACCCAAGCCTCTGCCCCTAGCGGAGCAGACTCACAGGCTTGACCTTCAACAGGTTTCCCTGCCCACCAGCTGCTGGACCATGCCCCTGCCCCATCTCCATGTCCCATGAGAGGGCAGGGTCTGGGGAAGTTCAGACAGCATTTTCCTTTCCTAGGGCCTACCACCCTAATCTATGGCAGACAGATGACCCTAGAGGATCTTTAAAACTCTGTGGCAGGATGCATCAGTACCTGGATCAGGACAGGCCAGAGGCGTGCCTGTCCCCACAGAGACACAGCTGCCACCAGATGTGCTATCGTACTACCAGCCTGGGGCAGGAACAGGGCCACTCTGCCTGCTCAGGGATGCTGCAGAGGGCACATGCCCAACCCTATCCTCCCCATGCTCGTACCCAGTTCCCTTGCCAGGGACAGAGGGTATCAGCTGTCAGGGCTGAGGTGGGGAGGGGAGACACAGTGGGGCCTGGGGTGTCAGGAGTAGGAAAGCAGGGAGCTGAGAATCCACCCTGGGAAGTGGTGGAGATGGGACCTTCCCTGGGCTAAGGCTCCAAGCTCCTTGCACATGTCCCATTGTCCCCACAGATGTCCTTTACAAAACACAAACTCAAAAATGAAACCATTAAAAATTTGAAGACGGTGACTACATAGCATTAAACCCTAAGCATGGGGCCCTTCTGAGCCTGGGGCCCTTTCGAACAAGGCCATTGCACTGGTCACATGCCCATGAAGACAGCCCTGCCATCTACTCCTGAAAAAAGCAGGGTAAAGACTAACTCAGTGACATACCTATCCAGCCTCCATACTCCCTTACAAACGGAATGGGTTTCCTCGACTAGTCTCACAAGAACCTTCCGAATCTGAACCTTGACCATTTCTTCAATTTCAACTCGACCCAGTATTCCTTCCATAGCTAGAGGTTCTAGCCAGACTGAACGAGGACCAGCTGCTCTCTTGCAAGTGCCCGTTGCCTCTGCCTCTACCTGAAATGTTCCCCACTTCTCCCCAGGTCCTCCCCATCACTAACTCCGTCGTTCAGGTGGATACTCTAAGTGCATCAGGCACCCTACGCAGTCCCATACAATACTGTGTCTCTCTCACTGGTAGGAATTGGAAGTGCCTGTTTCCCTGCCTGTCCCCACAATAGTTAGAAACCCCAGAAAGGCATAGACGGCATCTTGTTCCCCACTCTATCTTCAGTGTTTGGCAAACTATTAACAAGAGTGGGAATCAGTGATGCTGATGAAATGGGTCCAAGGGTAAGACTCACAGTGCACTGTCACTGAGAAAAACCGGCTGTCCAAGTATCTTATGACTAAATGCTATAATCTTTTATTCTCTGAGTCAGGCACAACACCACTTCCTTTTCTGAGAATGTTTTTGCATCTGTCAGATAAATTTAAGTGGTTGAAGTTTAGAGAACCGTATTCGGGGGAGATGAGTGTTTTGCTCTCGCCCCTTCAGTTGAATGTCTTCCGCTGAATTTACATCTTAAAGTTGCAGAAGAAAATTCTCTTTCCCATCCTTCATTGGCTTCCAAGGTACTTAGGATAACTTCAAGTGGTAGCTAACCCCAGGATTATGATCCTGAAATGCCTTTGGACCAGCGGTACAGGAGTTTGTGAGCAAGGGTGGACACATGTCTGGTTTCTTCAGGCAGGTCAGCACAGTTAAAGGCTTTTTTTTTTTTTTTTTGGCTTAGAAACCTTTAAATATAAAAATAAATAAAATGAACATCAGTTATATCTGCTCCCGCTGAGTGCTCAGACATGAAATCCTTTCATTTTTTGATAACCCTAAAGAGACAACTTGGGATTCACCTGAATCATTTATCATTGGCTTCGAAGAGATAGATAAAAATGAGGCATTGTGCAGCACGTGGAGACAAGGGGATTCAGATGTCCTTTGCTTCGGGTCTGGGAGGAGGGAGGCCCCTGCTTTGTGTTCTGAGGTCAGAACCAGAGCCTCAGCCAGAGAGGAGACAGGCAGCAGCCCTCTGAGCTTTCTGCCATCCAGCATTCACATTGACTTGCCTTTGAGGCTAACAATGGAAGGCTACAGTTAGATCTTTCAAACTGTGCCTTGGATAAATTTGCTTGGTGTCTGAAGGCAGTTTTGGAAGTATATTTAGTCTTCTGATACTCTCGTGAAATAATAGCGTTAAAACTATTTAGCTTGTTTGGTGAGTGTAACTTCTAAAAAGTTAGTAACACTAATTTTTACCCAGTAGCAATGTGTTTGTTCTAAAGTTTACACTGTCTATAAGGGAAAGTAAACCATGATCCTGTAGTTCTCTGGAGGCAGAAAACTCATTATAATTGTTTGCCTTGACCCCAATGAACATAACCACAAGGATAGGGAAACATCCTTTAACTTCTAAAGCTTACTACTTTGTTTCTGTAACATGTTTATTATTCATATTTTTCAATATCTCTTTCTACCTACATTAAAAAAAGATTTTATATATTTATTTGAGAGAGGGAAAGTGAGAGAGAGAGAGAGAAAAAGAGCAGGGGGAGGGGCAGAGGGAGAGGGAGAAGCAGACTCCCCACTGAGCAGGGAGCCTGACGCGTAGTACTCCATCCGGGGATTCAGGGACCTGAATGACCTAAGCTGAAGGCAGACGTTTACCTGACTGAGTCACCCAGGCGCCCCTACCTACAACATTATTATGAACCACAAATTGCATTCATGTGCGTTCTATAGCATTAGAGCACAGTGGTTAAGGGCACACTGAGATTCTGGAGCCAGATTGCCCGGGTTCAAATCTGGACTCCAACTGGCTCACTAACTATGAATCCTTGGGCCTCTCTGGGCTAGTTTCCCCACCCGTAAAAAGGGGATAATAGTAGTATCTACCTCACAGGGTTTCTGTGTGGACTGTGACATGAGTTAATATGATTGCAAAGTACATAGAGCAGTACCTTCTATATACTCAGCACTATAGGTATTAGATATCAAAATTATTATCTCTTTATTTTTTAAAAAGACTTATTAATGTAGAGAGAGAGAGCACACAAACAGGGGAGGGGCAGAGGGAGAGGAATAGAATCCTAAGCAGACTCCACACTGAGCAGGGAGCCCCACATAGAGCTGGATCCCATGACCCTGAGATCATGACCTGAGCCCAAACCAAGAGTTAGATGCTTAACTGACTGGGCCCTCCAAGTGCCTCAAAGTCATTCTCTCTTAATGTGTTGGTGGAATGTTAACATTTGATCAAGATTCTATAATTTAAAATATATGTGCGTGTGAGGAAGGAATATATATGCAAATACCTCCTCCACGGGGATCTAGCTCTGCACGTGTGGCAAGCATCTGTTTGCTTCTGTCACTAAAGAAGAAAAATATCTAAGTTCCAGTAGGATATATTCTAGTATAAATAATAACTTTTCTCAAATTTAAGTAAAAGTAAATTTCAGAAAGACCATCTTTCTCCTCACTGGCACATAATTGCCACCCTACCCTCAGCATAGTCATTTCTGTTTGATGGGGCCTTAGACTCACTAAAGGAGGGTCCTACATTCATATCAGTTTTTTATATAAATGCCTCCTAGTCATTTGGGCAAATAAAAAGTGTTGGGACTTTCAGTGTATTTTTCTGTCTTTTATTTATGCCACTCCTTCAGACCTGAGACGTCTCCCAAATGCCAGGTGACCCCAAAAGATTTAAAGTTGGTTTACCACTATCATCATGTCACACAACTGACCCTTTCAGAATAGCTCTCGATCACTGAGAACATTTTTACCTCTGACACCAGATGTGCCATTTGTACACGATTTTCCAGAGCCAGTCTCCAACCTAACTCCAATCATTCTAGCACAGGGTGGCTAGGACTTCAAAGATTGCCTCTCTGCTGGGCCTTCCCTAGAGTCAGGTGTTTTTTCCATCAGTGACCAGACCAACAAGGCAAGTTGCACAGCTTGTTCAGTCATGGCACTGGGTTCTACTCCCCAACTAGGCTATGCTCATGGGGATTCTTGCCATGTGAAGAGTTTCTCTGTTCAGGAAACATTTTGTTCCTCAAAGTTCTGAAAAAAGGAGGATTCTGAGGGTCGGATGCCTGGGTGGCTCAGTCGGTTAAGCATCTGCCTTTCGGCTCAGGCCATGATCCTGGGATCCCAGGATGGAGTCCCACACTGGCTTACCCACTGGGTAGAAAGTCTGCTTCTCCCTCTCCCTCCGCCTGCCATTCTATCAAATAAATAAATAAATAAATAAAGCCTTCTTTGAAAAAAGAAGGATACTAAGGCACAAGCTCATATTTTCTAAGATATGATTGCATTAATAAGGTTTCATGTACCCATGTTTACCCAATTTAACTGAGATGCATTAGAATACTTTTTTCAGCAAGATTTAAGCAATGAGCTAGTATTCAAGAGACAGTTCTTTGACTAATCTTTCAGAAAATAATGGATTGCTAATTCTCTGACTTCTAACCACTGAACCATTTGCTCAAGGTTGTTAGCTGAACAATTGTGGAAAACGTTCCATTTGGCGAGGTCAAGGTCAAAACAGAATTTAGTGTCAGATTTACTTGGTTCTAGCATAGAATTATCTCCCATTTATCCTAAATCCTACTAGAAGAAGAAAAAATGTGATATTGTTTCATCTTAGTTATATTCAGAAGATGGGAGAATGAAGAGTTTATCTAATGCAGCTGACACCAAGCAGAGAATCAGCCAGAACAATACCTAGCACACAGTAGGTGTTCAGTAAGTATTTGATATTGAAATGACTTGCTCAGATGACAGCAAATTTGGTGGCAGACATGGCATTGAGACACCCCACCCCAGAGTATGCGTCTGCTACTTAGGCACTCTGTTCTCACACATTGGTTTATTTTTACATGAACACGTTTTTAAAAAATGTTTTCATCTATAGTTTTAATATCCGGCCAACTGTGCATAATGTTTAATTACATCTTATTAACAAAGAAACACTTAGAAGAACCACGGAGAAGTAACAACTGTTGCTTTTCTCCCCAGCACCTGATACAAGGTTTCTTGGCAAGGGGCAAATTGGATGACACAATTCTTGCTCCCTTCCAGTGCCTGAAGACTGAGTTTCAGGAGGAAAATATCTTTTGTTATAGCCTGATCCTCAAAACAATAGTTGGGCTGGCTTTAAGTGTGGTGAAAGCAAGGTATCAGCATGGGTGACATGAACTGACATGACAGACCTTGCTCTGCCTAAAACCATCTCTATGTCTGATTGGTGGCTCATGGTCTGAACACACCCTATCAGAAGTTTTTCCATTGTGTTAAGCAATGCTCTCTCTCCTAGAACTAGTTAAACTTTTCCTGAGATGGAAGAACTCATGGTCAGTAAAACCCAACCTTGAGGTGCCAACTCTAATCAATCATCTCTAGTAGCAACATGGGGCAGGAACAGCTTAAGAGCCATGGAAGTCTTGGAGTGAGGAGACACCCCCAAAGAAAGAGTAAGCTTTGTAAAGGCCATGGTGCTGTTTTTCACTTGTGATCAATGAAATTTTAGAAGGTTAAGCTTGAAAAATACAAGCTTTGCTATAGATAGTCTTGGGCTTAATTCCCAGCTCCTCTACTTAAAGAGCTGTGTGACCATATGCAAGTCATTTAACATTTCCAGCCCTGTTTCCTCATCCGTAAAATGGTGACAAATAATCATGCCATCTGTATTAGTTCCCTGGGGCTGCTCTAACAAATGATCACAAATTTAGTGACTTAAAACAACAGAAATGTATTACCTCACAGTTCTGGAGGCCAGAAGGTTGAAAGCAAGGTGTTGGCAGGATTGGTTCCTTCTGGAGACTCTGAGACAGAATCCACTCCAGGCCTCTCTCCCAGCTTCTGATGACTGCCAGCAGTCCTTGGTATTCCTTGGCTTATGGCTGCATTATTCCAATCTCTGCCTCTGCCTTCACTGGGGCCTCCTTCTCTGCATCTCAAATCTCACTCTCCTTCCCCTTTAGAAGGATACTAGTCATTGGATTTAGGGCCCACCACAATCCAGGATGTCTTGAAATCCTCCACTTAATTTTTTTTAAAGATTTTATTTATTTATTTATTTGAGTGTGAGAAAGATAGAGATAGAGAGAGAGAGAGAGAATGAACAAGTGGGGGAGGGGCAGAGGGAAAGGGAGAAGCAGACTCCCCACTGAGCAAGGAACCCGATGCAGGGCTCATCCCACAACACTTGGGTCATGACCTAAGCCCAAGGCAGATGCTTAACTGACTGTGTCACCCAAGCGCCCCCTTCCACTTAATTAGATCTGCAAATCATATATCTTTTCCCAATAAGGTCATATTCACCAGCACCAGGGGTTACGAGTTAAACCAACATCTGGTGGGAGATGGGGGGACACTATTCAACCCACCACATTATCATATATAGTTATTGTCAAGAGTTAGTGAGATAATATACTGTCTGGGGACAGTTAGAGTTCCAATAAATGGTCAGTATGATTACAAATATATAAGTTCTCTTTACTTAAAAGCTCACAAAGAAACAAAGAAAGTCCTGTTCTATAACAAAAGCATGATTACTGTGTTTTTAGTGCTTACATGTGAATGCTTTGGTCTCTATTTTCGCAGTATTTGCTAGACAAGTACATATTTACTGACCTTGCACTTGGTGCTAATGTTTTACAAATATTATTAACTTTAATATCTGACAAGTGCAAAAGCAGCGATAAAAGTAAAGTGGTAATAAAGATAGATACTTGTAAGATTACCAGGAATGCGAAAATAGAGATTGTATAGAGATAAGAAAAATGAGACTTCTGGTCTGGACAAGGTAGAATAAACTCATCTCTCTCTGCTCCTTTCTTCTACATACAACTATGAACACTGAAAATAATTCATGAGATTACCAAAGAAAAACTGAAAGGTGAAGATTTTCCAGGGCTCCAGCACTTCCAGTTCCAGTACTACAGGAACACCATAGTGTCAAGACATCTTATGAACCACCAGCCAATAGAAAGACACCCAGTCCTGGTATTTTCCAAACCCACAAGCTATTAAGAAAAAAGGCAGCCCCAATAGGGTCACTCCTTCCCCAGATAAAATGGGAGTCCCACGAACAATAGTATATGTGCCTGGCAGAACCAGCAAAGGGAATCAATTGGATGCCTCACTGACAATAAGGGATCGGGATAGATACTCTTTATCCTTACTCTGTTTGAGACTCCCCTTCCCCATCTAGAGACACCACACAGCTAAGGGGTACTGGCAAAGGGGATACCAATGCAAGTGCCAGCTGGGGGAGCATTGTGCTTCCCTATTGGGCCTGGGGCTCTCCTTCTCCACTCAGAGACACCATATATGCAGTGGGAGGGCAGGGGATTGCTAAGTGGGATCGTGACACGATAAATATGTAGCCTGGGATGTACTGTCCACCCCCTCTCCCCAAGCAACGGGGAGACTGCCAGGAAGGTCATTTGTCCCTCCAGGCCTAAGACTGTCCCTGCCCAACTCAGAGACATTCTAAGGGCCCTTCACAAGCACTCAGCTAGGGCGGCACTCTCCATTCCCCACAGATGGGAGGAGCCTGCTATAACAAACACCAGGAAACACCATTCATTCCTGAAGCAGAAAAGCTCCCTTTCCCCACCTAGAGGCTCTAGGTAGCCCAGCCTGAATAAAACCTTCTTCAGCTCCCTTCAACAGTATGAACAAGGATCAAGGAAGCTTAGGTCTTGAGATGAGTCAAGTAGCAAAACAGCACCACAAAGGCTCTAAAAATTACCTTGGAACCACAGTCCAAAAATTAGGCCAGGACCTGCGTGGTAAATCTAGACAAAGTGCCTTCCCATTAAAATTAAAAAGTTAATGGGACCCACAGTCACCTAATGTAAAAACCAAAATGTCCAGGATATAATTGAAAATCACTCTGCATCATAAACCAGGGAAACCACAACTTGGAGGAAAAAGGGCATTTAACTACTGCCATCACAGAGATGAATTGGATGTTGGAATTACCTGATAAAGGTTTTAAAGCAACCATCATACAAATGATTCAACAAGCAATTGCAGATTATATTGAAACAAATGAAAGATAATTTAGAATCTAAGCAAAGAAGCAGATGTTATAAAAAAGAGTAAATGGAAATTAAAAACAAACTTAAAACAAGAGAAATAAAAACTCACAGGCTGGGGGCTCAGTAATAGAATGGAGATGACTGAAGGTACAATCTGTGAACTTACGGACAGATCAATAGAACTTACTCAAATATTTTCAAACCACATATCTGAAAAAGGTCTTGTATCTAAAACAAAAAAAGAACTCACAAAATTCAACAGTAAAGAAACAATAAATTCAGTAAGAAAATGAGCAAAAATACAAATAGGTATTTCCCCAAAGATGATATACAGATGAAAAATAACCACATGAGAAGATGTTCAACGTCATTAGCCATTAAGGAAATGCAAATTAAAACCACCATGAGCTATCCCTACACACCCTCAGAAGAGCTAAAATAAAAAATAACAGGGGGTGGGCGCCTGGGTAGCTCAGTGGGTTAAAGCCTCTGCCTTCGGCTCAGGTCATGATACCAGGGTCCTAGGATGGAGCCCCGCATCGGGCTCTCTGCTCCACGGGGAGCCTGCTTCCTCCTCTCTCTTTCTCTGCCTGCCTCTCTGCCTACTTGAGATCTCTGTCTGTCAAATAAATAAATAAAATCTTTAAAAAAAAAATAACAGGGGCGCCTGGGTGGCTCAGTGGGTTAAGCCTCTGCCTTAGGCTCAGGTCATGGTTTCAGGGTCCTGGGATGGAGCCCCATGTCAGGCTCTCTGCTCGGTGGAGAGCCTGCTTCCCCCTCCCCCTCTGCCTGCCTCTCTTCCTGCTTGTTATCTCTCTTTCTCTGTGTCAAATAATAAATAAATAAATAAATAAATAATCTTAAAAAAATAGCAGTAACACCAAATGCTGATAAGGATGTGGAGAAACTGGATCTTCCATGCTTTGCTGGTAGGGATGTAAAATGGTAGAGCCATTCTGGAAAAGAGTTTGATAGTCTCTTAAATAAATATAAAATTGTCATATGACCCAGCAATTGCACGCATATCATGAAAGCTTAAATTCATTTTCCAGTTGTCCCAAACTGGAAAATCACCCAAATGTCCTGCAATGGTTTAATGGTTATACAAATGGGGGTACATTCATATTACTGAATACTGCTTAGCAGTAATAAGAAGTGACCTATTGATACATGTAAAAATTTTGAGGAACCTCTAGGGAAATTTTGCTAAATTTAAAAAATAAGCCAATTCCAAATAGTTATGTACTATGCAATTCTAGGTATATGTTATTTTGAAACGATAGAATTTTAGAAATGGAGAACAAATTCGTGGTTTCTGTGGGTCAGGGGAAGGGAGATAGAGTGGTGGATGTAACCATAAAAGGGCAGCAAGAGGGATCACTGTAGTGATGGAATGGTTCTTTTTCTGGAATGTTTCAATATCAATACCCTGGTTGTGATACTGTACTACAGCTTCGCAAGAAACTACCTTTGGGAGAAACTGGGTAAATGGTAGACCTCTCTGCACTTTTTCTTACAACTGCATGTAAATCTACAAGTATCTCAAAACAAAAAGTTTAAATAGAAAAACAATGCAAGATGGTGACCATTGCACATGCAAATGGAATGGATTATAGGAACATTTGTGCAAGGCGAAGAGCAAATCTCATGACAGTATGAAAAGGGCTTTGCTTCTATTGTCAACAGTAAACTACAAGAGGGGAGGGTACAGAATTGACCAAATATAGGAAGGCTTGCTGACAGAGGGTTGGCCTTCATTACCGAGGGCATGTGATGATAGTTATGATCGTAGTTAGGGAGAAAGCCAGTGTTCAGCCTTGGAGTTGACAGGCTCACCTGAGGAAACATTTGCCTCCAGCCCAAGGTAGTACCATAGAGTCAGGATCTGTTCCAGTCTGCACAGTATCAAAGGTACTGGTGGGGGTAGTGTGAGTATGGACATGTGGATGCCAAGAATCTCCATTCATCTCTATTCTTCCTTGGCCCACCAAGAATGAGATTATCGAGTTCAGTAAATGCTCCATATCCGTAGAATATGGGAACAGCTACCTGAGAGAATACATTCCAGTAGGTAGAAAGAAGGTGGCCAAATGTATGGGTTCAAAGAACGACCTCACAATCCCATTGGTGGGAATACCTCCAGGAACTTCAAACATAATCCCATGAGGTTTCCTTACTTTGGATGAACACACAACTGACCCTAGGAACAGTCTTCCAGGTCTTTGCTCACACGTAAGGAAAGCAGTTTCTCTACTTCATAGGTTTAGAGACCTGATCTCCTATAAAGTTTGTTTCTAAATTGAAGGAAACCACAGACTGTCAATTTTACAATCCTCAAATTCTCCGACTTTAGTTTAGTACTCAAGGGAGTCAGTTGACTGTGGAGAGAGAAAGTGAGAGCCTTTCTGGGGGGATAAAAGGCCCCAAACGATAACAGAGCTTTCCAGAATGAGAAGCCATCATTGGAACATTGGTTTGGGCTCAGTCCAGGCCTCTGCTGATGTGGGGCTGCAGAAAGAGAACCAAGAATTCCTGACATGGCACAGACATTTGCTCCTAGCACCAGTGAGTGCTCTCCAATTTTGTGGGAGAGTTATCCCAGACACACTGAAAAATGAGAAATCTACAAGCATTTTGCTGCACTGAAAAGAAAGATTTTTGGCATTGGGAGATTTGGCTCTAGCAAGAAAAACTGCATTGGACATTTCTCTATCATTTCACAGGAACTCTCGTGGGAATTTGGAGTCTCACTTGGTGTGAGAAGATAAAAAGGAGACAAACTTTCCTCCACCCTGCATCTGGTGATGGAGGCCTTCTCAATGCCAAATGACACAAAAGCTTTCTTCCTTGTCTTTAAAAATAAGCTGCTCCCATGGAGATGAGATTCAATGTGTGCAGATAGGTAACTTTTATTTCTCTTAGAGATGGTGGGAATGGCTGTGAGGTCACTGGTAATAACTATGTATGGCAGTATTTTCTGAAGATACTTTGAGTAAAAAGTGCCCAGTGTCAAATAAATTGGCAAAATGCTGTACCATCTACTCTTTAAATAGCAAATTAAAGGCTGGGAGAGGTGCATTGTTAAGAATCTTGCATAAATTTCTTTAACTTGACTTGTCAAAACTTATTTGATCACACAGCCCTGTCAGGGTATAATTTCAAGAAGTTAAAAATCATGACTATCATACTAACATAGTGAGCATATGTCAGACATTTATTTAACGCAAAGGTTTATTTAACTTTTTAATGAGAGCATGTATCAGTGGGATGCTAAAGCTGGTTCAAAGAAGGATCGGAGAAACCAATATACACAGTCAAAGGAGAGAGAGAAAATGCTGAAATAAGATTGCAAAATGGCTGAAACCTAAAACAGGTAACAGTCTTACAGGGCAATAAAACTAACTATCGGGGTTGTCTTTTTCGTTGGACCAAGATTATTTGCATTTCTACTGGACAAAAAACCTTGGCAACTTCTACAAATTAACCTGTAACTTGACAGAATCTTTGCCTTGATCAACAGTAGTAAATAGTAAGTCAAACAATTATATGTTCCTCTAGAACAGGGATCCTCAAGGTGTACTCCCCAGACCAGCATCACCTGGAATCCTGTTAGAAACTCCATTTATTGAGCCCCACCCAAGACCTACCAAATCAGAAATTCTGGGATAGGACCCAGCCCTCTGTGTTTTAACCCTCCAGGGGATTCTGAGGCATATGAAAGTTTGAAAAGGACTGATCAAATGAATTAACCCTCAGACAGAATGAATATGTTGCCAATACTCTGGTATGACTTTGCAAAGATACGTAGGCTTCCTTTTGCCTATTTCTAAGTTTTAAACATATTTTCTTAGCCTATTTTTCAGTATCACACTTTAGAAATGTCAATGTACAATGAATAAAAACCATCTAGAATTTTAGAGAAAAGAAAGAATTTATTTCTATTTCATCCTACTTCAAGTAACAGTTCAAGTCGCACCTTCTCCAAGAAAATATTCTAACCCTCTCAGTCTCCCGCAATCTTTCCTCCTTGGCCTCCTAGAGACTCTTAAATTACAGTTTAAGCATCCATTTCACACAGTGCTAACAGTTTTATTTACGTTAACCGCATTGAAAATTGCATGTAGGCAGCAATTGTGACTTAAGCCTGTCTTCTCAATCCAAACTTCAGTACAGGTACAGAATCATGGATTCTCAAGATTAGAACGTATTTTGAATATTGATTTGTTTAGCTGAGTAAGCTATTAGCATTCTCTTATGGATGGTAGGTAGAATTCTAACATGGCCTCCAAGATCTACCCCCGACCACTACCACACATTTTATTCCCATCATTTGGTTATGTTATATGGCACTATTGACCTTAAGACAGGGAGACTATCCAGGTGGCTTGACCTAACCATATGAAACTTTTGAAAGCAGTTTCTTCGAACTGGTCACAGAAAGGAAGTCAGACACTCAACACACAAGGATTCAGCATGCCGTTGCTGACTTGAAGATGGAAGAAGACACATGACAAGGGACGTGAGCAGCCTCTAGGAGCTGAAAGCAGCCCCTGGCTCACAGCCAACAAGGAAATGTGGACCTTAGTCTGTTAAAGAACAAAATTCAACTGACTACATTTGAGGATCTAGTTGACTTTATTAACTGATTCATGACTTGAACAACATTCCATCTAGCAAGCAAAGAGATGTTCCAAGGAGTTGTACAAAATGAAAGGTTTTTATAGGCAGGAGGATGGGGCAAGGAAGTTATTAGCAAAATAAAAGGAAAGATTATTTCAGGCCAGGGCAGATTCTTTTTTTGAGGGGAAGAGAGAGACTAGTGGAGTTTTGTCATGCATTACCTCCCTAATGCTGATCACGAAATTTCAGATTGGCTGTTGTAAGGTTACACTCCTGGGAGAGGCTGAAATAGTAATTGAGTCTCTGCTGTCCTGGGAAGCAAATGACTCCATTTGGGACTTCTTTCTTTCTAACAAGTCCTACAACCACAAGGAACTGAATTCTGACACAAGAATGAGCTCTGAAGTGGACTTGTCCCTAGAATCTCCTGGTGAGAATTTGGCCTGACCAAGAGGCCAAGTGATTTCAGCCTTGTGATATGCTGAGCTGAGAACTGGCCATACTGTGTTGGACTTCTGGCCTATAAAACCATAAGCAAATAAATACATGTGGTTTGAAGCTTCCACATATATAGCAATCTGTTATGCAGCTCAAAAAAACTAATATGTTATTTTCACAAGAGGTAAGTGACTGGGGCGCCTGGGTGGCTCAGTGGGTTAAGCCTCTGCCTTCGGCTCAGGTCATGATCTCAGGGTCCTGGGATCGAGCCCCGCATCGGGCTCTCTGCTCCGCGGGGAGCCTGCTTCCTCCTCTCTCTCTGCCTGCCTCTCTGCCTACTTGTGATCGCTGTCTGTCAAATAAATAAATAAAACCTTTACAAAAATTTAAAAAAAGAGGTAAGTGACCTTCTTCTTGAATACTTGAGGCAACAGGGAACTCATTCTCCATACTCCAGGGCTAGCTGCACTCTTTGCTCCTGCAAGACAGCCCGGTCCTCCTTTGGACACCTCTGACATTTAGAGATTGCTTTATCATATTGAACATCCATCAATACTCTCTTTATTCCTGTCGAAATCTGTTCTGGCTGCTGTAACAGAATGCCACAGACTGGGTGGTTTATAAATAACAGACATTTATTCCTCATAGTTCTGGAGGCTGGGAAGTCCAAGATCAAGGAGCTGGCAGATTTTGTATCTGGTGAGAGCTCACTTCCTGGTTTGAAGCTGGTACCTTCTCCCTGTGTCTCCTCACATGATGGAAGGGATGAGGGAGCTCTGTGGAGTCTCTTTCATGAAAGCACTAATTCCATTCATCCGCCAAAGGTTCCCTCTCTTAATTCCACCATCACATGGTGGGGGGTAGGATTTCTACATAAGAATTTGGTGGGGGGGACCTGGGTGGCTCAGTGGGTTAAGCCTCTGCCTTCGGCTCAGGTCATGATCTCAGGGTCCTGGGATGGAGCCCTGCATCAGGCTCTCTGCTTGGCGGGGAGCCTGCTTCCCCCCCCACACACACACACTCTCTGCCTGCCTCTCTGCCTATTTGTGATCTCTCTCTCTGTGAAGTAGAAAAATAAAATCTTAAAAAAAAGAATTTGGGGGGCAGAGCACATTCAGTCTCTGGAAATCCCTGAGCTTGCTCCCATTGGCCTCTATCATCAGGATAAGGTAGGTTGTATTAGAGAACGTGTCAGCAGACTTTTTCTGTATAGTAAGAGACTTTAGGTTTTGAAAGCCATATAATCTTTGTCATAACTATTCTGCCATTAGAGCACAAAAGCAGCCCTGGGCAATATGTAAAGAAACGGGCACATTTGTGTTCCAATAAAACTTTATTTATAAAGTAGGCTATGGGGCGCCTGGGTGGCTCAGTCAGTTAAGCGTCTGTCTTCAGCCCAGGTCATCATCCCAGTGTCCTGGGATCGAGCCCCACATGGGGCTCTCTGCTCAGCGGGGAGCCTGCTTCTCCCGCTCCCTCCACCCCCTACTTGTGCTGCTTCTCTCCCTCTAGTGCTCTCTCTCTCTCTCAAATAAATAAAGTCCTTTTAAAGAAATTAAAAAATAAGAAAAATAAAATAGGCTATAGGCGGGATTTGGCCCACGGGCCATAGTTAATCACTCCTACTCTAGTTTGGTTCTAGAGGGTCTCACACCAGCAATTAAATTTCAATGTGTAGCTTAGAAGAAGCATATATCCCTTTGACTGACAAATTCAGTGGCCAGAATGAAGCAGATGGCCCTATCCAGCTACAGAAGCAAGGAAGTATAATTCTACTGTGTTTCCAGAAGGAGAAGAGCTGGAAATATCTGGTGAATAATATGAATGACTACCACAGAGGACATGTATTAAAGTCACATGTTTGCATGCTTGTCCTGTCCACTACGAAGTAAACCCCTCAGGGGCAAGAACCTTGCCTTAGATACAGACCTAAACAGGTGTAGTAGATGTGTTGTCAAAAACTGATCACTGTGCTTTGGAGCCAAAATACAACTCGAAGACAGAGTTTGGGATAAAGAGGAATACCAGCTTTCTTGCTTTGCTGGGAAAGGAGGCTAGAGTAGGCTATGGCCTTCAAAACGGCAAGCCCACTGGGAGGAAGGGGTTTGGAGATGGGACTTACAGAGAAATACAGGATCTAGATGGACTTTTCTCTTAGTTGTCTTCAGGATGGTACCAGGTTCCTGAAACAAAAGGCTAAGGAAGGGGGGGGAGGAGTTTTGCAGAAGAGAGAAAAAACCATTACTTTAAATTCAAGGGGCACCTGGGTGGCGCAATCAGTTAAGTGTATGCCTTGGGCTCAGGTCTTGATCCCAGGGTCCTGGGATGGAGCCCCGAGTCAGGCTCTCTGCTCAGTGAGGAGTCTGCTTCTCCCTCCACCCTCCTCCCTGCCCCTCTTCCCTCCCCCTGGTTCTCCCTCCCCCTCCCACTCACCCTCCCTTTCCCTCCCTTTCCCCTCTTCCTGCTCATACTCTTGCTCCTTCTCTCTCAAATAAATAAAATCTTTTTTAAAAAGTGAAATCGAGTTTTGCTGAACCATTTTGATTTTTGTTCAACTTTATGCTTTTAAGCAGTTTCAGATGTGCATAACTATGTCTGATTGGTTGAGAAGGGAACGGAAAGAAGCAGAGAGAAGGCAAAAGACATTACAAAAAGGCCAGTGGAGTGGTTGGTGATAGTAGTAGTAATGGGAGAAAGGATTATCACTATTGGTAGTGGCGATATCTATCGTGATTATCATGTTAATGCTAGTAATGATGTTCTTAAAAGAGTGATCTAAACTCCTGCATTCTTGTTCCATTCATTCCTCAATTCATTTCAATTTGGCTTTTTCTGCCAAACCCCAATTCTCTGAAACCACTCTTGTTAAGGTCACAAGTAACCTCCTATTTGCAGAACTTAAATAACATGTTTCTTTTTTTTTTTTTAATTTGAGAGAGGGAGGGGGAGGGAGAAAGAGCAAGAGCATGAGTGAGGGGAGAGGGAGAAGCAGGCTCCCTGCTGAGCTGGGAGCCTGACGTGGGGCTCAATCCCAGGACCTTGAGATCTTGACCTCATCCGAAGCTGGACGCTGAACCAACTGAGCAACCCAAGTGCCCCTTAATCCTTAATCCTTAATCCTTATTTTACTGAACTCCTCTGCTGTACGTAAAACCACCAAATGCACCTCCTTTAAATTCCCAGCTCCATATGCCACTGTGACACAGCACCTTCATGGTTCTCCTCTGGGTCTCTCCAACTATTCTCTGGATGTCTCCTACTCTTCCAATCCCTTAAATATTAACGTTTCTTAGGACTTTGTCCTCTTCTCTCTGCTCCTCTTCTCACTCTGCTACCTTCACCTGGATGGTCTCACTTACCCACATGTTTCTTACTCCTGTCTGTAGTGCTATTGATTTCCATACTCATGCCCCATTCATACTCCTTTCCAAGTTCAGAACCATGTCTCCAACTTTCACTCTTGTGCTTTCACCAGGAGGTCCTCTGTACATTTCAAATGAACATGGCAGAAAATACGCTCCTGTCCTCTCTCAGTGGTTACAATAGTATGTGCATAGCCATCTAAGCTAGACACCCATGTGATATTGTGCATGCTTCCTCCCTACTCCCATTTCCCTGTTTAGCCTAAATATTTCTTTCTCTTACTTCCTTGCCATACTACTGTCCTGGACTATATTTTTATCAACTTTCACCTGGATTACCAAGGAGCTTTCTAATCTTTTTCTTTAATTATTTTGGCTTTATCATGAAATATTTCATACAGAAAACAATAGTAATAAATATAAGGTATACTCAGTTTTATCAAATCTTAACTTATTATAATATTTGCATCTAATTTTTAAGGGGAAATAATAATAGATCAAGGAGAAGCACCATGTGTTACCACCCTAGCTCATTTCCTTCCTCTCTCCCCAGAGGTAATCAGCTCATGAATTTAGAATTTATCATTAGCACAAAATCTTTAGTTAAATTATTACATTTGTATATATCCCTAGAACAGATAGAGTATTATTTTGGGGGGTTTTGAACTTTATATAAATGGGACCAAACCACATGAATCTTTGTGCAATTTGCTCTTGTCACTCAGTATTATGTTATAAAGCACAATGTGAAGACACCCTGAGGACTTCAGTTGGGTTTATATGTTGATATTTTATCCAGCAAACTTGATGAATCCTCATTTGTTTTAAGAATTTATCTGTAGCTACTCTTGAATTTTCTATGTACACTATCACACAATCTTCAAATAAAGACAGGTTGTCTCTCTTTCTAATCCCATTTAGATAGACTTTGTTTTTCTTCACTTTTTGCATTGGATAGTACCTCCAGCATAATGTTGGACAGAAGCACTTATTAATACTTATTGAAATTCTGACTTTATCAGAGTGTGTCAAAAGTGTCACCATTTAATATATGTTTTGGATGGATATATTTGATGGAAATTTATCAAATCCTTTCTCTGCTCTAGGGACGTGATCATATGGCTATGTTCCTTATTAGTGTGGTATATCACAATGGTAGATTTTCTGATAATCAATTATCATTTCATTTTCAGGATAAATTCTACTTGGTGGATGTCTTGAAATGTTCTTCAGATTTGTTTTAATCAGGTTTGGTAAGGTTGTCACCTACACGAGAGAATGGCTTTTGAAATAACAGTTTATTATTCACAATTGTTTCCAAGAAGAAAGGGCATGTCACACCATGTGGGGCCACAGAGAGAAGGACCAGGGTCAATCAGGAGGCAGAAGTAGTGAGGAGGAAATATGGATGCCAGCCTTTATTCTGGTTTTCATAGGAAGGAATGGGCAAGGCAAGGTGAGCATGTTAGGACTGTTGAGTTTGAATAATTTTAGTAGGCTCTAGGCTATGGAGATGGTCCCCAGTTGTCCTGTCCCTGACCCTGGGGTGACTTGGGGCAGGGTGAATACTGGCTTGATGTGTAAGAGGGTAAAAGATGTGGTTAGAGACATGGCCTATGGATTATTTGCTTTGCATATGAAAGACATGCTGGCAGGCAAGTTGCTTACTCTTTCTAGAAATTGGCCAGCCCTGGGAGGGAAAGTATCTCTAAGATTAGTAAGGCTCCAAGTCATCAAAACATAAAAATATGGAAAATTTTTAAACATGATTAATATGGTTAAGATGTTTTTATTTTTCATTTTGTTTTGTTTTCAGTACTGTTGAATTTGATAGGATAACATTTGCTTCATGAGATAGGTCTAAGATTTTTTTCTTTCATATTTTCCTTCATAAATTGTGTGTGTGCATGTATATTGAGGCTTTCCTGGGGATTAGGCAGGGCTGGGGCAAGGACCACGCTAGGGGACTAGGGCCTGTGTACCAGGGCAATACTGGTCTTCAGGGCAATGTTGGGTAGCTCAGACCTGAGCTCTACAGATGAGGGGTCCAGTTGGGTACCTCAAAGCAGAGACAACCACAAAAAGAAGGATAGTCTGGTTGACATTGGTGCAAGAAGGATAATGTCAGTGGGGGGCAGACTTCACTAAAGAAAAGTTGGGTGTTGTAAAGCTTTAAAGGACCTACATGAACAGAGATTGGGGGAGTAAAAAGGGCTTAGTAAGCCCTGAAGTGAGAAAGAAGGGAAAGAAAAGTAGGAGAGAGGAACAAGAAGGGTGATTCTGGAATGCAGGGAGGTCCATCTTTTCTCCAGGGACCCAGCATACCAGTACTGGTGCAGTGCTAGCTCCTCACTCCTCTCTTCTGGTTTAACAGGTCCCTGCTTGTTGCTGTACATGGCAATCATTCTGAACATAGGGCCTGGGAGGAGGCAGCTGGGCCTTATACAGACAGAGATCTTCTTCAGGCCAGAGGGTGACGAAATCTTTCATGTTTCTCGCATCTTGGCACTTGGGCTCAAATATAGGGTGTGTGTCAAGGATGCCGTAAGCAAGGAAATCTGCAAAGGTGATTTTGTCCCCTGAAAATTGTGGCCTCTTCCCTAGAAGCTGTGAGAAGAGCTTCATCTTTTTAGGGAGCCCCTCCAAGTACTCACACTTCTGTTTCTCTAACTCAAGTTTGATTGGAGGTGTCTGTAACCTAGTTCTTCAAAATGTCCACACAAATCTTCTCTTCTGTTTTCTCTCATAGGTTGTGTTTGTGAGCAATGCAGTGAAGGAAGACATGGCTCTGGGTGATCTCGTGAGTTTTATCAATTAAGTAGGGCAGTTTGAGAAAGTCCAGGCTCAACTTGAATGTTTCAGTCAGCCACTGACTTCAGTCAGAGTTGGGGCATCCTCCATCACATGTTTCTTGTCCTCACAGTTTTGAGTCTGTGGGTTCCAGAAGCAGGTGGATTGAATAAGCCAGCCCATGGAAGTCCCAGTAAGCCAAAGTCAGGGCCATAGTTGAGCTTTCTGTGGACTCGGGGAATAGCCTTAGTGGAGCTGGGTTGGAGCTTGGCTGGAGCTTCAACCTTACACTTTTTCTTTAGCCTAGAAATTATATCAAAATAAAAAGATTTAGGAAAGAAGGAATCCCCAAGTCAAAAATTAAAAGAAGACCTACTAAATATATAGACACTAGTGCTTTGTCTACCGTAAGGGCATTAGCTACATCAGTAAATAAAAGACTTGCATATTTTAACCACTTGGACAAGCACCAAGATTTTGGCCACTTGTGAGGCCAATGGATGGAATTAAGATCCCTGAATAAAACATAGGCTGCCAAAACTGTGTACTCTGTTCAGAGGTATAGACAGGCTATAAATCCTCCAGCAAAGTCAATGTCTGGATCTGGGATTTGGGTGAAAAAAAAAAGTCTCCCTTGAGAATTTAAAACTACAGGCTACCCTCATAGGGTACAAATTTACACTACCTCTGTGGCAGACATTACTTATGCCTTCCAATACTTAGTTTTCCTTTCCTTCCTAAGCACCTAAAAGACTGTACTTCCCCATCCCCTTGCAGCTGTATGGGGCCATGTGACTAGGTTTTGTCCATGGTCACTTCTGGGCCGAGGAAGTCAAAGGTCCCTTCCATCTTTGAGGTCTTTCATCTCCTGCTGTAGAGACCTAGAAGCCATAAAAACAGCATAAAATGGAAAAGAGCCTGGATCTGCCTAAATCACTGCTTAGGGAGAGCTGCTCTGAGGAGATGCCCAGCTTGAAGCAGATTTTGTATGAGCCAGAAACAAACGTTTGTTGTCTTAAGCCACAGAAATTTCAGGACTGAATTAATTGCTTGCCTGCTCTCTCCCTACACACACACACACAAACACACATTTATGAAGGAAAATATAAGAAAAGGAAATCCTAGATATCTCATGAAGTAAAATCCAGCAGTATACTGAAGACAAAACAAAAGAAAAATTAAAACACCTAGGATTTATCCAAGAAATGCAACCCAGTAGTTTTTATCGTAGAAATGCAATGATAATTCATTATCAGAAAATATACTAATGGGATACTAGATTTATAATAAGAAATATCTATTTGGTCTTCATCCTGGACTCTGGCACAGAGCTCCTAAAATGCTTGGAATTTCCTGTGACCAGAGCAATAAAGATATCTTTTATTATGTTAATGAGGTAACTTTTGGAAGGCACCTAATGGTGGAGCTGGTCACCAGTAGAACCAGCCATATGATTAGAGGAGTGAAAGTTTCAGTCCCTTCTTCTTGATTTCTGAGGTGGGGAGAGGGCCTAAAGATTGAGTTCAATCACTAATGGCCAATGATTTAATTAACCGTACCTATGTAACAAGGCCTCCATAAAAACCCCAAAAGACAGGATTTGGAAAACAGATTGGTGACCACATGGAGATGTGGGGAGAGTGGTGGGCCCAGAGAGGGCATGGAAGCTCTGCATCATTTCCCTATACCTTGCCCTATGCATCTCCTCTGCCTGCTTGTTCCTGAGTTATGTTCTTTTATAATAAAACAGTAATCTAGTGAATAAATGGGTTTCCAGAGTTCTGTGAACCACTGAAGCAAATTTGTCAAACCCAAGGAAGGAGTTGTGGGAACTTCTGACTCATAACCAGTTGGTCAGAAGTGCAGGTGATAATCTGCACTTGTGACTGGTACCCGAAGTGTGGGTGTGGTGGGGAGAGGGGCAGTCTTGAGGGACTAAACATTTAATCTGTGACGTCTGGTACTATCTCCAGGTAGATAGTGTCATAGCTGCATTGTAGGACACCCAGCTGGTGTCTGGAGAATTGCTTGGTGCTGTGGAGAAACCCATACACACACATATTGGAAATCTGATGATCAGATCCCATTTAGTGATATACCACACTAATAAATAAGATACTCCATCTTATCCTGACTAATGCACTGACTGATCCAAGAAACTCCTGAGAAATCAGTATAAAAGTGGAAAAATGACCTGAAATTGATTATACTTCAAGAGGCACAGAAGAGAAAATGCAAGACCCCACTGAAGGGACCCACCCTCAAATTGGGCCACATAGGATTTCCACACATAAATATTCCCTCCCCTTCCATTAAGCAAGATCTTACAACAAAAAAAATATGTATATACAATCAATACATAAAACCAGCCACCATGAATGAAAATTAACATTAAAAAACATGAAGACTATTATTCTCTTGAACTTCATATAATGGAATTATATTAAACTAAGAATATTAAATTGGCTTAAGAGATAAAATAAGAAACTGAAAATCATAAGGAGGAAAACACTATTATCAAGAAAACAAAGATTTCAAAATCAGTAGAATAAAATTTTCAGAAATAATAAGATACAGTTTTTGAAATTACCAATTAAATGAACATGTTAAAAAACACACTATACATAATTGAACTTGAAGGGTGGTATAGAAAAATTACCCAAAATGGAGTACAAATGAAAAGAAAAGAAAATACACAAAAGCACAATTAAGAGACCTCAAAACTAGAACAAACAAATTTACTACATGTCTAATAGAAGTTCCAGAAGAGAACTGCAAAGCATGGAAGAGAAATGATATTTGAAAAAATAATGACATTGAGAATCATACTGAATCTCAAACTGGATAAATAAAAATAAATAAAAAAACACATCCAGACACATCATAGTGAAACTGCTGTGTATCAAAAACTAAAAGAATATTTTATCATATATAGGAGGAAACTGGCAGATTAGAGACAGACTGATATCATACCCCTAATCCAAAATATAAGGGAAGGTAATGGGGACTTGAGAGAAAATCACTCTATCCAGCTAATCTACCATAAAGATCAAAGTCAAAATAAAGAGGCATCTAGGTGGTTCAGATGGTTAAGTGTCTGCCTTCGGCTCAGGTCATGATCCCAGGGGTCCTGAGATTGAGCCCCACATCCAGCTCCCTGCTCAGCAGGGAGTCTGCTTCTCCCTCTCCATCTGTTCCTCCCCTGCTTATGGTCAGTCTCTCTCTCTCAAATAAATAAATAAAATCTTTTTAAAAAGTCAAAATAAAGAGATTTGTGGACAACACTGAACTTACTACCAATTTACTTAACCATACGGGAAGAAATTTATACCTCACAGACACTAAAATCCTGGATGCCTTTTTCTACTTCTCAACATGAAGCTCAACAAGTCCAATACCTACTACATTGTATGTCTGTTTCATTTTCTTATTTTCAGAGATGACAGTCTTTCTCTGTTTTCTATTTTTACATTTTTATTTCTCTCTCTTTTATGTGTTTGGACCAGAGGAGTATATCAAATATGAAGTCACTATGTCATCTTGTCCAGAAATCTCCCTATGTCTTTCTTTATACCTTCATTTCAATTTCCACATAATCACCAGAATAATCTAGCTCTGTGCTTCTCAAACTACCTATGGTGAAGGATCAGTGTGATTTTTTTTCCTAATAGATGGCATACCAATATTTTATCAAAGTCAACTGATCACTCATTTGGATGTGGCAGCACTGTCCAATTGCTATAAATTACTTAATCTCAATTTATGAATTTACCGGAGACTAGTAACAGGTAGTTCTTGGACCAGGAATGACATGTGGATCACTATTTGAATAGTACTGATCTAGTTAAAATTCAATTCTGGAAATTTCACTTAAAATTATGTAATGATCTCAATTACCTACAAGACAACTTCCAAATTCCAAGTAATATGGCATACGAGGTCCTTTTTTTATTGTGTTATGTTAGTCACCATATAGTACATCATTAGTTTTTGATGTAATGTTCCATGATTCATTGTTTGTGTATAATACCCAGTGCTGCAAGCAGTCCATGCCCTCCTTAATACCCACCACAATGCTCACCCAACCCCCCATCCCCTTCCTTCTAAAACCCTCGGTTTTTTTCTCGGAGTCTTTTGTGATCTGTCTCTCCGATTTCATCTCCTACATTTGTCTGCCTCAAATTTTATACCCAGAAACAATTCAGTGCTTGCAGTTTCTTAATCACTAAGAATCACTGAAAAAGGTGAAGAAATAAACTATAAGTTCAGATTCCTAGAGCAAATCCCAAAGCCAGACTGCAGAAAGGAAACCTACAAAGTAAGCTACAATTTCCACTACATCAGGAAGTTTCTAACTCCAGAACCATATAGCTACTGCAATAATAATAATAAAAAAAAAGGTGCTACAGTCAGAACAATCATCATTACCGGTGCCACTGTAGAACCACACCATACCTGCTATTATCTACACCAGGAAAATTGACATCCCACACACTACCTCTCAACACCTAGGAAGCTAGTTACTTGACATTGGGACCTCTGTTAATGCTGCCTTAGAAAAATTCTATTTTCCGTATCTTACATGAGTGCACCTGATTTGCTTAACCCTGTATAACATGTAGAACCAGTTGCAAGTGAGTCTATGAAATGTACATTTTAATTTTCCAACCCCCATAGCAGAAAAGGGGACACTAGATCAGTGTTTTCCATAATCCATCAATGGCTTATGAAATTAATTTAGGGAATCAGGATTCATATTTTTTAATGAAATGGAATGGGATACAATAGACTAGAAAATATCGAAGTGCACATTCAGGGTAACTAACGTTTCATGAAAATTTTGTTTTAGTTATATAAATAAAGAGAATGGAATACAGAAATGTACTGGCATACTACATAAATGCATTTATTACTATAGGTTCTAATCCAAAAAGTTTTATTTTTTGTTTTATTTTATTTTTGAGAGAGAGAGAGAGAGGAATGGGGGGAGGGAGGTAAAGGGAGAGAGAATCCTCAAGCCGACTCCCCACTGAGTGAAGAGCCTGATGCAAACCTCAATCTCATGACTCTGAGATCATGACCCAAGCAAAAATCAAGAGTTGGATGCTCAACCAACTAAGTCACCCAGGCGCCCCCAAAAGGTTTTAAATGCATTATATTAGTGCAATAATTCTCAAACTTTAGCCTGCAACAGAATTCCCTGGAGATGGGGGTATTAAAGCACAGATGCTGGGCCCCATACCAAGTTTCTGATTCATGCCTGGTGTGAGGCCTGGGAATTTACATTTCTAACAAGTTCCCAGGTGATGTTGATGGTGTTGATCCAAAAAACACTCTGAGAACAACTGCTCTACAACAGTGGCTGCACGTTAGAATCATCTGTGGAGCTTTTGAAAGTCCTGATGCCAGGCTGCACACCAGATCAATTACATGAGGCTCTCTGGGGTGAGACTGGACCATCAGTTTTTTAAAGCCCCATCCACGTGAAGCCAGGAATGAGAATCAACATTTTAGAAGAATGATGGTTTAGGTGTTGAGCATCTATCCAAAAAATTTTTTTACCGTATTTATATAAATCTATCATCCTTTAAGTTATCACGTTCAGGAACTGTTTTAGAACCTCTTGATCTCCAGATCATGCCCCATCCCCTGGTAAGTAGCTTCATTCACTGAAACAAATGTTGGATTTGAAATCAAGCAGAGAGAGTCAATTATCGTATGGTTTCATTTCCTTGTGGAGCATAAGGAATAGCACAGAGGACATTGGGAGATGGAAAGAAGAAGTGAGTTGGGGGAAATCGGAGGGGGTGACAAACCATGAGAGACTGTGGACTCTGAGAAACAAACTGAGGGTTTTGGGGGGGAGGGGCTGGGGTGTTGGGTGAGCCTGGTGGTGGGTATTAAGGAGGGCACGTATTGCATGGAGCACTGGGTGTGGTGCATAAACAATGAATCTTGGAACACTGAAAAAAATTATATTTAAAAAAAAGAAAGAAAGAAAGAAATCACAAAACTACCCTTCGAGTGCTGACTCTCTTTCTTACCAGGTATGTGACCTTGGGCAGGTCATGAGGCTCTGGGGCACCTGGATGGCTCAGTCTGTTAAGCGCCTGCCTTTGGCTCAGGTTATGATCTCCAGGTACTGGCATTGAGCCCTGTATCAGGCTCCTTGCTCAGTGGGAAGCCAGCTTCTTCCTCTGCCTGCTTCTCCCCCTGCTTGTGTGCACTCTCTCTCTCTCTTTCTCTCTGCCAAATAAATAAATACAATTTTAAAAAAGACGAGGCTCTGTTTCTCCCCCCACATAATACAGAAGAAAGCAAAACGCCTTATCAACCTCACAGGATGGACATGATAATACAATACAGGCAAAAAACCCAACTAAATAAATGATGAGGTTGGTGTGCCCGAAGTTCAGGGTGCATGCCGGGTGGAGTGTCCAGACATGAAGGAAGATATTTTGATTGGTGTTAGATGTTTAAGGCTCTTATGTGCTTGAATATTCTCTTGGAGTTTGGACAATATGTTGCACAGTGGAAATTTTTAAACAAGGAATTGATATGAATCATTTGTGCTATTTTTCAAACGAGAACTCTGGCGACCAAGTTTCTCTAATGGAAAACAGAAAGAAAGGCCCAGAAAGCAGTTACGAGGCAATCATACAAAACAAGTAAGAGAGGATGACAGTTTGAAAAGCAGACGTGGAAGACAGGACAGAGATTGTGCTGCTACTTCAAGATATCTCTTGGCAGAATAAACGGACTTGGGTGAAGCAATTAATAAGAAAATTCACTTGGGCTATGTTCACATGTGATACTAAAATATTCAGAGTTTTAAAATAGAATTTCATCCATAAACTATCCATATAGCGATCTCGTTACTTGGTTAAATATTCAAATAAAGGGCTGAATATTTTGGTACTATTTTGTTTTTTTAAGTTATCATCTATTTATTTATTTATTTTTATTATGTTATGTTAGTCACCACACAGTACATCTAAGTTATTATTTAAATTCCAGTTAGTTAACATACAGGGTCATATTAGTTTCAGGTGTACAATATAGCGAGTCAATACTTCCACACAACATCGGGTGCCCATCCGCAAAAGCACACTTCTTAATCCCCATCATATTTTGGTATTCTTTTAGATTTATTATAGGTCCATTTAAGGAAATTAATTAATACTTGCAATCTGGTCAGAATTTGCTTCATGGCCCAATACAGTTACAATTCTTTCACAAAAATAAAGTAATGCTGCTCTTTACTTATGATGAAGAAAGACATACTGGTAACTTTATGTTAGCAAGACATTACAAACAGAAAAGGAGCCAAAAATGGTATTTTTACCACAAGTCTGACTACTATGGCACACAAACTGATCACAAAATGAGACTAACAAATCTCTTCCAAGAACCGGAGCCTGGGGAATACTGCATACTGCTCCCCTCTTGAAGACTCCAAAAAGTCATGAGCAAAGAAATATGTTCTGTTCTGCTTAATGCAATTTCCTATCCTTATAAGACTATGAAACGCTTTATTTTTTAAATTTATTCATAACATCTATTTGCATTCTGTAAAAACAATGAAAGTTGTAGTACACTTCGGGTTATGTAAATTTAGAAAAATGGTTTCCCAACTAAATAATACTCCTGCAAGCGCAATTGTACTTATATATTAATTCTATTTCGCATGTTATACAATCACTATTTTACTTGGGTATTACATACGTTGTAATACAAAACAGAAATTTAAAAGGATATAATACAAAATAATCTTTTAAAATTTCTTACTTATTTGTGGCATAGAAACTCTATGTTAATACTAAACAAAGTAGGTTTAAAAGCAAGAAAAATTATCAGGGATTAAAAAGTGACATTACATAATGTAAAAGGGCCAATTCACTAATGAGACATAAGTATTCTATATGTGTATGCACCAAAAAAGAGAGCTTCCAAATACGTGAAGCAAAATCTGATAGAAATGAAAGGAGAGATGGGTAAATTTACAATTACAGATGGAAATTTTTCAACACTCTTCTTTTAATATTTGGTAGAGCAAGTATACAGAAATTCAGCAAGGATATAAAAGAATTGAACAAAATTATCAATCACATGGACCTAATGGACACTTATTTATAGAAAATTTCACTTAACAGCAAAATTTTCATTTTCTCAAGTGCATATAGAATGTTCACTAATATACACTACATCCTGGGTAATAAGACAAACCTTATTAAATTTAAAAGAATTAAAGTGATGCAAAGTATATTCTCTGACAATAATGGAATTAAACTGGAAATTAGTATCAGAAAGACATCTTGAAAATTCCCAAACTCTTAGAAATTAAACAAAATACTTCTGAATAATCCATGGGTCAAAAAGGAAGTAGTAAGAGAGACAAGAAAATATTTTGAACTGAGAGAAAAGGGAAAATACGACATAACAAAATTTGTGGGATACACAGTCAACACACCAATTAAAACACAATTGTCAGATTGGATTAAAAAAAACACAACACCTGCCCATATGTTATCTACAATTATTTATAATTACAGAGAAATGTATAGCATGAAATGCCTGTATTGGTAAAGAATAGAGGTCTCAAATCAGTAATCTAAGCTTCAATATTAAGAAACTGGGGAAAGGGGCACCTGGGTGGTTCAGTGGGTTAAAGCCTCTGCCTTCAGCTCAGGTCATGATCCCAGGGTCCTGGGATCGAGCCCTGCATTGGGCTCTCTGCTCAGTGGGGAGCCTGCTTCCTCCTCTCTCTCTCTGCCTGCCTCTCCCTCAACCTGAGGCCTCTGTCTGTCAAATAAATAAATAAGATCTATTAAAAAAAAAAGAAACTGGGGAAAGAAAAACAAAATTAAGTTCAACAGCTCTTTTTCACATTTGGCCTTGGGATAGTCAGTGAACTTGTGTGTGGTAGAAAAGATTTTTAAGGTCACTCATTTTATTCCAATATGTAGTTTCAATGTATAGTTTCTACTTTAGGGGAAAATAGAACCTCCCAGTCAAATCCACTTAGCCAGTCTCACATAAACTTCGATATCCTGAAAGAGAACCAACAAATAGTGAGGGGACCTCTGTGAACCTGTCTATATTTTACGGGTTACCAGTTTTCTCTCAGGAAACCATGAACACTGGACATATGACACACAAGAGCCTAGGCAGATGGATGGAGTGAGGCCATCAGTGTTAGTCTGAATGTTTATTGCTGAAAAAGTTAAATTTCTTTCTTGTTGTTTTTTTTTAAAGAAAAAATCCTACTATTTTCTTCCCATACCCAAATGGATCGTTCACCTACCCCAACGCAGAAACTTCTAGACTAGAGAATAAAGAGGTGAAAGGACCTAGTTATGAAGCACTTTCATCTCTGAAATGATCCCATGGAATTCACTCACAGCAGACAGAATATACCGACCCTAAAGTAAAACTATGGAAAAGGTAGCTATTTCTAAGGCTGAAATAATCCTTTGGAGAACACACTGCATTTTGTTAAGTTGTCAACCCATGGGTTTCTATTTCTCCTTATATGTTGTGCTGTGACTATCTTCTAAATACCACATTCCACTGTCGGCTTGATATTTAAAACCAGTTGGCCGCGCTCCACTGCCATCCATTATGTTGCATTGTTTTACAAGAAGTATGACTTCTTTCACAGCAGACATGTTGATCCCAAGGAAACTGTTTTTCACATTTTACTGTGGGGATTTTTAAAAGATATTTATCCTAGACACAAAAGATAGAAATGTGACACAATTGAACTTACTTAAACAGTTAATAGATTTATACATGCTGCTCCTTTCTCTTGAGATGAATGTTTTTTAATATCTTTAAATAAAGTTTAAAACCCAATCTTTGCTGGCTCAGATGCTTGCAGAGGAGTTGGCTCATGATACCTTCTCATTTGGGATCGTCTTCTGTTGCTAAGAGATTTGCATATGCTTAAGATGACTTAAGATCATTGGTACAAAATATACTCAGAAATTAATCCATAAGTGGCATTTTTATACAAAGAATCTTGGTCAGGTAGACCTACTTTTCTTTTTTATTATGTTCAGTTAGCCACCATACAGTACATCATTAGTTCTTGATGTTGTATTCAATGATTCATTGGTTGCATATAACACCCAGTGCTCACCACAACACATGCCCTCCTTAATGCCCATCACCCAGCTACTCCATCCCCCCAACCCCCCACCCCTCTGAAACCCTCAGTTTTTTTCTCAAAGTCCATAGTCTCCGATGGTTCATCTCCCCATCTGATTTTTTCCCATTTAGTTTTCTCTCCCTTCCCCTATGGTTCTCTGCACTATTCCTTATGTTCCACATATGAGCAAAACCATACGATAATTGTCTGTCTTTGCTTGACTTATTCCACTTAGCATAATCCCCTCCAGTTCCATCCATGTTGATGCAAAAGCTGAGTATTCATCCTTTCTGATGGCTGAGTAATATTCCATTGTATATATGGACCATATCTTCTTTATCCATTCAGTCTTTGAAGGTCATCTTCACTCTTTCCACCATTTGACTATTGTGGACATTGCTGCTATGAACATTAGGGTGCATGTGCTCCTTCTTTTCACTACATCTGTATCTTTGGGGTAAATACCTAGTAGCACAATTGCTGGGTCACAGGGTAGTTCTATTTTTAACTTTTTGAGGAACCTCCATACTGTTTTCCAGACTGGCTGTACCAGCTTGCATTCCCACCAAAAGTGTAAGAGGGTTCCCCTTTCTCCACATCCTCACCAACATTTGTTGTTTCCTGCCTTGTAAATTTTTGTCATTATAATTGGTGTAAGTGGTATCTCAATGTGGTTTTGACTTGAATTTCCCTGATGGCTAATGATGTTGAACAATTTTTCATGTGTCTGTTAACAATTTGTATGCAGACTTTCAAAGAAGCTATCTTTCTTTTCCTTTGACAACAGTGGGAGTGTGAGCCTGAAATTTAGGTGTAAGTCATCACTACTGTGGTCCATTTGATCCAGCTTTCAAGGTGATATCAACCCTGGTAGAACCTGAATTTTCCTACTAAATCCCAAATATTTGACCTAATATAGAATGAAAAAGAAAGTGCAAATACTTAACAATTGCACATATTTACACATGCTTAGTATATTATCTATTGCTGCATAATAAAATAGCACATAAATTTGCAACGTAAAAAAACCCACATTTATTATCTCACAGTTTCTGTGGATTAGGAATCTGAGCACAGTTTAATAGGCTTCTTTGCCTCAGGGTGTCCTATGAGGCTGTAATCAAGGTATCAGCCAGGGCTGGACTCTCATCTGAAACCTCACTGAGGGGAGAATCTACTTCTAAGCCCACTGCATAATTTTGGATAGGATTCAGCTCCTTTTCAATTGCTGGACTGAAAATTCCAGTTCTTTGATGGCTGTTAGACAGAGGACACCCTAAGTTCCTTACCACGTGGACCACCTAAACATGGTAGCTTGCTTCATCATTACAAGCAAAGGAGAGAGTCTGAATAGCAAGATGGCATGGGAACAACCTCTTATAACTTAATCAAAGAAGTGACATCTCCTCATAGTGGAGATAGGCTATTGAAACCAATTACTCAAGGGAAGGGGATTACACAAGGCTGTGAATGCCAGGAAAGAAATATTTAGGGGCTATCTTAGAAGCTACACACCACACTGAGATACAAGATCCCACCTCCTTACACTATGACCACTTTCAGTCTTCTCATTTCTTAATAACACATGCAGGACTTGCAAATAACAACAACAAAAAAAAAACTTAAAAAAATTTTTTGCTTACCAGTAATAATGTACCACTGAATTCAGCCAGATTCAAGTCAAAAGAAGATTGACATGCAATGTGTGCCTTCCATAATACCCAGCACGTATTGCATGGAGCACTGGGTGTGGTGCATAAACAATGAATTCTGGAATGCTGAAAAGAAATAAATTTAAATAAAAAGAAATTAAAAATAGAGCTACTGTATGACCCTGCAATTGCACTACTGGGTATTTACTCCAAAGATACAGATGAAGTGAAAAGAAGGGCCATATGTACCTCGATGTTCATAGCAGCAATGGCCACAATCACCAAAATATGGAAAGAGCCAAGATGCTCTTCAACAGTTGAATGGATAAAGAAGATGTGGTCCATATATATACAATGGAATATTATGCAGCCATCAGAAAGGCTGAATACCCAACTTTTGTATCAACATGGGTGGGACTGGAGGAGATTACAGTGAGTGAAATAATTCAAGCAGAGGGAGTCAATTATATGGTTTTGCTTACTTGTGGAGCATAAGGAATAACATGGAGGACATTAGGAGAAGGAAAGGACAAGTGAATTGGGGGAAATCAGAGTGGGAGATGAACCAGGAGAGACTATGGACTCAGACTGTGGACTGAGAAACAAACTGAGGGTTTTGGAGGGGAGGGATTTGGGGGAATGGGTGAGCCTGGTGGTGGGTGTTAAGGAGGGCACGTATTGCATGGAGCACTAGTTGTGATGCATAAACAATGAATCTTGGAACATTGAAAATAATTAAATTAAGAAAAAAGAAGATTGACAGGTAAGGTTTTAGACCAAATGTTTTTATTTTTCAACTCCTGGTATCAATACATATTTTTCTTTCCTGAATTATAACCTCTACCACTAGTAGAGTCTGAATATATTTTCTCCCAAATTTAAAGTAACAAATTAAAAAGTTAGTATAACATTTTCCAAACAATTGGTGCCATATGATAGGCACAAGTCAGGAAGGTGTTTCTAGCCTCCATTAGCAAATTTAAAGTCAAACTATATCAGAGTCAGTGACTTGGTTTGGGCTTGTCCAATAAGGAGACTTTAGACAAGTATTTAAGTGTAGGCATTTTGGGGGTGGGCAGGGAAGCAACATTAGGAAACACTAGTAGGGAGTGGAGAAAAAAGAATGGAAGTAACTACACATCAATAAAGTGTGTGTTTTCAAGCTTGTTACCATTGTGGTGACTGGAGGTCATTTACAGTGGGGAACTGTGGGAAATAGGGAAGAACATATCTCAGAGTTATCCCAACTAAGAACAAAAAGGCTGGGGTATGTGTTCACTAGCTCCTTATTGTCACTGGTTGTAGTTTGCTTCCAGAAGCATAACTCTCTGGCACTTTATGCTAACTTACGTGAGAAGGTTGAGCCTATTCCCCCAGCCAGAAGGGTAAAAATCCCCTCCGGCAGAGTCACTAGCATTCACAGGATGCAGCCTTCAGCATGTAGAGATGAGTGTGGAAGAAATACAGATGGGGCACAACTAACATCTTCTGTAGTCACTGTAACTGAAGAGCATTGGGAGACCACCCAGTTCTTTTCCTGCTTTCATCAAGGGTTATACCTAAAAACTTCCCTAAGGGGACAAGCAGTTCTTATTTCAGGTCAGGTTATATCATACATTCCTGATCATGGGCTGCAAGTGGTGAGATAAAACAAAGATATGAAATGTACAGAAAGTTCTGAAACTTTCCCAGAAAAGCCTGTGCCCCCAAAACAAAGTAATGGCTCTAAGTAGCAACAACTCTAATGCTTTATTGAGCCTTGGACTGGGGATGTCCCCTGGAAAATCACTGATCATTTGACAGCTTGCCAAGTGCCCTTGGAAGTAGCAATAGGTCACAGAAGACTCAGGGTACTCTAGGAGGTTGAAACAGATCACATCAGCCCCTCAGTAACCTGGGAGGTAATAGTGGGCCAGGTTAGCCTCAGAATCCTCAGAAGCAGTACTGAGCCACATCAAGCCCAAGGTATCCCAGAGCTTTGGGATGGCCCACATCAGATCTGAGACAAAAGGATCTCTGATTTTCTAATTCCAAGACATCTTTCAACAGACAGGGAACAGTAGGAAATGTAATGGACAGCAGGCACACTCTGACAGTCATGCATTTTTCCAGCCAGCGGAATAGTAACTGACCTCAAGTTATAACTGAACTAAGACTCCTAAACAAAACAGAGCTTTTTCCAAATTTAAATTAAATCAACATTTGAAGTCATTGGTAAAATGATTAATAGCTCCCCAAAGACATGGTCTTAATTTTTTTCATTTTTAAAAAAGATTTATTTAGGTTTTTAAAAAAATATTTTATTGATTTATTTTAGAGAGAAAGAGAGCAGGAGCAGGGGCAGGGGGGAAGGAGAAGGACAAGCAGACTCCACACTCAGTGAGGAGCCTGATCTGGGGATGGATTCCACGACCCTGAGATCATGACCCAAGCCAAAACCAAAAGTCTTACACTCAACAGACTGAGCTACCCAGGCACCTCAAGGCATGGTCTTATTTTGCTTCTTTTTGTGTCTTTGGTCCATTCTTTGGGATAATAAATAGGTATTAAGTAAATGGATGAATGTCTTAGTTTAATTGTCCTTTAAGGCAGAAACTATTAATAAACACTTCTTTGGAATAAAAAGAGTGAGGTGTCTATTTTCTTTCTCTTTTTTTAAGATTTTATTTATTTATTTGACAGACAGAGATCACAAGTAGGCAGAGAGGCAGGCAGAGAGAGAGGGGGAAGCAGGCTCCCTACTGAGCAGACAGCAGAGCCACTGAGCCACCCAAGAGCCTCATCTATTTTCAAATAAATATGGGAACCAATGAGTTAAAGTTAGACTTAGATGAAGTGCTCAAATATTAGCTAATTGAACATAAAAAAGAATACCATGCAAATAAAAAATATTTAAGTAAAGTATACAGTTTGAAAAAAATTAAACAGACTTCTTTTACTATGGGAATCCTTAGAGCCTTTAATATGCAAAGGTGGATTTTAAGTCAGCAGGCTAGGAAGATGACATATGCACCATTTCCTGAACTTATTTAACCACTAAACTCTTTTTCTCTCCCATGGAACATTTCAAAATTCTAAAGAAGTTTGAGATGCTCTAACTCTTAAAGGTGGCTTAATGATTGAAAATCATAAGTCATAGCAAAATTGAATGCTGTGGGGGGATTTTGAGGGAAGGGTGTGGTTGAGATAAGAGAAGAGAGATGGGACCATAATGATTTAGGGTCTCATATTAACTGTGGAAACTGGTAAAAATGACATGTCATAACACAAGACAGAGAGCACTATAAGGGGCCTGGGGTAATTTCTGCATCATGACACATCGTTTCTGACAATTAGATCTTCTCCAACATTGGACCCCATGACCAGTACTACCTTTTGACCTGGGCAGCAAGGGCCCCTCACCTACAGGGAGGCTCACGCTTTAAAGTTTAGAAGACCCTGCTTTAGATTTCCTCCAGCAGTACCCTCCTCATGAGGCAAGTAATCCACAGAGCCAAGGAAATGTGTTCATTCAAACTCCACAGCTCCTGTTTTAGGTCAAGTTCAGGATACTAAAACTCTCTACCCAAAGGTATCCAAGCCACTTCCAGGGCCCATGCAGGCCTGTTTCCTATGCCCATCCTCTTGAGAACAGACTGTGTGTGCTAAGGGATGACTGGTGATTTGAAAGAGGGTATGGGACTAGATGGAACATAGTTACATGGACTAAAATACCTACTCAAGTCCCCTCATTGTTCAGAATAAAGCCAGAGGTGGAAGGAAAAGGGGAGTGGAAGCTGTATGGCAGGGATCTCCATTGACACTCTTGCCTAACGCCCTGCAAATAGTAGGGGTGGGCCTACCTTCGCAAGTGCAGTATTCCTGCTCAGTGGGCCCATGTGGGGAGCCAATTTTTGGTACATATTCTAGTAAACTTACTTGTGACTTCCCCATCATTTGTACACCTAAGAATTGTCAGATAGATAACAGTGGCATTTCCAAGATTTATCTTGACCATCTCACCAGTCCAGCCCTCACATCTTGCAAGGATATACAAGAGAAATACTCCTGTACATGGCCATTTCAGTGATACATATCACAACCAAGAAGACATTTCTAAAGGTCTCTGAAGACACAATCTGTGTCACAACAGTGCGCTTGCATCAATTCACAAGGAATCGCTGAAAAAGCAAACAGAATGCCTTGAACAGTAGTCTACACTGTGATGACAGGAAATGTCAGAGCTCTGCCCAGTGGATGACCTTCGTCTAGCCCATATTCAACTCGAAAACTGAAAACCTGGGGTATTGAGAGGATAAAAGGCCATGATGGGTCTGTGGTATTGGAAACCCAGAAGTGGTAGGCAGAGATTCTTTTCTTCCAGGGAGGAAGATAGCCACTGAGTCAGAAAAACAGAAACCACTCCTAAATAACAAGTGCCTCAGACTAATAACAGAACATAAGAAATGTCTTTTTCTCCCTATTTTTCTTTTTATTGCATTGTATCGTACTGTATCATATTGTATTTCATTGTGGTGAGAATATTTAACATGACATCTACCCTGCTCATGAATTTTTAAGTGTATAATACATTATTGGTACAATGTCGTACAACACATCTCTAGAACTTGTTCTTGCTTTATTGAAATGTTATGCCCATTGATTAGTAATTTCCATTTCTTCTTCTCCCCAACCCCTAGAAACCACCACTCCACTCTTTGAGTCTATGAATTTAACTATTTTAGATACCTGATATAAGTGGAATCATCTAGCATTTGTCTATGACTGGCTTATTTCACTTAACATAATATTCTCAAGGTTTAGCCATGCTGTCTCATATTGCAGAATTTCCTGCTTTTTAAAGCCTGAGTAGTATTCCGTTGTATGTATAAACCACATTTTCTTTATCCATTCGTTTGTCAATGGACATTTATGTTGTTTCTACTTCTTGCTATTGTGAATAGAAGTGCCAATATCTCTTTGAAATCTTGATTTCAATTCTTTTGGATAAATACCCAGAAGTGGGAGTGCCAGATCACATGGTAGTTCTTTTTTTAATTTTTGAAAGAACCTCTATACCGTTTTCCACAGTGGCTGCACTATTTTGCACTCCCACCAACATTGTGCAAGGGTTCCAATTTCTCCACATCCTCACCAACACTTGCCTGTTGTTTTTTAGATACTAACCATCCTCACAGGGGTGGGTGGTCTCTGTGGTTTTGATTTGCCTTTTCCTAATGATTAGTTACATTAAGGATCTTTTCCTATGTATTTTGGCCATTTGTATGGGTGTGGATTTTTTTAGAAATAGAAAAATGTCTATTCAAGTCTTTAGCCCATTTTTTAATCAAGCTATTAGTTCTTTTGATTGTTTTTTCACCGATAAGTTGAAGAAGTTTCTTATATATTGTGCAGATTATCAGACAGATGGTTTGCAAATATTTTCTCCCATTCTGTAGGTTGCCTTTTCATTCTATTGATTTTCTCTCTTGCTGTACAGAGTTTTTTAGTTTGATATAGTCTCACTTGCTTATTTTTGGTTTTGTGGACCATAAAGAAATATCTTCATATAAGCCAAGCTGATATCACTGGTCCACAGACCACCCTTTGAAAAGTACTGTGTTAAGTGCTCCATATCCCCCAAATCCCACCTCATATCCAGGGGACCAGAATCACAGGGGAGAAGCCCAGAAGCTGATCTTTTAACAAATATCCCTAATGATCATTCTGGTCTAAATATACCATGTCTTTTATGCACACAAAAATTCATGCTCTTTCCTTTTTGAGGAGGTCCTCAGACACTGACTAGAGCCCATTACTCTTATCTATACAATACTCTTAAAATTCTGATTATCTGCTTTCCCAAGACGGAGTAGATTAGAAACTACTTACTTGGGATGTGGAAACAGGTTTGTTTGTTCATTTGATTTTGTTTTTAAGCTATAATGTGATATTTTGGTTTTAGAAAATAATTTGCTATCAAATGAGGAGGTTATTATATTTTGTTTATTAAAATTACAAATGCCAAACCTTGCTTTTCTTTAAGAATTTGAGACCTGCAAATCTTATTATTCTATTTGTAAATTTAGTAAAATTTAATGATCACTCACACAGATGCCTTTGACTGATAATTAGTCCCATTCAACTAAATACCCTTATAAATTGAACAATTTACTTCTTAAGCCCCTTAAATATCAGACTAACAAATAAAACTTTCTTGGCACTAAATTAATTCCTATAAACATAATAAATTAAACATAAAAGTATAGAGAACCTTAGAGTTCTCTTAAACATCCAAACATGTCGGTATAACACCCTTAAAACTAGGGACAAAGCCTTGAGAAATTCTTCCAGATGTCTTTTTAAAATCTATAAAAGTTGTGTTGAAAAGGATAGAAAATGCAGGATCTGTCAAACCCAAAGTATTTAAAGCTAAAACGTAAAGATTCTTAAGTATCTTGAGATATTAACATTAAAAATCCCATTTTGTGAGAGAAGTTGCAGGAGTCTGTGAGTGGATGGAGGAATTTGGTAATAATTAGGCACAAACCAGGGACATGGACTATGTGATTGTGGTGGTTAAATTTATGTGTCAGCATGACTGGATCATGGAGGGCCCAAATATTTAGCTAATCATTATTTCTGGCTATGTCTGTGAGGGTGTTTCTGGATGAGATTCGCATTTGAATCATTGAACTCAATAAAGCAGATTTCCCTGCCCAGTGCGAGTGGGCATCATTCAATCTTTTAGGGGTCTGACTAAAACGAAAGACAAAAGAAGGAAAACTTTGCCCCTTCTCTGCCTGACAGATTGAGCTGGAACATTGGACTTCTACACTCAGACTGTGACTTACTCCATCAGGTCTTCGGTTCTTAGACCTTCAGATTTCACCTGAACTATACCACCAGACTTCCTGGGTTTTCAGCTTGCAGATGGCAGATTGTGGGATTTCTCAGCTTCCATAATTGCATGAGCCAATTCCTAATGCAATGATCATCCCTTCTTTAAACTTTAGTATATATAGAACAAGACACTGTGACTATAAAAAGGGGGCTCAGCTTGATAGTTGAGATCAGGAAAAAAAATTGCCTCATCTGGCTGCTACTCCAGACCTTGCATCCCAGCTGTTATGTCTGGACACTATGCACCATCAACTCTCAAACAATATTTGGGATGGTACGATGGGGCAATTAACAAGCCTCCAAACCTCAGTAGCTTCAAATAATGTAAGTCTGTTTCTCTCTCGTGGAAAGTGCAATGCAGATGTTCCTGGACTAGGGTTTTCCTCCAAGCAGAGACTTGGAGATCCAGGCACATTTAATCTTTGAGGTTGCCATCTTCAACACATGGCCTCCAAGATTGCTATGGAACAAGGAAAGACAGAGTTTGGACAAAGCACGAGCTTTTAATTCAATGATCTGAACTGTCACAACACCTCTGCTCACACTCTATCACCAAGAATGGATCACGTGACTGCTCCAGATGAAGGACTGCTGGAAATGTGGTCTAGCCATGTCTTAGAAGAAATGGATTTGGTGAGTGTCTGGCAACTCTCTGCCAGGGATGGCATAAGTGTTTCTTTAGAGGGTGTATTAGTTTTCTACAGCTGCCATAACAAATTACCACAAATTGGGCAGCTTATAACAACAAAAATTTCTTCTCTCACAATTCTGGAGGCCAGAAGTCTGAAATCAAGTTGTTGGCAGGCCATGCTCCCTCTGAAGGCTCTAGGGGAGAATCTTTCTTTGCCTCTTCCAGCTTTTGGTGGTTGCCAGTAATCACTACCATTCCTTGGCTTTTAGCTACATCACTCCAGTTACTGCTTCCATCTTTATTTGGCCATCTTTCCTCTGTGTATGTGTGTCTACAAATTTCCGTCTCCTTAAAAGGACACCTGTTGTCAGATGTAGGGCCCATCCTAACTCAGTATGACCTCCTCTTAACTTGATTACGTCTGCAAAGATTCTATTTCCAAATAAGGTCACATTCACAGGTACCAAGTGTTAGGGCTTCAACATATTCAACATATTTTGGGGGTTCAAAGTCAATCCACTACAGATGGAATATTAGTATTCTATGACTATTTCTGTGTATCATTTCTGGCACAGGTTAGATGAAGGTCTTACCAGGCTGAAATCTAGGGCTGTGGTTCTCGTGTAAATCTCAGGGTCCTTTCCCAAATTTACTGGTTGTTGTCATAATTGAATTCCTTGTGATTGTAGGATGTAAGTCCCAGGTTGGCTTTTCATTCGTTTGTGGTTTGGTTTTTAGATTTTTTTTTTTTTTGCTTGTTTTGCTCGAGTTGACCAGGGGTAAGTTGCATCTTCAAAGTCAGTAGAGTATTTCTCTGATGTTTTACCTTCTTTTAAGGTCTTGCCTGGTTAAGTCAGACCCTGTCAAGACAGGAATCTCTATTTTAATTAACTCAAAGTCAACTGATAAGTAATCTAATCACAGCAATCTCATCATATTTCTGAGTTCAGGCCCCACTGAAGAAGAGACCTTGTAAGTGTGGGTTTTGGGGGTTATCTTAGAATTCTGCCTACCACAGAGGTAAGCTTTTAATCACAGGAAGATTTAGAATTAATGCATAAATCTTAAGAGCTATGCTTTTTGACTTTTTTGCATTGAGGAATCTATGCAGGGGAGCCTGGGGGACTCAGTCATTTAAGTGTCTGCCTTCAGCTCAGATGATTTCAGGGTCCTGGGATCGAGCCCTGTGTGGGACTCCCTGCTCAGTGGAGAATCTGCATCTCCTTCTGCACCACTCCCCCCTGCCCCCGGTTGTCCTCTCTCTCTCTAAATAAAATCTTTTAAAAATTAAAAAAATATTGTACTTGTAGTGTTTAAGAAAATTTGTCTAACTGGACTAGTAAGTCAGCCTTTTGACTCCTATCTAAAATTATAATTGTACAATGAATTTGGACAGCTGCATTAAGTTGAAACATTCTAGTATCTTCCATTTTAAGAGAATTTATGATTGAGCCTTTTCTCAGTTACTACAAGAGGATTCTGTCTGTTATTTTTATATGATTGAGTTTTTCTGAGTTCAAGGGGTACCATTTCTGACTTCTTCCATCTGCTCAGGGAAATCTGTAGTCCTCCCCGAAGTTATAGTTAAGCCTCAACCTTGATTAGATTCTTATATTTTAAAGCTGTCTTTATCCTAATGTCTTGTATCTATTTCCTGGCCCTGTAAAGTAAATGAGTTGTTCTGGAAGTAATTTAATAAGGCCATAGCAAATAGCCAACCTGTATGGCTGTAAAGTACTTTATCATTTCCTGCCCAACATCACAAACTCCCAACAAACACTCAGAGATGCCAACTACAAAAATGAATTATATTTAATTCTATATTATTAGTAACACAAGTTAAATCAGCAGGCAGTGGAGAAAGAAGTGTCCACCTCCCACAGACCCATCTCCTGTTGAGCATGGTAGCACATTTCCTTTCTCCAGCTACAACTTGGCTGATAACATTTCAGTGGGAGCAATCAGTTAGAAGTTAATTGTTGATACCAGGATGAGACTAGAGTGAGGCTAGTGAGGCATCCAGGGTTCAGAATGTAAGGCAGCACTCACTCAGAGATGTGCTGAAGAAGATACTGGAACTTCTTCACACTGAAGGCATAGGGTCAACACCAAGAGTATGTGCCACTTTACATATTGCACCTTGGTGCCTTGCTTTCCTCACCCTAGTCCTAGCCTTTTGGTGCCTTAAAAGCCCACTGTTACAGAGATCTTCAAAAGATCAAGAAAAGACTACCTTCCATCTTGCAGTGAGAATTCCTATTTTACCTGGCTTTCTTGCAGGGTGAGGCCATACCTGGAGGATTCAACTTCTTTTGACTTTTTTGCCCCCTCTTTCAGAGCAGCACCACCTGGCCAAATTTTCTCTGACCAATCTCTTTCTGCCGTGGAAAACCCATTACCTAAATACTAAAAATATCTTTGTGGCATATTCATTTTTATAAATATCAGAAAATTCAGATCTACAAAAAATAATGACATAAAAAATCATCTTTAATCTCACAACCCAGCAATAACTATTATTTACATTGTGAAGGATGACCTTTCAGTGTTTTTATGTATATACATTTAAAAATAAAATCATAGGCTCAAGTTGTACATATTGGTTTCAGTCTTTTTTTTCACTATATCACAATTTTCCATTTGAAAATCATCTACAACATTGTTTAAAAAATTTACTTAATACTCCATTGTGTAATCTATATCAGGATTTATTTATTCAATCCCATATTGTTGGAAATTTAGATTGTTTCCAATTTTTCTCTACTATAAATTTCAGTATTATGAGAATTCCCCAGAGTTAGACTTTGGCACTCATCCTGAATTATTTCCTATAGAGTTTTAATTATGGAAGCACACTTTGAAGAACAAATATGAAGATTTTTGCTACATTTTGCCAAATTTCCCTCCAGAAAGCTTACACCAATTTTTATCTTGGTCTCTTGGCTACCAATAACTCAATCAAGAAAAAATAGTAATAGTAGTCATTGTAGTCATCATTTAGAAAGAATTCAACTTCCTTTGACTTAACATACATTATCTCATAAAGTCTCCAAATAGTCCTAAAGTTAAGTAATATTATCCCTATATGATGGCTAATTTTATGTCAGCTTGGCTGGGCCACAGTTCTCAGATATTTGGTCAAACATTATTCTGGTTGTTTCTATGAAGGTGTTTTTGGATGACATCAACATTTAAATTGGTGGACTTCGAGTAAGGCAGATTGCCCTCCATAATGTGAGCAGGTCTCATCCAAACAGTGGAAGATCTGAATAGAACAAATACTGCCCTCCTTTGAGCAAGAAGAAATTCTGGCAGCAGACATCTTTTGGACTTGAATTGCAACTCTTCCCTGGGTCTCCAGCCTGCTAGCCTGCTCTACTGATTCTGAACTTACTAAGTCTCCACGATCACATGAACCATTTCCTTAAAATACATCTCTCTCCCTCTCTCTTTCCCCTCCCCCCATATAATATATATCCATATCCGTATCCATATATCCATATCCTATTCATTCTATTTCTCTGGAGAACCATAACGCACCCTATTTGGCAGATGAGAAGTCCAGAACTTAGAAAGGCTGATGATGCTCCCAATTTTACTCAGTATTCAAATCCAATCTATCTGACTCCAAAACCCATGCTCTTAACCATTATATGAAAGAACTATGCCAAGGTCATCAGACCATGAGCCCATCATATTTCATACTTGGACATTCCCCATCACTGTGGGGAGGTTTGGGTAACTTCCCCCAGAATCTGCCAATAGCAGTGAATAATCCAAGAGCCTCTATACAGTAGAACATACTGAAGGGTCAAACTCAGTTACACCAGGGCAGCTACCAAACCCATAGTCTCTCCCACCACCACTAAAAGAACACCTTCTGATGAACTTAGACTATAGTCTTTTAAAGAAGAGACCAGGGACTTCTGTCATTAGTGACCATACCATTGCTTCTCTCTTTTTCAGATCCCAATGTAATGTGTTAGGTTCAGACATTCTTCCTATTTTTGTGATTTCAGGGTCACCTATATGATGAAGTTGAAGAGCACTACCTCTTGTGGGAGTCTTATTTTGAATCAAAATGGGAAGTCAAATGTGAGCCGAGGTAAAATAAATGAAGAAAACTAGCAGATTTTGTTTCTTGTCTCTTCTAATACCAGCACCTAGGGAGCCACCCCGTCTGAAATGAAAACATGAATAAACCCCCTGAGAGGAACATTCTCCTGCCCCAATACTCTAACTCCTTGCAGTTAAACAATGTGCTGATATTAAATAAAGATGACAGACCTGCACAAGCTTCTCTCGGACTGTCACTTTTTCTCACTAATTTTAGGAAAGCCCCAGAGGCCCTTAGGCATAGATGCTGAGAAATTCAAATTTTTACTACAAATTGTGCATTGCAATTGGCAGATGGGAAAGCTAGAACACTAATCTATTTCAGGAAATGAGGCTCCAGCTTTTGGTTTCATGCAAGGGGTGCTGACTGCTACTTTAAGAATTCAGACTGCAATTCAGTTCTGCATCCAATTCCATCATGTTGGTGTTCAATTGGAAGGACAGCCTGGGAGACATTCATAAGGATGAATGTGTATACTCCATATAAAATGGAAAGCCACAGAAACTACCCCAATTTAAGTCATTCTTATGTGAAGGTGCTGAAACCAAATGCAATGCAAAGATTGAAATGTGCCCACCAAGCCCAAGACCTAAAGAGATGACCCATTCATGCCCAGAGAACCTTTAATAGCTTTGGTGAATGGAGTTCCAACAACATTCAGCTGCCCCCAATTCTGCCTCAGTCAAATAGATACAATTTTAGTTTGCTTAAAGGAGAAACAAACACAAAATGGAAACTTTCAACAACAGGAATAATAACCTTAACAAATTGGGTATAGAAGCAGCATACCTCGACATAACAAAGTGTGTGTATGACAAACCCACAACTATCATACTCAATAATAAAGGGTTGAAAATGTTCATCTAAGATCAGGAGTAATATAAGAATGCCTGTTCTCATCACATTTCAACATCTATTCAACATAGTGCTGGAAGTCCTAGCTAGAGTGATTAAACAAGACAAAGAAATGAAGGCATTCAAATTGGAATGGAAAAAGTAAAGTTATCACTTGCAGGTGACATGATATTATATATTGAAAACCCCAAAGATTCAACCAAAAAAATTGTTGGAATGAATAAATGGATTCAGCAAACCTGCAAGATATAAAATTAACATGCAGAAATAAGTTGCTTTTCAATATGGTAACAATAAAACATTTGAGAAAGAAATAAAGAAAGCTATCCCATTTCACAATAGCATCAGAAACAAAAAATATATAGGAATAAATGTAACCAAGGAAGTAAAATATCCTTATAATGAAAACTACAAGACTTTGATGAAAGATATCCTGTGTTCATGGAACAGAAGAATTAATACCATTAAAATGTCCATACTACTCAAGCCATATTTGAGCCAATATGATGCCTATCAAATAACCAATGACATTTATCACAGAAACAAATAAACAAAAAATAACCCTTAAATTTGTGTGGAACAACAAAAGACCCAGATAGCCAAGAGAGAGAAGAGCAAAGCTGGAGGCATCACACTTATGATTTAAAAGTATATTACAGGTGAAAAGGAAGATGGCAGTGGAGTAGGAGGACCCTAGGGTCATCTCATCTCATGAAAACAACTAGATAACTATCAAATCACACTAAATGCCCCCAGAAATTGACCTGAAGACTGATAGAGCAAACTCTACAACTAAAGGAAGAGGAAAGGCCACATCAAAGAAGGTAAGAAGTACAAAAATGTTGTTTAGGGAAGAAACAGATCACAGTTGCTACAGAGGAGAGGGAGCCATAGTCACAGAGTAGGCAGAGAGAAGAATACATAAGAGAAATCAAAAGAAGAACATTTACCCAAAGCCATTAGCTTCAAAAATGAGAGGGGCTGAATTTCACTAATTCTTGCAACCAGTGGGGCTTAAAAGCCTAGGGTTTTAAAAATCACCAGGTTGGCTGGGATACAGCCCAGGGATCAATGCACTGTTCTGGAGACAAAGCAGTTAAAAAACCCAGGGGCAGACAGTGTGGAAACAGCCATCTAAAAAATGGTTGGGGCACACAGTGTGGAGATTATTCACTCTTCTCAGTGTGTCCGTGAGAGGCAACATTCACAGAGACACGCCTCCCAGAATTAATGAACTGACTGACACCATTTCCCTCAACACAGAGCTACCTGCAGGAAGCAGTGAAGCACTGACACTCATTGCCTAATTTTCATACACCAAACCCCACTGCCCCTGCATTCTGGTGGGATTGCCTTCCTCAGTCAAGTTTGCTTCCATCCTGGTGCACTGGGGCCCTTCCTCAGAAGACCAGCATAAATCCCTGCCCACACCACATCTACTGAGCAGAGAGAGCTCAGCAGGACCTCAGTTCTGGTGGAAATGGTGTCACGTCTCATTTTATAAGCAGAGCAGAGCACACCTAGTTAACATTTGCCACAGTTAGGCAATGGACCAAATACTGCCCAGAGCAAGCAAGGAGAGCCTCTGCAGACTACTGGCCTAAAGGATAGAGCAGCAAAACACAACAGCAAAACACAGGCAGCACACGCCAGAGACACTCCCTGAAGCACCAGGCCCTGGGCACTACATGACTTCTTCTTCATAAGGATATTAGTTTCAAGAGCAGGAGACATAACTGACTTTTCTAACACAGAGAAGAAGGCAGAGGCTTATACAAAATGTGAAGAGAGAGGAATTCATTCCAAATGAAAGAACAAAATGAGATCATGGCCAGAGATCTAAGCAAAACAGATATAAGTAACATGCTTGATGGAGAATTGAAAGCAATAATTATAAGGATATTTACTGGGCTTGAGAAAAGAACAGAAGACATCAGTAAGACCCTTACCACAGAGATAAAAGAGTTTTAAAAAAGCATCAGAGATAAAGAACACAATAAACGAGATTGGAAACAGGCTTGATGCAATGAACAGCAGGATGAAAGAAGCAGAGGAATGAATTAGTGACCTAGAGGATGAAGTAATGGAAAATAATGAAGCAGAATGAAAGAGAGAAACAAGAATTATGCAACAGAAGAATAGACTTAAGGAACTCAGTGACTTCATCAAATATAATAACATTTGTATTATAGAATGCCCAGAAGAGAGAGAAAAGAGGGCAGAAAATTTAATTGAAGAAATAATAGCTGAAAACTTTTAATTTGAGGAGGGAAATAGACATCAGATCCAGGAGGCACAGAGAAATCCCATCAAAGTCAACAAAAGCAGGCTAACACCAGGCAAATTGTAATTAAATTTGCATTATATGGAGATAAAGAAAAAAAATTTTAAAGCAGCAAGACAAAAGAAGTCCTTAACTTACAAGGGAAGACCCATAAGGCTAGACAGAGATTTCTCAACAGAAACTTAGCAAGCCAGAAGAGAGTAGCATGATATATTCAAAGTGCTGAATGGGAAAAATCTGCAGCCAGGAATACTCTATACCCCAAGGCTATCATTCAGAATAGAAGGAGAGATAAAGAATTTCCCAGACAAACAAAAACTAAAGGAGTTTGTGACCACTAAACCAGCCCTGCAAGAAATATTAAAGGGGACTCTTTGAGTGCAAAGAAGAGACCAAAGTAAAAAGACAAGAAAAGATCAGAGAAAATCTCCAGAAACAATGACAAAGTAAGTAATAAGATGGCACTAAATACACATCTATCAATAATTACTTTGAATGTAAATGGAATAAATGTTCCAATCAAAAGATGTAGGGTGGATAAAATGGATAAAAAAAACCAAGACCCATCTATATGCTACCTACAAAAGACTCATTTTAGACCTAAAGATACCTGCAGATTGAAAGTGAGTGGATGAAGAACATTTATCACACAAATGGTTGTCAAGTGGAAGCTGGAGTAGCAATACTTCTATCAGACAAACTAGGCTTTAAAACAAAGTCTGCACAAACAGATAGAGAGAAAGGATCAGGAGGAAGCCTGGAACAAACAGCTTAGAAGCCACGAAAACAGAATCAGGGAAATAAATGATGCCATGAAACGTTCCAATGTCAGAATTATTGGAATCCCTGAAGGGGAGGAGAAAGAAAGAAGTCTAGAAGATATAGTGGAACAAGTTCTTCATGAAAATTTTCCCAATCTTGCGAATGGAACAAGTGTTCATGTACTAGAGGCAGAACGGTCTCCCCCCAAGACTATAAATTCCAAAAAAACATCCAGACACCTCATAGTAAAATTGAGAAATCATAATTGTAGATACAATCTCTTGAAAGCCGCTAGGACAAAGAAGCTACTTACGTACAGAGGAAAGCCCATCAGAATAATGTCAGACCTGTCCACAGAGACCTGGCAAGCCAGAAAGGGCTGGCAAGATATATTCAGGGCACTAAATGAGAAGAACATGCAGCCAAGAACACTTTATCCAGCAAGACTGACATTCAAAATGGATGGAGAGATAAAGAGTTTCCAGGACCGGCAAGGCTTAAAAGACTATGCAACCACCAAGCCGACACTGCAGGAAATATTAAGGGGGGTTCTATAAAAGAGGAAAAATCCTAAGAATAGCATTGAACAGAACTATAGAGACAATCGACAGAAAGAAAGACTTCAAAGATAACACAATGTCAATAAAAACGTATCTCTCAATAATCACTCTCAATGTGAATGGCCTAAATGCGCCCATAAAATGACACAGGGTTGCAGATTGGATAAAACGACAGGACCCATCCATATGTTGTCTACAAGAGACCCATTTTGAACCTAAAGATACACCCAGACTGAAAGTGAAGGGATGGAGAAGCATCTTTCATGCCAGTGGGCCTCAAAAGAAGGCCGGGGTAGCGATTCTCATATCAGATAAATTAGATTTTAAACTAAAGACAGTAGTCAGAGATACAGAAGGACACTACATAATTCGTAAAGGGACTATCCACCAAGATGATCTAACAATTGTAAATATCTATGCCCCCAATATGGGAGCAGCCAATTACATAAGAAAACTATTAATCAAGATAAAGAGTCATATTGATATGAATACATTAATAGTAGGAGATCTTAACACGCCTCTCTCAGAAATAGACAGATCATCGAAGCAGAAAATCAATAAAGAAATAAGAGCATTGAATGACATATTGGACCAGATGGACCTCATAGATATATACAGAACATTCCACCCTAAAACAACAGAATACTCATTCTTCTCAAGTGCACATGGAACCTTCTCCAGAATAGACCACATACTGGGTCACAAATCAGGGCTCAACCGATACCAAAAGACTGAGATTATTCCCTGCATATTCTCAGATCACAATGCTTTGAAACTGGAGCTCAATCACAAGGAAAAGTTCAGAAGGAACTCAAACACCTGGAAGCTAAAGACCACCTTGCTTAAGAATGCTTGGATCAACCAGGAGATCAAAGAAGAACTTAAACAATTTATGGAAACCAATGAGAATGAAGACACTTCACTCCAAAACCTATGAGATACAGCAAAGGCGGTCCTAAGGGGGAAATTCATAGCCATCCAAGCCTCCCTCAAAAAAATTGAAAAATCCAGAATACACCAGCTGTCTCTACACCTTAAAGAACTAGAGAATCAACAACAAATCAAACCAACTCCACACGTAAGAAGGGAAATAATCAAGATTAGAGCAGAGATCAATGAGGTAGAAACCAGAGATACAGTAGAACGTATCAATGAAACTAGAAGCTGGTTTTTTGAAAGAATCAATAAGATCGATAAACCATTGGCCACACTAATCCAAAAGAAAAGAGAGAAAGCCCAAATTAATAAAATTATGAATGAAAAGGGAGAGATCACAACTAACACCAAGGAAGTAGAAACAATCATCAGAAGTTATGATCAACAGTTATATGCCAATAAGCTAAGCAACCTAGATGAAATGGATGCATTCCTGGAAAACTATAAACTCCCAAAATTGAACCAGGAAGAAATTGACAACCTGAATAGACCGATATCTAGTAACGAGATTGAAGCAGTGATCAAAAACCTCCCAAAAAACAAGAGCCCAGGACCTGACGGATTCCCTGGGGAATTCTATCAAACTTTCAAAGAAGAAATAATACCTATTCTCCTGAAGCTGTTTCAAAAAATTGAAGCAGAAGGAAAACTTCCAGACTCTTATTATGAAGCCAGCATTACCCTGATCCCCAAACCAGGCAAAGACCCTACCAAAAAGGAGAATTTCAGACCAATATCATTGATGAATATGGATGCTAAGATTCTCAACAAGATCCTAGCAAACAGGATCCAACAGCACATTAAAAAGATTATCCACCATGACCAGGTGGGATTCATCCCTGGGTTACAAGGATAGTTCAACATTCGCAAATCAATCAATGTGATAGAACAAATCAATAAGAGAAGAGAGAAGAAACACATGATCCTCTCAATTGATGCAGAAAAAGCTTTTGACAAAATCCAGCATCCGTTCCTGATTAAAACGCTTCAAAGTATAGGGATAGAGGGAACATTCCTGAACTTCATCAAATCTATCTATGAAAAACCCACAGCAAATATCATCCTCAATGGGAAAAAGCTTGCAGCCTTCCCGTTGAGATCAGGAACACGACAAGGATGCCCACTCTCACCACTCTTGTTCAACATAGTATTAGAAGTCCTAGCAACAGCAATCAGACAACAAAGAGAAATAAAAGGTATCCAAATTGGCGAGGAAGAAGTCAAACTCTCTCTCTTCGCAGATGACATGATTCTTTATATGGAAAACCCGAAAGACTCCACCCCCAAACTACTAGAACTCATACAGCAATTCAGTAATGTAGCAGGATACAAAGTCAATGTCCAGAAATCAGTGGCTTTCTTATACACTAACAATGAAAATACAGAAAGGCAAATTAGAGAATCGATTCCATTTACTATAGCACCAAGAACCATAAGATACCTCGGAATAAACCTAACCAAAGAGGTTAAAGATCTGTACGTGAGGAACTACAGAACACTCCTAAAAGAAATTGAAGAAGACACAAAAAGATGGAAGACCATTTCATGCTCTTGGATCAGAAGAATAAACATCGTTAAAATGTCTATACTGCCCAGAGCAATCTATACTTTTAATGCCATTCCGATCAAAATTCCACCAGTATTTTTCAAAGAGCTGGAGCAAATAATACTAAAATTTGTATGGAATCAGAAGAGACCCCGAATTGCTAAGGAAATGTTGAAAAACAAAAATAAAACTGGTGGCATCACATTACCTGATTTCAAGCTTTACTACAAAGCTGTGATCAACAAGACAGCATGGTACTGGCATAAAAACAGACACATGGACCAATGGAACAGAGTAGAGTCCAGATATGGACCCTCAACTCTATGGTCAAATAATCTTCCACAAAACAGGAAAAAATATCCAGTGGAAAAAAGACAGTCTCTTCAATAAATGGTGCTGGGAAAACTGGACAGCTATATGTAGAAGAATGAAACTTGACCATTCTCTTACACCGTACACAAAGACAAACTCGAAGTGGATAAAAGACCTCAACGTGAGACAGGAATCCATCAGAATCCTCGAGGAGAACATAGGCAGTAACCTCTTTGATATCAGCCACAGCAACTTCTTTCAAGATATGTCTCCAAAGGCGAAGGAAACAAAGGCAAAGATGAACTTCTGGGACTTCATCAAGATCAAAAGCTTCTGCACAGCAAAAGAAACAGTCAACAAAACAAAGCGGCAACCCACGGAATGGGAGAAGATATTTGCAAATGACAGTACAGACAAAAGGTTGATATCCAGGATCTATAAAGAACTCCTCAAACTCAACACACACAAAACAGATGATCATATTAAAAAATGGGCAGAAGATATGAACAGACACTTCTCCAAGGAAGACATACAAATGGCTACCAGACACATGAAAAAATGTTCATCATCACTAGCCATCAGGGAGATTCAAATCAAAACCACATTGAGATACCACCTTACACCAGTTAGAATGGCCAAAATTAGCAAGACAGGAAACAACGTGTGTTGGAGAGGATGTGGAGAAAGGGGAACCCTCTTACACTGTTGGTGGGAATGCAAACTGGTGTAGCCACTTTGGAGAACAGTGTGGAGATTCCTCAGGAAATTAAAAATAGAGCTTCCCTATGACCCTGCAATTGCACTGCTGGGTATTTACCCCAAAGATACAGATGTAGTGAAAAGGAGGGCCATCTGTACCCCAATGTTTATAGCAGCAATGGCCACGGTCGCCAAACTGTGGAAAGAACCAAGATGCCCTTCGACGGATGAATGGATAAGGAAGATGTGGTCCATATACACTATGGAGTATTATGCCTCCATCAGAAAGGACGAACACCCAACTTTTGTAGCAACATGGACAGGATTGGAAGAGATTATGCTGAGTGGAATAAGTCAAACAGAGAGAGTCAAGTATCATATGGTTTCACTTATTTGTGGAGCATAACAAATAATATAGAGGACAAGGGTAGATGGAGAGGAGAAGGGAGTTGAGGGAAATTGGAAGGGGAGGTGAACCATGAGAGACTATAGACTCTGAAAAACAACCTGAGGGTTTTGAAGGGGTGGGGGGTGGGAGGTTGGGGGAACCAGGTGGTGGGTATTGGGGAGGGCACAGATTGCATGGAGGACTGGGTGTGGCGAAAAAACAATGAATACTGTTACGCTGAAAATAAATAAAAAATTTAATTTAAAAAAAAGTCTGCAACAAGAAATGAAGAAAGGCACTATATCATAATAAAGGGGATAATCCAACAAGAAGATCTAACAATTGTGAATATTTATGCACCCAACATGGAAGCACCCTAATATATAAAACAATTAATAGTAAACATAAAGTAACCAACTGATAATAACATAATAATAGTAAGGGACTTTAACACCCCACTTACATCAATGGACAGATCATCTAAACAGAAAATCAACAAGGAGTGCCTGAGTGGCTCAGCTGGTTAAGCATCTGCCTTAGGTTCAGGTCATGATCCCAGAGTCCTGGGATCAAACCCTGCATTGGGCTCCCTGCTCAGCAGGGAGTCAGCTTCTCCCTCTCCCTCATGCTCATGCTCTCTCTCTTTCTTGTTATCTCTCTCTAACAAATAAATAAAATCTTTAAAAATAATCAACAAGGAAACAATGGTTTTGAATGACACACTGGACCAGATGGACTTAATAGATATATCCAGAGCATTCCATCCTAAAAGAGTAGAATACACATTCTTTTCAAGTACACATGGGACATTCTCCAGAACAGATCACATATTAGATCACAAATTAGCCCTCAACAAATACAAAAAGATTGAATTCTTACCATGCACCTATTCTGAACCAACACTAGAGTTCAAACACAAGAAAAATTCTGGAAAGACCACAAAAACATGGAGGTTAAACAACATGCTACTAAACAGTGAATAGGTCAACCAGAAATCAAAGGAGAACTTTAAAAATACATAGAAACACGGGCACCTGGGTGGCTCAGTGGGTTAAAGCCTCTGCCTTTGGCTCAGGTCATGGTTCCAGGGTTCTGGGATCAAGCCCCGCATCAGGCTCTCTGCTCAGCAGGGAGCCTGCTTCCTCCTCTCCCTCTCTCTCTCTCTCTCTCTCTGCCTACTTGTGATCTCTGTCTGTCAAATAAATAAATTTTTTTTAAAAAATCTTTAAAAAATACATAGAAACAAATGAAAATGAAAACACAATGGTCCAAAACCTTTGGGATGCAGCAAAAGTGGCTCTAAGAGGGAAGTATATAACAATACAAACCTATCACAAGAAGCAAGAAAAAAGCTCAAACAAGCAATCTAACCTTATACCTAAGGGAGCTACAAAAAAGTACAATAAATGAACCCTAAAGTCATTAGAAGGAAGGAAATAATAAAGATTAGAGCAAAGATAAATGATATAGGAACTAAGACAACAATAGAACAGATCAATGAAACCAGGAGCTGGTTCTTTGAAAAACTTAATAAAATTGATAAACCGCTAGCCAGACTTATTAAAAAGAAAAGAGAAAGGACCCAAATAAATAAAACCACAAACAAGAGACAACCAACACCACAGAAATACAAACAATTCTAAGATAATATTATGAAAAATTATATGCTGACAAATTAGACAACCTGGAAGAAATGGATAAATTCCTAGAAACATATAAATTATCAAAACTGAAATAGGAAAAAATAGAAAATTTCTACAGATGGATAGATAGCTAGCAAAGGAATTGAATCAGTAATAATAATAAATAAAAAGCTCCCAACAAACAAAAGCCCAGGGCCAGGTGGCTTTACAGGCAAACTCTATAAAACATTTAAACAAGAGTTAATATCTATTTTTCTCAAATTATTCCAAAAAGTAGAGCAGGAAAGATAACTTCTAAATTCATTCTATGAGGCCAGAATTACCCTGCTACCAAAACCAGATAAGCACTCTACTAAAAAAGAGAACTACAGGCCAATATCCCTGATGAACAGAGATGCAAAAATTCTCAATAAAATACTAGTAAACCAAATCCAACAATACATTAAAAAATCATTTACCACGATCAAGTGAGATTTATTGCTGAGTTGCAAAGAAGATTCAATATTCACAAGTCAATCAATGTGATACATCACATCAATAAAATAAAGGATAGAAACCATATAATCCCTTCAATAAACACAGAAGGAGCATTTAACAAAGTACAATATCCATTCAGAACAATTAAAACAAACCCTCCTCAAAAAGTAGGTTTAGAGGGAACATACCTCAACATAATAAAGGCCATCTATGAAAAACTCACAGCTAATATCATTCTTAATGGGGGAAAACTGAGAGTTTATCCTATAGTCAGGAACAGGGATGCCCACCCTCACCACCATTATTTAACATCATACTGGCATCATACTGATTGCCACAGCAGAATGAAATAAAAGGCATCCAAATTGGCAAAGAAGTAAAATTTTCACTGTTTGGAAATTGCATGATACTATATATAGAAAACATGAAAGGCTCCACCAAAAAACTGCTAGAACTGATACATGAATTCAGTAAAGTCACAGGATACAAAATCAACATGCAGAAATCCATTTTATTTCTATACACCAATAATGAAGCATCATAAAGAGAAATGAAGGAATCAATCCCACTTACAACTGCATCAAAAACAATAAGATACCTAGGAATAAATCTAACCAGAGAGGTGAAAGACCTGTACTCCAAAAACTATAAGACACTGATGAAATAAATTGAAGTTGACACAAAGAAATGGAAAGGCATTCCATGCTCATGGTTTAGAAGAACAAGCACTATTAAAATGCCTATACTACCCAAAGCAATCTGCACATTTAATGTAGTCCCTATTAAAATACCACCAACATTTTTCACAGAGCTAGAACAAACAATCCTAAAATTTGTATGGAACCACAAAGGACCCTAAATAGACAAAGCAATCTTGAAAAAGAAAAGCAAAGCTGGAGGCATGACAATTCCAGACTTCAAGTTATATTATAAAGCTAGAGTGATCAAAACAGTATGGTACTGACATAGAGACACATAGATCAATACAACAGAATGGAAAACCCAGAAGTGAACCCACAACCATACAGTCAATGAATCTTTGACAAAGCAGTAAAGAATATCCAATGGGAAAAAGTATCTTCAACAAAGGGGGCTGGGAAACTGGAGGACAACCTGCAAAAGAATGAAACTTGACCATTTTCTTACACCATACACAAAAATAAATTCAAAATGGATTAGTAGACCTAAATGTGAGACCTGAAATCATAAAAATTCTAGAGGAGAACACAGGCAGTAACCTCCTTGACATTGGCTATAGCAACTTCTTTCTAGGTAAGTCTCTTGAGGCAAGGGAAACAAAAGCAAAAATGAACTATTGGGACTTCATGAAAATAAAAATCTTCTGCACAGTGAAGGAAACAATCAGCAAAACTAAAAGGCAACCTACAGAATGGGAGAAGATATTTGGAAATAACATTTGGTAAAAGGTTAATATCCAAAATATATAAAGAACTTATAAAATTCAACACCAACAAATAATCCAATTAAAAATGGGCAGAAAAAAATAAAAATAAAAATGGGCAGAAGACATGAATAGACATTTTTCCAAAGAAAACATACAGATGGCCATCAGGCACATTAAAAGGTCCTCAACAACTCTGACCATCAGGGAAATACAAATCAATAGTATAATGAGATATCACCTCACACCAGTCAGAATGGCTAAAATCAATGACAACACAAGAAACAACAGGTATCGGTGAGGATGTAGAGAAAGGGGAACCCTTGTATTCTGTTAGCGGGAATGCAAGCAGGTGCAACCACTCTGGAAAACAGTATGGATATTCCTCAAAAATTGAAAATACAACTACCTTATGATGCAGCACTTGCACTACTAAGGTATTTACCCAAAGAATACAAAAATGCTAATTCAAAGGGATACATGTACCCCAATGTTTATAGCAACATTATTCACAATAGCCAAATTATAGAAACAGCTCAATAGTGTCCATCAACTAATGAATGGATGAAGAAGATGTAATATATATAAACAATGGAATATTACTCAGCCATGAAAAAGAATGAAATTTTACCATTTGTAGTGACATGGATGGAGATATAGAATATTATGCTAAGCAAAATAAATCAGTCAGAGAAAGACAAATACCAATAATTTCATTCATATGTAGAATTTAAGGAACAAAACAACTGAGGGAAAAGAATGATAAAAAGAGAGAGGGAAGCAAACCAAGAAACAGACTCTTAACTATAGAGAACAAACTGATGGTTGCCAGAGGGGCAGGGGATCTGGGGGATGGGTGAAATACATGATAGGGAGGGGTGCCTGGGTGGTTCAGTCTGTTGAGTGTCTGACTCTTGATCTCAGCTCCAGTCTTGATCTCAGGGTTGTGAGTTTGGGTCCTGCATTGGTCTCCACACTGAGCATGGAGCCTACTTAAAAATAAAGTAAGTGAAGGGGATTAAGTAGTCCACTTGTGATGAGCGCTGGGTGTTGTATAGAAGTGTTGAATCATTATATTGCACACCTGAGACTAATATTAAACTGTATGTTAACTACCTAGAATTTAAATTAAAACCAAAACAAAAAAACTAAGTATATTACAAAGCTGTATTAATCAAAACAATATGTTATGGGCATAAAAACAGACACACAGATCAATGTAACATAATAGAGAGCCCAGAAATAAACCTGCACATATTTTGGTCAACTTATATTTGACAAGGGAGCAAAAAATGGGCAAAGGATGGTCTCCTCAATTAATGGTGTTGGGAAACTGGATAACCACATGCAGAAAAATAAAATTGGACTTTCTCACACCACTTACAAAGAAATTATCTCAAAATGGATTAAAGATTTAAACATAAGGCCTGATACCATAAACATCCTAGGAAAAAACACAGGAAGAAGCTCCTTGACATTGGTCTTGGCAATGATTTTTTGGGCATGACACCAAAAACACAGCAACAAAAAGCAAAAAATCAATGAGTGGGATTACATCAAACTAAAAATTTACTGCAAAGCAAAAGTAACAGTCAACAAAATGAAAAGGCAACCTGTGGAGTGGGACAAAATATTTACATGCCATATATGAGATAAGGGGTTAATACTAAGAATCTGCAAAGAACTCATACAACTCAATAACAACACTAACAAAAGCCATTCTAAAATTGGACAGAGGAATGAATAAAAAGTGTCATCTATATATAATGGAATATTAGTCAGCCATCAAGAAGAATGAAATCTTGCCACTTGCAATGATATGGATGGAACTAGAGGGTCTTATGCTAAGGGAAATAAGTCAGTCAGAGAAAGACAAATACTATATAATTTTACTCATATGTGGAACTTTAAAAAAAAGATTTTATTTATTCACAAGAGACAGAGAGAGAGAGAGGCAGAGGCAGAGGGAGAAGCAGGCTCCCTAGGAACCTGACGTGGGACTGCATCCCAGGGCCCTGGGATCATGACCAAGCCGAAGGCAGACATTTAACTGACTAGCCACTCAGGTGCCCTCAAATGTGGAATTTAAGAAACAGATGAACATTGGGTAAGGGAAGGAAAAATAAAGTAAGATAAAAACAGAGAGGGAGATAAACTATAAGAGACTCTTAACTATAGGAAACAAACTGAGGATTGCTGGAGGGGAGGTGGGTGGGGGATGGGGTAACTGGGTGATGGGTATTAAGGAGGGCATTTGATGTAATGAGTACTGGATGTTTTATGCAATAGTGAATCACTAAATTCTACCCCTGAAACTAATAATACACTATATATTAACCAAATTGAATTTTTTTAGATTTTATTTATTTATTTATTTGACAGCAAAAGAGGGAATACAAGCAGGGGGAGTGGGAGAAGCAGGCTTCCTGCTGAGCAGAGAACCTGATGTGGGGCTTGATCCCAGGACCCTGATATCTTGACCTGAGCCAGAGGCAGACACTTAATGACTGAGCCACCCAGGCACCCCACAAAGTGAATTTTTTAAAACAATTTTTTAAATGGGCAGAGGAACTACATAGACATTTTTCCAAAGAAGACATCCTAAATGGCCAATAGATACATGAAAAGATACTCAACATCACTATAATCAGGGAAGTGCAAGTCAAAACCACAATGAGCTATTACCTCACACCTGTTAGAAGCGCTATCATCAAGATGACAAGACATAAGCAGTGTTGGCAAGGAGAAAAGGGAACCCTTGTGCACTGTCGGTGGGAATGAAATTTGGTGCATCCACTGTGAAAAACATCATACAGGGTCCTCAAAAAATTAAAAATAGAACTACCATGTGATCCAGCAAATCTACTTCTGGGTATATATCCAAAGGAAGTAAAACCAGGATTTTGAAAATATATCTACATGTTTATTGCAACATTATTCATAATAACTAAGATATGGAATCAACCTAAGTGTCCACTAGTGAATGGATGAAAAGATGTGATCTTTATGTATCTATATCCACACAGTGGAATATTATGAGCCATGAGAAAGAAGGAAATCCTGCCATATGCCACAACATGGATGAACCTTGAGGGCATCATGCAAAGTGAGATAAGTCAAGCAGAGAATGACAAAAACTGCATAATACCACTTATATGTGGAATCCAAAAAAGCTGAACTCATAAGTACAGAGAGTAGAATGGTCATAATCAGGGGTTAGGGGCAGGGAATTGGGGAGTTGTTTAAAGGTACAAACTTGTATCTAGTAGATATATAAGTTCTGGAGATCTAATGCACCGTATAGTGATTATAGTCAACAAATACTATATTATGAACTTCAAAGTTACTAAGAAACTAAATCTTAATTGTTCCCACCACAAAAAGGATGTGATAATTATGTGATGGGATAATGCTATGATAGTATTCATATTGCAATATATAAATGTATCAGATCAACATATTGTATACCTTAAAGTTACAGTGTTACATGTGAATTATATCTCAATTTAAAAATTAAAAATGTAAATAATATTCACCAAAAAGTAAATAAATAAAAAATAGATAAAATTTGATTTGATTATGTGTTTTTGGGGGGCTGAGTTTGAGAAGTTCTTTATACATCCTGAATACCAGCCCTTTATCTGTAGTGTCATTTGCAAATATCTTCTCCCATTCCATGGGTTGCCTTTTTGTTTTATTGACTGTTTCCTTTGCTGTCCAAAAGCTTTTCATCTTAATGAAGTCCCAAACATTCATTTTCGCTTTTGTTTCCCTGGCCTTTGGAGACGTGACTTGAAAGAAGTTGCTGTGGACAATGTCAAAGAGATTACTGCCTATGTTCTCCTCTAGGATTTTGATGGATTCCTTCATTTTGAGTTTATCTTTGTGTATGGTGTAAGAGAATGGTCAAGTTTCATTCTTCTGTACATAGCTGTCCAATTTTCCCAGCACAATTTATTGAAGAGACTGTCTTTTTTCCACTGGATATTTTTCCTGCTTTGTCAAATATTATTTGACCATAAGGCTGAGGGTCCATATGTGGGCTCTCTACTCTGTTCCATTGGTCTTTGTGTCTGTTTTTGTGCCAGTACCATGCTGTCTTGATGATCACAACTTGGTCATATAGCTTGAAATCATGCAACATGATGCCCCCAGCTTTGTTTTTTCTTTTTCAACACTTCCTTGGTGATTTGGAGTCTTTTCTGGTTCCATACAAATTTTAGGGCTGTATGTTCCAGCACTTTGAAAAATGCCATTGGTATCTTGATCGGGATGGCATTGAAAGTATAGATTGCTCTGGGCAGCACAGACATTTTAACAATGTTTGTTCTTCTGATCTATGAGCATGGAATGCTTTTCTATCTTTTTGTGTCTTCTTTGATTTCTTTCTTGAGTGTTCTGTAGTTACTAGAGTATAGATCCTTCACCTCTTTGGTTAGGTTTATTCCAAGGTATCTAATGGGTTTTGGTGCTACTATAAATGGAATCGATTCTCTAATTTCTCTTTCTACAGTTACATTTTTAGTCTCTAAGAAAGCAACTGATTTCTGTGCATTGATTTTGTATCCTGCCATGTTACTTAATTGCTGTATAGATCTAGTAATTTAGGAGTGGAGTCTTTTGGGTTTTCCACATAAAGTATCATGTCATCTGCGAAGAGAGTTTGACTACTTCTTTTCCAATCTGAATACATTTTATTTCTTTTTGTTATCTGATTGTTGTTGTTAGGTCATCTAGTGCTATGTTGAAAAAGAGTGGTGAGAGTGGGCATCCTTGTAGTGTTCCTGATATTAAGGGAAAGGCTCTCAGATTTCCCCATTGAGAATGATATTCGCTGTGGGTTTTTCACAGATGGATTTTATGAAATTGAGAAATGTTCCCTCCATCCCTATACTCTGAAGCGTTTTAATCAGGAAAGGACACTGTATATTGTCAAATGCTATTTCTGCATCAATTGAGAGGACCATGTGGTTCTTCTCTCTCCTCTTGTTAATGTGTTCTAACACATTGATTGATTTGTGGATGTTGAACCACCCTTGCATCCCTGGGATAAATCTCACCTGGTTGTGGTGGATTATCCTTTTAATGTACTGTTGGATCCTATTAGCTAAGATCTTGTTGAAAATTTTGGCATCCATATTCATCAGGGATATTGGTCTGAAATTCTCCTTTTTGATGGGGTCTTTGCCTGGTTTGGGGATCAAGATAATGCTGGCCTCATAAAAAGAGTCTGGGAGTTTTCCTTCTGTTTCTATTTTTTGAAACAACTTCAGAAGAATAGGTATTATTTCTTTTTAAATGTTTGGAAGAATTTCCCCAGGGAATCCATCAGGTCCTGGACTCTTGTTTTTTGGGAGGTTTTTGATCACCATTTCAATCTTGTTACTGGTTACTGGTCTATTCAGGTTGTCAATTTCTTCCTGTTTCAGTATTGGTAGTTTATACGTTTCCAGGAATACATCCATTTCTTCCAGATTGCTTAATTTGTTGGCATATAGCTGTTGATAATAATTTCTGATAATTGTTTCTATTTCCTTGGTGTTAGTCATGATCTCTCCCCTTTCATTCATAATTGTATTAATTTAGGTTCTTTCTCTTTTCTTTTGGATAAGTCTGGCCAGTGGCTAAAGACACATGAAAAAATGTTCATCATCATTACCCATCAGGGAAATTCAAATCAAAACCACATTGAGATATCACCTTACACCAGTTAGAATGGTAAAAATTGACAAAGCAAGAGACAACAAATGTCAGAGAGGATGTGGAGAAATGGGAACACTCTTACACTATTGGTAGGAATTCAAGCTGGTATAGCCACTCTGGAAAATAGTATGGAGGTTCCTCAAGAAGTTAAAAATAGAGCTACCTTATGACCCAGCAATTGCACTATTGGGTATTTACCCCAAAGATACAGATGTAGTGAAAAGAAGGGCCACATGCACCCCAATACTCATAGCAGCAATGGCCACAATCGCCAAACTGTGGAAATAGCCGAGATGCCCTCCAACAGATGAATGAATAAAGAAGATGTGATCCACATATATAATGAAATATTACTCAGACATCAGAAAGGATGAATACCCAACATTCGCATCAACATGGATGGGACTGGAGGAGATTATGCTGAGTGAAATAAGTCAAGCAGAGAAAGTCAATGATCATATGGTTTCACTTATTTGTGGAACATAAGGAATAGCATGGAGAATATTACAAGAAGGAAAGGAAAAATGAAAGAGGGGAAATCGGAGGGGGAGATGAACCATGAGAAACCATGGATTTTGAGAAATAAACTGAGGGTTTTAGAGGAGAGGGGTGAGGGGATGGGCTAGACTGATGATGGGTATTAAGGAGGGCACATATTGCATGGAGCACTGGGTGTTACACCCAAACAATGAATCATGGAACACAACATCAAAAACTAATGATGTACTGTATGGTGACTAACATAACATAATAAGAAATAAAATAAAATTTTAATGTTAAAAAAATAAAAATAAAAATAGGAGTAATAGCAGCCAGCATTTACTAACAGATTGCTATGAGCAGGGTACTCTCCTAAGTGCTTTTCATGTATAAGTAACATTTACAACAATAACTTAATGAAGTAGCTAAGATTCTTCTCACTGTTTTACAAATGAGGGAACAGACTTAGCAAGATCAATGACTTCCCCAGGGCCTCAATAGCTGATAAGTAAAGGATAAAGGGCCTAGTGTTTTCTGCCTTAAACCCTGCACAAAACTGCCAGAGGAAAAAAAAATACAGTATGCTCAGACAGAGAAAGACAAATACCATATGATCTCTTTTATATGTGGTATCTACAAAAAGTGAACTCATGGATACAGAAAGAACAGATTGTTGGCTGTCATAGGCAGAAGCAAAGGGTGGGGGAGATGGGTGAACACAGTCAAAAGGTACAAACTTCCATAGGATAAATAATATACAGCATGTAATATACAACATGATGACTATAGTTAACAATACTGTATTGTATATTTGGAAGTTGCTAGGAGAGTAGATCTTAAAAGTTCTCACTACACACAGAAAGTTAAAAACATGTAAGATGATGAATGTCTTAACTATCTTATGGTCATCATTTAGCAACACATAAATATATCAAATCATTACACTGTACACCTTAAACTTACACAATGTTATATGTCAATTATATTTCAATCACACTGAAAATAAATAAATACCCTCTGAAGCTAAAAAAGTAACATTTAGAAATATGTACAAGATATGTAAAATATAACAATAAAGCATAACAGCAATAAACACTGAATCTCATAAAATCAAATCACATGTAGGAAATCACATGTAGAAACTACTAGAAGTTCTGAAACTGAAAAAAAATATGTGAGAGACAAATGGGAAATTTCTAAGAACTCAGAGGGAAAATTCAAACTTTCAATTCAAATCTGAAGTTAGGTCTTTTCTTCCTTCAGTTGTTTCCCATTAAGGAAATTGCATACTTCTTGTTTTGGCAAAGCTTATGGGCCAAGGAAAAGAGAAGGTAACAAGTACTTCCTGAGAGCTTCCTGCATGCCAAGAAGGTTGCACACACTCCCTCTGGTAGACCTCACAAATAAGAGTTGAAATGTTACTGTCTGGTTTATAGGGGAAGTCACAGAAGCTAAGAGAGGTAGCTGGGTCCTGGAACCAGTGGTAGATAGGAAGACAGGCTTCCCTTCACTTCTGTCTAGTTCCAGAGCCCACAGTCACTGTGTTCTACTCTCAGCCAAAGAAGGCATTTTTGAGGACCACAACCAAGCACCAGAAAGACCGTGTCTGTAGTTTCTTCCATGAGAAAAAGCTTTACTTACACACATATTCATTACCAACTTTCCACTCTTCATCCTGTCTTTCAAGGGTTCCCACAATCTCCTTCTCATCTCCTCTCATTTTCTGTGCCCCATTTATCCATATTGTTTTCCTGAGGTAGTAACTGTCAATTTCCTCTTAGAGAAGGACTTGTGTCTTAGTCTTAAATGTGGGAGCATGATGTAAAGGCAAAGCAGAAAATCTCAGTAATCATGATGTGGGAGGTGAGGAGAGGAGATGGGTGGAAATGCAGTGGTTTCTGAAGTACTCCTCCTAAGGCCAGGTGCAGATGACAGAAACTGTTGCAGCAGCTGAGACTGCTCAGTGAAAATAAGAAAGGGATTTAGAAAATCCTGTCTTCAACTAACTTTTTCCCCACAGATGTTTTCTTAAATGTATCCCTTGATATGACAATGAGGGAAAACACACTGTTTCTGTTTATCTAAATGCCATTGAAACACTAGGACCCTCATAGCCAGGCCTTCCATACAGGGTTCCCGAGGCACATGCTACCCACCCCAGGAGGGCATCCATGTGTGTTGTCCTACCAGTTGGTACCAATTATGGGCATCTGACCAGGAAATTCTTTTCAGAAATGGTGCCTAAAGTCTTTGATGCTAAAAGGAGGGGTGGAAGAAGCTTATCTTTCATTGGGTTCTGTGCAAAGCCATGCTGAGATTTGAATGACTCTCTAGAGATGGGACAGAGACAAACCAAGAGTCCTTGAGCCTCATGTGTGTGTGTGTGTGTGTGTGTGAGTGTGTGCTGAAACAGGAAAATCTTGCTTCCTATTTCTACTCCAGCTATGTAAAGAGGATATCTAGAGCCTAAGTCAGTGGCATAGAACAGTGCCAAATTTATCAAACACATCTCTTTAGGACAAGTTTAGAAGGAGAAGAGAGGAAAGAAAGCAGGGTTTCTTGAAAATGGTCAGGACTGCCTTGTGCAAGATATTTAATAGCAAAGGAGGCTAGCACCTGAGAATAAGTCAGCAGAGCTCTCCACCAAGCAATGAAGGACTCTTGCCCTGTGACAGACAGGTAAGGGAACCTGCTAGAATGAATATGCTTTGCAGAAGTGTTGCCACAGGTCCAGTGCCAGAGCACCACATTGACCGAGCAGCTGTCAGTCCTGCTCCACCTGCACCTGGGAGTCCAATAACCATAACATGAGATGCACCATGGAATCAGAGTGACATTCCCCTAATACAGAGGCCTACCCTTCACTTACGGCCAAGTAGCAGCCCTGTTGCTATTTGCACCACCTTGATATAGCCTAGGTCTGCTGAAATCAGGGAGAGCAAAGAGTTGTAAGAATTTAAACTCTTAGGAACAAACAAATTAGTGTCTTAGCTATGTCAGGGTGGCCATAGGCCTCTCTCAATCTCATTCCATAAGGGATAGCAAGAATGTTTTCCCAGAGTTCTGGCAGAGATGAGGCACTGCTCCTATGAAACCACTTGGACAAATGGCTAATAAGCCACATTACATCTGAGTGAAAGCATTGGTGTGGTACAGCTGGAATATTTTCACATGGTAATTTGGACCATGTCCCTTCACTTGCCATCAAAGATGGCTGGATTTGGAGACAAAGCAACAGAAAAAGGAGAAGATGATGGTATGGGGGCATGAGGGAAGGTCTAAGAACAAATGCTACAAGGCCAAGTGTTACAAGTAGCTACAGAGAAAAAAAAAACAGCAAGGATAGATAGGCAGACAACTTAAAGTAGAAAAAAAGAAAGCCCACAACTTCACTTGGGGAAAAGCAGCCACCTATCATCTCTAGCCCTTAAAGCCATATGCATTAAACCTCTCCACTTTGTGCGTGATAGTGGAGGGAATGACAAACAACCCGTAGTAACTCAAAGAATTCTAAAGGAAGAAGCATGCCATCTGAAGATACAGTAACTAATCTTAGTCTATATATAAACTCATTTACTTAAATATTTTAAAGTTCACATCTTGAGTTCCAGAGCCTGAAACAGGAAGTATGGTGCAAGTGATTTATTGCAGAGGTAGGGGGTGTTCTTAGAAGAAAGGGACTGAGGGAAGCAGAATTGAGTGGGGAAGTGGGGAGCTGTTAAGCAAAGATGTGACTGGAGGCTAGCTTAAACCTGGTTGCATGGGGAAGCTCTGGAACAATGTTTTCAGAAGTATATCATTTCAGAATAACAGACTTAAGTGAGATAGAAAAGCTCAGATGACAAGATGCCTCCCTGAGCTGACAAAACACGGGGCACTAAAAGCAAATCTACAGGAAGATGCCCAGAACTCTGAGATTTTGATTAACAAAATTAATGCATTGTACTTGAAGAAAAAATAGATCATCGATCAGGAAGAGAATCTTAGTTGTAGCAAGGCTGGCATAGCTAAAGAAATTGTGGTATCCAGAGATGGTCATCATGGAAACAGGGAACCAAAAAAGAGGTTCAGGGTCAAAATTGGCAATACCCATTCAGCATGTCAAGAGAGAGAAGGTGCCCTGGTCCATGAACACAGCCAACCAGACCTTGCAGCAGGTCTTGTCCCAGTGGTGGAGATGGCAGCATCTAGCTATTGAAGCAGATGCTAGCAGTTATTAAAATCATCTAGCTACCTCCCTTCTCTCTGTTTCCTTATTCATAGGCAGCCTTCTTTTCACACTCAGGCCTCCACTGAAGCTTCCCACCCAGAGAGAATTTACTAACCACTGAAAAAAGCAACTCTCAGGATTCTCATTAGAAATTACATATGGACATTCTAATTTGTGTATCAGTTTCCTGTGACTTGGGTTAATGGTAGTTTCATGGGATTTGTTCAACTCTAGATCCAGCCATATACTCCTCTTCTCTAAGGGTGTGATTATACAGGTTAAAGACATTCTAAATGGTGACATTTAGAAGTATGAGTTAATTTGCAATCTCTGGATTTTCAGGCAGAAGGTCTTGACTTCGAAAGAGTTCTCTCAACTGAGACTCTGCTCCCATCAGGCCCAATCCAAGGGCCATTCAGCTGACCCACCTAAGGTGACCTCTTTAACCACAAAAGGAAGAGTAAAGAAAAGTTTCTTTATCTTTGTGATCATACCTGGAAAATGTTGTTTCAGTCTTTGGTATGGTTTTTTTTTAATTTGCAAACAATCATATCACATTGCCTAGAAGATCACACAACTGGACATATCTTACTCAGGCTTTATAAGAATAGGGCACATGGCCAAAATGAAAACTGATTTCATTGATTTTCTCAAGCAAGGCCATTGTGAGCCATGCTGGAGTCAGCTTCCCCTTAAGCCTCACCAAACAGAATATCCATCTATAGCCATATCTACTACACTGTAGGTGTAGGCTCCCAAAAAACGGGATCCATGTCTTCTGCACATTTATATCCCCCAGGGTGAGGGGGATGTTCAATTAATATGTGTTAAATGGATGAATGAATGAGTTTCATGGGTAAGAAAAAAATTTAGAAACCAGTGTCATCAGCCCCAAAAAGTAGAGACAAGCAGGGCATATTTTGGAAAATTTTCCATCCCTCAAATGATTCAAATACCAAAGTCCATGAGTTAAAAGGTTAAACCTTTAGTTATCCACCCTCTCCACCCAACAGTGTTGATGAATCATCTGTCTCTCTCACTCTTTCTCTTTCTCTCAATCTTCCTTTCCCTGGGGGCCAAAATCTGCAGTTGTAATTTAGTCATGCAGTAAATTGATTATTCATGTCTTGGTTTGCTTGCAAAAGAGCTAGGATTGAAGCTAGAGAGAAAAGAAGAGTCAAAAAGCCATAATTTCTTAGAAATAGAAAATTCTCATTCTTTATATCCTACAGTGGCAACGGCATACTTGACCCAATTCAATACCACATCTCTTTCACCTTTTTAGAAAAAAGATAAGCCACCCCCCAAAAAAGGGTTGTTTCCTCCTCCCCCTCCACTTATATATTTAGCTTCCTTTTGGGGGGAAGTGAAAATAAAATTCAAGAGAAAATTAAATTCAACTCCTATTCTAGAAGAGCCTACAGTTTAAACATAGGCTAGAAAATATTAATTTTAAAGAAGGGCAAAATTTTTACTCAATCTTTCTAGAACACCATGGTTAAACCTCTAATCATGGTTTAAAACTTCATCCAAGGTTTATATATAAATATTCTTGCCTCCTTCTTGTGTTTGCCTTTTGTCTTTTCATTAATGATTCATAACAGAGACTCATAAATTAGTTTAATAACATGTTCATTTATCTTAAGTTATAATATCCTTAAAGGAATTTTTTGAGGTTTATAAAACAGATTCTGAGAGATTTTCAATGATTAAATGGAACGAATGGACCTCTAAAGACTGAAAATTCCAAGTTTCAAATGGTTTTCCAAGAAACTGAAAACATTTCCGTTACTAAAAGTGTAGCAAAGCAAAGAATAGCCTATCTGTTTCTTTTGATGCTTCTTTGTGCAATGAGATCCTTGTAGGAAATAATTTCCCATCATCTAAGTCTCTAAAAGTGGCCTCTAATATGTCTAGTCTTAGAAAAGAACCAAATCCAACCTGCCAGCTTCCAGTAACCCTTCTTGATACTCTCAGTCAACAGGCTCTTCTGGGGCCAGTAGCTTTCAATCTTCACTGCACATTTAAATCACTGAGAGTTCTAGTGGGGGTGCCCCATTGACCAAATCAGAATTTCCAAGAATGGAACCAAGACTTCAGTACTTTTTAATGTTCTTTGAGCATTGTAATGTGCAGCCAAGGGAGAGAACCACTGCTCCAAGCCAATGTTTCTCAAATTGTTTTCCAATAGACCAGCAATATAAAAATAGCTGAGAGAACTTGTTCAAAGCGCATGTCTTTGACCTCCACTATAGACCCAGTAGATGGGTATTTTGGAAAACCTTCTAATATAACAAACTCTACACATGTGATTCTTATGCACATTGTATTATGTATTGCAGATTAGTTCTCTCAAATCCATTCCAGTTCTCCTAGAGCAGTGGTTCTCAAAGTATGATCTCTAGTTAACACCACCACCACCACCTGGGAATTTGTTAGAAACACAAATTCTTTGGGCCTCCCACCCCAAACCTAATGAATTAGAAACTCTAAAGTTGGGCCCCAACAATTTATGTTTTAATATACTCCCAGGTGATTCTAATGCATGCTCAAGTTTGAGGACCAATGCCTTAATAACATGCTGGATGTTAGAAAGCTTAAGATTATCTTTCCCATACTTTCTTAGAGCTCGGATCTTCTTGTGACCTGGCTTATGCCAACTAGATGTACCTCTTTAAGGACCAAAGGGTACAGATAAGAGGGAGACCACACAACTCTAAACAAGCTTAGGAATGGAGGTGGTTGCTTTTTCTTTGAGAGTGGAAATTCCAGTGCTTAGTCCCTACACTCGTGGGTACTTATAATCAGGACACAGAGCCTCTTCTTTGTTGACATGAGTCAGCTGAGGAAGTGTGCCCTTGAGCCAAGAGGGGCAATGGCTTCTGTATCCCCAGGAGGCAGCTGAAGTACTGTAGTCCTAAAGTCAAGAGAGGGCAGAAGCTTCCTGAAGCCCCACCTCCAGATCATGTTCCAGTAAAGGCAGAAGCTCCTTCGGTGGGCCAGTTCTATGGTTTTCTAGGCATCATTCTTAAAGCCATAGTTCTCCCCCAATTCCCATGTGGACTTCTCACATTATTGCTTACTTCACCAAAGCAACAAGGAGAATCTTCCTCCAATATCCTACTACAGAAGCACATAATATAATGTAGTCATGGAAGTAACATCCCATCACCTTTGTCATATTCTATTGATCAAAAGAAGCAAGTCACACGTTTCCACCCACACTGAAGGGGAGGGTAGTAAGAGGAAGGTGTGGATACTAGGAAGCAGAAAATCACTGGGGGTCACCAGATGTCTGTCTACCACATTGCTTCTTGAGCTCCTGTTAGGTTCTAAGCCCCACATAAACACTTTATTCCCATTAACTCACCTATTCTTTTCAAAACTTTCACAGTAAGGGGTGCTAAGTGGTTCAGTCATTTGAGCGTCTGACTCTTGATTTCAGGTCAGGTCATGATCTCAATGTCATGAGAGTGAGCCCTGCATCAGGCTCCATGCTCAGTGGGGAGTCTGCCTGAGACTCTCTTTCTCTCCTTCTGCCCCTCTTCTTTCCATCAAATAGCTAAAATAAAGCTTTAAAAAAATTTCACAGTAGATATTTGTGAATATTAGTGTTTGTCAGGGTTCTTGGCTACAGACTAGCAACAATAGTCATGGGTAACTTTAGTTCAGATATTTTCTATTGGAAGGATATTGGGTAGTTCATAGAGTTCAGAAAAGACACCAAGCCTAACTTGGAGACTGGACAAAACGAAACAGTGGGGAGAGTAGATCGGGGGCCAGAAATTAGCCAAGTCATACCATAGGAAGAATCTGGTCAGGATACCTCCACTGCTTCCTCTCTACTAAACATTGTGATCCTTGCCTCTGCATACCTCCAAGAATAAAGTTTAAGTCACTGCCACTTACAGAGGGTCTCCAAAATGTTTGCTACTCATCAGCAACAAGTATAGTATTTGAAGATAAGCATTTAGAAATTTTATAGTACTCTGATGGAGTAATTATCTCTCAGGAACCTAATAATATCTAATTGAGGTTTGTAGTTCTACGACTTTTTCCATTTATCATTCACTTTTCTAGTGACTCATTTTTATGGTTTGTTATAAAATATCAGTCCCCAGCAAACTGGAAAATTTTAAAACCTGGCCCTCAACAGAGATAGTTTGTATTGTTCTAAACTGTCATAGTTGGCCTTAGCTTCTGACTTCAGAGGTGAACCTTAGAGGGAGTACCTGAGTAATGGGCCTGCATAGTGGCTGCCATCATGGAGTTCAATAACCTGCTATGTAGTTCAATGTCTGTGTATCTGTGCTGGAGCCTCTCATAGGTGGGCTCCCCAGATGTAGAAAGGGGCACAGATGCCAACAAGCCAAAAACATGTCAGAGGGAGTGGGGAAAAGGGAAAGGGAGATATTTATTTTAAGGAATTGGCTTACACTGTTGTAGAGGTTGGCAGGTATGAAATCTGTAAGGCAGGCCAACGGGCTAGAAACTCTAGCAGGACTTCTATGTTACAAACTTGAGGCAGAACTCCTTCTTCTCTGGGAAATCTCAATTTTGCTCCTACGGCTCTCAACTGATTGGACAAAGGCCATCCACATTATCAAGGGCAACTTCCTTTACTTAACGTCAACTTGATTGGAAGTATTAATCACATCTAAAATTCCTTCGTGGTAACATCTAGACTAGTGCTTGACGAAATGACTGGGCACCATAGCTTAGCCAAGTTGACACATATAGTTAACCATTACAGTGACATATCCACTAAATTCTATTGACTGATTCATAGATTGTTAGGGATTGTGGTGGAGAAGTGGCACAACTGTTCTCAAACCACCACACACAGAGGCCCGTGCTAAGTGACAATGCCTAGTCACTAACACTACATACACCATGAAGACTTTGACTGACTGGCTGGTTCCCTAAGGGATGACAACAGGAGCAATGTAAGGGATTAAGGAATGCAAGGATGAGGAATGGAGCATGGGAAGGAAGGGGCCACAAAGGACCAGAGTTTGGGGAGGCAGGCTTGAGGAGAAAGGGCAGTGCAGACTCCAGTTTATAGGCAGGGGTAAGGATATGCAAAGAGGCAGAGGGGCATACCAACTATAGACAAAAGGAAAAAACCTGGAGAGGGGGAAGACTTGCCCCTACAAGGTACTTCCTTAATGTCATCACATTGGAAGGGCCAACCTTGGAAAAATAAAACTAACCTGAAAAAATATTAGTCAATCAGTCCACATTTCAAATTTCAGAATTTTAGTTTTCTTATGGTAATAGAAAGGAAGAAAATCTGGTTCTTCAGAAGAGAAGCTAGCCAAAGGATTATGCCCCCCTGGAAGTTTAAATTATTTTTTGACTGGATTGTGTTTTTATTTGAGGCTCAGTTTTTTGGTGTTTTTCTACTGTTGGTATGGGTGTAGGTGATTCTAACCCTGCAGCACGAAGTATCTCCATTTTAAATAAGGGACCCAGTCTTCTATAAGGCTCAGCACATTCAGGTCGATAGTTCTACTTGCTTCTCTATTTCACTTTGAGCCAACACTGGACAGTGAGACGTGTCCCTGTTCACTTTGAATTCCATATTTGGATACTTAACCACAACTTGACTGTAAGAGTAAGGGAGTCCACTGGGTCTATTTTGAAATTTTTCCAGGCAGGTAGTTCTGGGTTTTACTTGCTTCCCACATCTCAGCAGCTTATGTAAGTCACAATTCCCTGGGGTCAGCTGCCCCTGGAAAGAGGGAAGAGATGGGACTGATGCTGAGCTTAAAGTTCATGCTTTAAATTGAGAATGAACTGGTGGGGAGGTGTGGGAAGGAAGGGGCTCTTTATTTCTTCCAACTTTTTATTATGAATGTTTTTAAACAAGAAAAGTTGGAAGAGTATAATACAATAAACACCCATATACTTATCACCTTGATATATTTATCACATGCTATGCTTGCTTTATCTCATATCTATGCTTCTCCTCATGCTTCTATCATTTATGACTTTATCTTAGTTTTTGGATCCATTTCAAAGTAAAATGCAGTCATCAGTATATTTTACTGCTGAAGACTTCAGCATGCATAGCATTAACTAAATGGAGCTGAGTTTTAGTAACCAAAAGTAACAAGAAAGCTTTGGAATCCACCCAAGGTATGACTAAGGGATGCAAAAGATATTCAGTACAACATGGTTGAAGGCAATGATTGTAGAAAAATGAAATCCCTGGGAGGAAAAACTTATATGTAAGTGCAGTTCATGATGCTACTTGTTCCTTCCTTTGAAATATATCCCTTTAATGTTTGTCTTTAGTCATATCACACATATATCTCTATTGGCATTGCATTGATGTTCCACTGGTATAATGCAGATAGTTATCAAGATTTGTAACTATTTGAAAGTTTTCATTATTAATGAGTTTATTTCTATCATATTATTTATTCAGTAGCAATATATATAGACACATTTTCTAGGCAATTACTTGTATAATACCTGTATGCATGTGTGTGTATATATATACGGATATATATACATATATATACTTAGATGTTAATTTAAGTAAGGAATGTGGGAGCTAATCTGGTGCCAACCATAAGAGAGATGTACTAAATATCTAAATATCTTCCTCCTTGTGGTTCCTTGTGACTCAGAAATAATATATCTCTTTTATACTTTGCACTCTCTTATTTTATTGTGAATTTTATTTTAAGGAGGCTTCACACCCAGTGTGGGGCTTGAACTCACAACCCTGAGATTAAGAGTACCATGCTCTACTGACTGAGCCAGCCAGGTGCCCTATGCACTTTTTTATTTTAAATCTATTTTCCTTCCTTTTACTCCTTATTCTATATTACATGCTTTATGGACAATACCTGCCACCCACGTTAACTCTAAAATTTGCTTTGAGCTAAAATACCTCATGACTTTCACAAATGGCAAACAATCCAATTTTAATCTGTTGACCTAAGACAAAGTAATATTTTTGTTTTCAGGAGCCTTGGATTCAGATTCTTTTGAAAGCTGTCACTAAGCCATTTGTCTCAGGAGGTAGCCTTAATCAAGGTAGAAGTATTTCTCATACTTTACTAATAATAATTAGTACTATCTACTTTAGCATCTACCAAACAGCAGGTACTACACTGGGTACATCACTGATTTCATCCATTGAACAGTGAGTTGTGGACTGCTTACTATGTGCCAAGCATAGTACCAAGTGCTGGAGATACAACAGTGAATTAGATGGACACACGAAACAATTTAAATTGCAACTGGGACAAGTTTTAACAACAAGAAAAGTGGTATTTGGGATGGACTAAACAGGGAAAGCCCTTACTTAGTCTGGGAGAATGGAGCACTGTGGGATGTATTCAAGGAAGACTTTCCTAAGGAAAGATATTTTGTCTGAGACTTGATAGATGAGTAGCAGTGGGCCAAGCAGGAAAAAAAGAAGAGCATTCTAAGCAAAGAAGAAATGATATTTAAAAACCCTTGATTAGGAAAGACATAACTAAAATCAAGCCATCCTGATTGGAGCCTAGGAGCCTTAGGGTGCAAAAGGAAACTAGAGAAATGGGCCAGGACTACATCATACAGTTTTAGGGGCAATGTTAACCATCTTGGCATTCACCCATTCATTGATGGGTAGCCTCTGAAGGCTTTTAGGTAAAATTAGGAATGGTTTTTTTTTTTTTTTTTTTTTTTTTTTTTTTTTTTTTTTTTTTTAAAGATTTTATTTATTTATTTGACAGAGAGAGAGAGATCACAAGTAGGCAGAGAGGCAGGCAGAGAGAGGAGGAAGCAGGCTCTCTGCAGAGCAGAGAGCCCGATGTGGGGCTCGATCCCAGGACCCTGGGACCACGACCCGAGCCGGAGGCAGAGGCTTTAACCCACTGAGCCACCCAGGCGCCCCAGGAATGGTTTTAACCATAATCCAAGCATTATTAGCAAAAAGTGCATCGTTGATAAACACTTACACTGTTTGCACCTTTTGGCTTTTGTGAATAATGCTGTAATAATTTTGGCGTACAAGTACCTGTTTGACTCCCTGTTTCCAATTCCTTTGGGGATATACCTAAGAGTAGATTTGCTGGGTTGTATAATAATTCTATATTTAACTTTCTGAGGAATGACCAAACTGTTTTTTTTAAGATTTTATTTATTCATGTGACAGACAGAGATCACAAGTAGGCAGAGAAGCAGGCAGAGAGAGAGGAGGAAGCAGGCTCCCCATTGAGCAGAGAGCCGGATGCAGGGCTCGATCCCAGGACCCTGAGATCACGACCTGAGCCGAAGGCAGAGGCTTTAACCCACTGAGCCACCCAGGTGCCCCGACCAAACTGTTTTCACAGTGGCTGCACCATTTTAGATTTCCATTGGGAAAGTACAAGGGCTCAACTTTCTTCACATCCTGTCAATATTATGATTATGATTATGATTATGATTATGATTGCCACTCTAGTAGGTATGAAATGGTATCTCATTGTGGTTTTGATTTCCAATTCTTGAATGACTAATGGTGTTAAGCATCTTTTCATGCTCTTGTTGGCAATCTGTGTATCTTCTTTGGAGAATTCTTTTTATTCAAGATCTTTATGCATTCTTAATTGGTTTGTTTATCTTTTTGTTGCTGATTTGTGGGAGTTTTTTATATATTCAGGTTAGTAAACTCTTACCAGATAGGATTTGCCAATATTTTCTCCCATCCTGTGGACTGTCTTTGTACTCTCTTAAGAGTACCCATTGATGAACAAAAGTTTTTAATTTTGTCCAATTGATCTGTTTTTCCTTTTGTTGCTTGTGGCATTATGTAAGAGTGCACTTATCTTGATGAGCACTGGAAAATGTATAGAATTGTTGAATCTTTATAATGTACACCAGAAACTAATATAACACTGTATGTTAATTATACTTGAATAATTTTTTTTAATTTATGGAGGAAGAGCAGCATATTCACCATGCCCAAAAGTTTCAATGAAGTAAAAAACTTGGCATTTTCATGTATCTGGGAAGTGATTAGTAAAAAAAAAAAAAAAAAAAAAGAGGTGGTCTTGATTTGAGATATATATATATGAGAATGGGAAGATTTTTATGTTATTTGAAGCCATGGTAGTTAGAGGAACACCTAGAATAGAAGATGTGGGCCAAGGATCAAGTATTTCAACATCTAATGCTGAGAAGGATGAGAAGAGCCCATCACAAAAGACTGAGGAATGTGTGTACCAGAAAGTGTGGTGTACCTCAAAGAAACCAAGGAAAAAGAATATTTCAAAAATAGGGGAAAAAATTATAAGAACAAAAATAAGAATAATAAGAAAATAAGAAAAATAAAAATTATAAGAACAATAATAACACTGTGAAAAGCTGATGAAAAAGTCAAATAAGATGAAGACTTTAAAATGTCCATTGTTTTTTAGCAACAATTACTGGTAATTGTAACAAAAGAAGCTTCAGCTGAGTAGATTTAAATGTGGATAGGAATGACTGAACAATGAATTTGAATACAAAGGAATATATATCATCCAAGATACTGTCATGAAATATACGGTACACTTAAAATAGGTAAATCAGAAGAGTTTAATAAATGGAATATTTACAAAGTTGTTGGCAGGGTGTAGGGAAACCAGCAAAGGATGTTGATGCATCCCAGGGCTGGCAACAGCAGGGTGACCATTATTACCCTTAGTCCTGAGGAGGCAAAGAAGGAGTAGTTGCCATTTCCTAGAGACATGAGGTATAGGAGAGGGATGTCTAGGGAGTGTTGTCACCTTCTACTGAGAAAGGAGCTGACATATGGAGGATCATCTGGGAGGAGCTGAGGGAGTATGTATCTTGACCTCTCTCGACTCTCTTTCTCTAATCTTCTGGTAGGGCCTCTGATTTGGCCAAACCCAATTTGAAGGCAGAGGGCCAGGAAAGGCATTGAAGTCAACCATTAATTTCAGCTTTCTTGGGCATGGAGCCTAGTAGAAAAGCACAGAGAGTAGATCTGGGGCAAACAGAAGACATCCGGCATGAACTGAGGTGTCTTATGGATAAAAGTTTCTGAAAAAGTGAGAAAGCAAGAGATCCAAAGAAAAGTGGAAGGATTATCCTTTCATTGGAAAAGAACCCCTCCCTCCTTGGTAATAAGAGGAAATGAAGAAGGCTCATCGTGTTGCCAGTGAGTTTATAAATATGATGGTGAGAAGTCGATGGAATTCTGATGGGATGGCTTCTGTTTTCTCTGCAAAGGACAAACTGTGTTATCTTTTAAGAGTAAAAGAGGTTAAGGAGAGGAGCAGAAATTTGAGAAAAGCATTGAGAATGTGTGAAAAGTAATGAAAAGAGTTGGAGGACAAGATGGCCAGAGAAATGAAGTCAACTGATTATACATACCTGAAGTCCAGATTAGGTTAGTGTTAAATAGCAAAAATTCAGCTGACTAAATGTGAAGACCTAATTGGTTTTATTAAATGATTCATGAATGGGGCAGCAGCTAGCAAATACAAAGGAGCTCCATTAAGCTGCAGAAAAAGAAGTTTTTAAAGGCAGAAAGGGAACAGAAAAAAGGAAATTATTACCAAAGGATCCATTGTTCTAGGCAAGGTTGCCCTCCTAAGGGGAACAGAAGGGGCCTCTCAGTAAATTTCCTAGTGCTGACCATGAAATTCCATGTTGACTGGTTAAATGTGACATTCCTGGGGGCGGGGGGTGTGACACTGCAGTTAGGTTAGGTGTTGAATCTTGGTTTAGTGACACAGCCTTAACATAAGTGACTCCATTTTGGATCTGTGGTTTTCTTTTTAACACTAGTCACCTGAATTTAAACTGGGCATACCTCTGACTGCTTGTAGGATTTTCTCCAGTTGCTCTTCAAACATAATCTTTTAAAAATACTTACAAATATTAGTTTGAATACAACAATCTCCCAAGATATGTATTATCTTTTTTAGCTTTCTTTTATTTATTTGTCAGAGAGAGAGAGCACAAGCAGGGGGAGTGGCAGGCAGAGGGGGAAGCAGGCTCCCCGCTGAGCAAGGAGCCCAATGTGGGACTTGATCCCAGGACTCTGGGACCATGACCTGAGCCTAAGGCAGATGCTTAACTGACTGAGCCACCCAGGTATCCCAAGATAGGTATTATTATCCATATTTCACAAATAAGAATATTGAGGATCAAAGACATGAAGTGATCTACCAAAGTTTACCCAGTTAATCAATGGTATATAAGATAACCCAGCTTTTTCTGCATGATGCTGGAGTCACCTCACCCAAAAGAACACTAATAGAAAGGACTATAAAATCTTTTCCTACCAAAGTATAATAAGCAACGAAAACAGGTGGAACATCGTAGTCAAAGGAAGACAGGAAAATAGAAAGCAAGTGTGTGAGGAGGAAGGGAAGATAAATGGCATACCCAAGACAATCTCTTGGTCAGTGGTACTCTGGGTCATTGAGTCATATGTAAAGCCCTTCACATGAATAATTGGTCCCATGCATACTAGAGTATGCATAGAAAGAAAGCTGATCAGAGGATAGCACACGTTTTTATCTGGTTTGTGTTACTTGGTCATATAGGATGATCATCTAATTCCCAAACTAAAACATTTTGAAGAATTAAACATTTAAGGAATTACAATTGCATGGTTTTTTGACATATTTATTTCTTGACCAACAAAACTGGACTAATTTCATTGGTAAAATTAAAAAATGTTGGGGCACGAAGACAGCAGAGCCAATTGAGTGTCCAACTCTTGGTTTCAGCTCAGGTCATGGTCTCGGGGTCATGAGGTAGAGCCCCACACTGGGCTCCCCACTCAGGGCAGAGTCTGCTTAGGATTCTCTCTCCCTCTCCCTCTGCCCCTCCTGCTCGTGCTCTCTCCCTCTCTCTCTCTTTCTCAAATAAAGAAATATTTTTAAAAGAACTAAAAATGTTATATTTAAAATACATTTAAATATGAAATTCTTTTAAAAAATAACTTTATTTCCATGCAAAAGACTTTTCAAAATGATTTTCCAAAATAAAAAAATACAGGGGCGCCTGGGTGGCTCAGTGGGTTAAAGCCTCTGCCTTCAGCTCAGGTCATGATCCCAGCGTCCTGGGATCAAGCCCCGCATCAGGCTCTCTGCTTAGCAGGGAGCCTGCTTCCTCCTCTTTCTCTCTCTGCCTGCCTCTCTGCCTACTTGTGATCTCTGTCTGTCAAATAAATAAATAAAAGCTTTAAATAAAAAATAAATAGATAAAATAAAATAAAAAATACATAAGAAGAATAATTATTCTGGGTAAATACCCATGCACTTTAAAATCAGTTTATTAGCAATATCTATTTGTAATATTATGCTTTTAACTTTTTTCCAGAAAATGTATCTTTTCAATAAGGCTTAATAACATTGCCTGCAATATTATCCGAAGTTATAGTTTATAGCCAATACATTTGAAATTTTTGATAACTTCAATTTATTCTTTTCTGAAAGTTTTAGTATTTTTAATTGAGAAAATATTCTCCTTACAGATGTTAAAGTATCTGGTAAATCTAGAACAACTTCTGTTAATCAGAGAGTATTCTCAATTCTGATTCTTTTACTGAAAAATGTACAAACATTTTGAAGAGTACTATCTTTCTGTTTCCATTTAGGGTCCTTCAGCAAATATTTTTATAAGCTAAAACTCATTAAATAAATTCTCTCAATTTATGATTCTTCTGAATGTTTCACCAAATTTTAACACTGCCAAATCAAGGCTGTCCCAAGTTTCTTCTCTTTCAGCACAGATTATAAACTTCTCTAATTAAAAATAAGAGATGTATCAAGTCAAGATGTTACAAAGTGCAGTTGTAGAATATCGAAGTTAAACCGTATGCAGTTTTGGGCTCTCATGATAAAATCTGTTCAATGATAAATGATAAGTTTCAGTATCTTCCCAAATCCTGGCTTTATTTTCATAATTGCAATTTGCTGAGGGTTTCAAAAGCTGAAATTTTGGGCACTTCATTCCTCGAGTACTTTGATTAAAAATTTCCAAATGCTTTTGAACGAAACGCAAAGAACTTGTTTTCAGTAACCGTCAATACTCTGTAGGGCACTTGAGTTAATTAACAGTGTACTTCTACAAAGGCTCAAACATTTTAAAAATCTGAGATAAGACAAACAAAAAGAGAATCATATACCGCCATGTTCCATATCAGAATTGTCACAGAAGTTTGTAATTCAATTGTTCTAAATGCATATATGTGTATGTAAATACACTTGTAACTGTTGACAGCTAGAGCGTCTCTTTCAATTGGTGAAGTATCGCAAAGTAGATGTAATGATGAATTGTATATGTTCCACAACCAGTCCCAAGTGTATTTCTGCCCCATAGGTTTCTTTCTTTCTTTTTTTTTTTTTTAAGATTTCATTTATTTATTTAAGAGAAAGAAAGAGAATGAGCTAGGGTTGGGGGTGGAATTAGAGAGGGGTAGGGGCAGAGGGACAAGCTGACTCCCCGCTGAGCAGGGTACCCGATGTGGGGCTGGATCCCGAGACCATGAGATCATGACCCCAGTCAAAGGCAAACGCTGAACCAACTGTGCCACCCAGATTTCTTAATTTAGTAAGAATATTGCTTTTGCCAAGATAATTATATTTCATCTAAATTTGTATTTGTGGGATGCCTGGGTGGCTCAGTCTATTCAGCATCTGTCTTCAGCTCACGTCATGGGCCCAGAGTTCTGGGATCAAGTCCTGAATTGGGCTCCCTGCTCAGCAGGAAGCCTGCTTCTCCCACTGCCTGCTCTGTCTGCTGCTTCCCCTGCTTGTGTTCTCTCTCTGACAAATAAATAAATAAAATCTTTAAATAAATAAATAAATTTGTATTTGGGTCATCATCACAACAAAATAATTTTATCTTCAATATTGGATTTTTTTGAAAAAGATTTTGTTTATTTATTTGACAGACAGAGATCACAAGTAGGAGAGAGGCAGGCAGAGAGAGAGGAGGAAGCAGGCTCCCTGCTAAGCAGAAAGCCCGATGCAGGGCTCGATCCCAGGACCCTGAGATCATGACCCAAACCAAAGGCAGAGGCTTAACCCACTGAGACACCCAGGCACCCCCAGTATTGGATTTTTAAGCTGAATTTATAAATAAGCATTTTAAACTGAGATGTTTTACCTATAGCATAATGAACTTTCAAAATCTTGTCTTCGGTTGCATAAACTTGATGGAAAAATTAAGCCATTACTGAAATTACCCAATTTTCATTTTGAAGCATCTAATGTCACTGATATGAAACTGGCCTCATTCAACTGTGTGCAAAGATCTTCTTCTGTTAATGGAGCCAATCTGTTAACAGCTATCCCTTTGCTCTTTATACGTGCAAAAGAAAACATGGAATTGAAAACGAATGAAATTAATTTAGAGGACATGTCATTTGATCTAATTGGAAAGCCAGCTTCACAGATTGCCATGCAAATTCACCTTCTGCAGCTAACTTTTGAAATAGATGTTGGTGTTTTCTAAGCAGGTTTGAGTCTTCTGGTTTTCACATAGTCAGTGATATCACTATGACTTCTAGGTGGAAGGTAAATGTTGACACATGATTTTGCACAGGTTACATATTCACCATCTGTTTTTTCAGGGGGGAAATAAAAATTTGCTAGTTATTTATAAAACATTTACTTTCTCTGTCTCATTGCCACGGAAAATTCATTGCTGTAGAGAGGGTCTATTTGCAAAATTTTAAAAAATTACCAAACAAAACAAGTAAATAGCTGTAGATTTGCACCTTAACATAAATAATAAAACTGCAGCAAGAGTGTTCTGTTTTCTTTTTGGGCTGCAGAAGGGATTGCTGAGCCTCTATTTCCCACATGCATTTCACTTATAGTTAACCCATGGCATTTCACATTTCCTACTGACCCTTTGAACTGGCAACTTTATGCATCTTTTTTTAAGAATAATTTTTTTTCTCTGAGAAACAAACTGAGGGTTTTGGATGGGAGGGGAGTGGGGGGTTGGGTGAGCCTGGTGGTGGGTATTATGGAGGGCACATATTGCATGGAGCACTGGGTGTGGTTCATAAACAATGACTTCTGGAACACTGAAAAAAAATAAAATAAAATAATTATTTTTTATGATTTTATTTATTTGAGAGAGAGAGAGAGCGAGTGTGTGCGCACACGAATGGGAGGGGGAAGGGCAGAGAGAGAGGAAGAAGCAGACACCCTGCTCAGCAGGGAACCCAAAAGGGGCTTGAACTTTATGCATCTTGAGTCTGGCACAGGCCACAGCACAAGTGGCTGGTCCACTAAACAGCAAATGGATTAGCATCAAATACATCACTGGGGGTTAGCAATCTCTAACTGATGGAGTCCGAGAGAACTTGGTTCTACAAGCAAGCAGCAGGCTGTCCTTAAAAAGGAGGTGTTTGTTATATTGCATCTGGAAAGAATTGTCATTTTTTACATTTAACCACGTGTTAAAGTGAGAAGTCTGTACACTGCTCACGCATCTCACACACCACTACTTGAGACATTTCTTTGCTTCGAAATCTCTTTTACCTGATATTTTCTTTTTAAGTAGGTGCCACACCCAGCATGGAACCCAATACAGGGTTTGAAACCGTGAACCTGAGATCAAGACCTGAGCTGAGATCAACTGTCAGCCGCTTAACTGACTGAGCCACCCAGGCGCCCCTGCCTGATATTTAATGTCTACTCCTGCTTTGTTGTTGCTGTTCATATCTGCATGGCACACCTTCTTTAGTCCTTTTACTTTCAACCCACATATGCCATTGGATTTAAAGTGAGTTTCTTGTAGGCAACATATAGTTAGGTCATAGGCTTTTTAACCACTCCGCCAGTGTCTGTTTTTTTAATTGTTGTATTAAGACTATTCACATTTAAAGTAATAATGAGTTAGGGCTTCTACTTCCATTTTATTATTTGCTTCGTTTATTGCCTATATTTGTCATTCTTAGCCTTCCAGTAGGTTACTTGAACATTTTCAAGTTTTATCTCGATTTATTTAATTTATAATTTTTCCTTCAAAGAAAATGAAATACTGATAAATCTAACAAAACATGTACAGCATCTGTATCCTGAAAATTACAAAATGTTAGTGAAAGAAATCAAAGAAGAACTAAATAAAATGTGTTCATGGGTCGGAAGACTCAACATAGTGGGGCACCTGGGCTTCTCAGTCGGTCAAGCATTGGACTCTTGATCTCGGCTCAGGTCTTGATCTCAGAGTTGTGAGTTCAAGCCCCATGTTGGGCTCCACACTGGGCATGGAGCCTACTTAAAAAAGAAAAAAAAGGACTCAACCTAGTAAAAATGGAAATTTTCTTGGAATTGATCCATATATTAATGCAATATTTATCAGAGTTTCAGCCGGGAGTTTTATGGACCTCGAGAAGCATATTCTAAGTTTATACAGCTTCATGCAGAACCTAGAATAACTAAAACAACCTTGGAAAGGAAGAACAAAGTTGGTAGAACCACTCTAGCCCATGCTAAGTCTCACTATATGGCTATAGTAGTCAAGACAAGGGTAGTATTGGCAGAAGAACAATTTCATGGGTCAATGGAAAAGAATAGAGAAACCAGAACTAGACCAACACAAATGTGTCCAACTGGTCTTTGAAAAGGGTTCCGAAGCACTTGGTAACAAACTCTCTAAATCCCCTTTTGATGCTTGACTACAAACAGCTTTCAGGTATCGCCTATTCCTTTTTTTCTTTGGCCCTACCTACATCTGGGCATGCTGATAAGGAAGCCTAGGCACTTGCCTCCCTTGGCACCTCCAGGAAGGTCAGAGTGGGAAAATCTGCCCACACCTGGGCATTCTCACCCTAGCCCCAGCCCCTAATCATAATAAAATCCAAAACCACTTGTCTTTCCTTTGAGTTAAGCCATTCTGGATGGACTTGTGTGCTTGCCCTACTTTCCCCACGAAAAGTCCTATCATGTGAACTCTTTCCATACTGTCTTACTGCATGCATGTGGTGTCAGCAGTCTCAATATCTTGACCAGCTTTGGATGCAGAGGTGATCCCGCTCACCACAAAACAATGGTTGCTTTGAGCAGAATTGTGCAGCCTATCCCTACACATTTATCAGAATCACTCCAATAAAAAAAAATAGTGATCACATCGAATGTTGGCAACAATGCAGAGAAAACTGGGTCTCTCATGCACTGCTGGTGGGAATGTAAAGTAGTACGGGCATTCTGAAAAAGACTGTGGTAGTTTCTTAAAAAAAAAAATGTGCTTACTAGACAACCTAGATATTACATTCTTGGGCATTTATCCCAGAGAAATGAAAACGTATGTCCACACAAGGACTCGTACTCAAATAGCCATAGCATCTTTATTCGTAATAGTCCGAAGCTGGAAACAACTCCACATTCATCAACTGATTAATGAATAAACAAAATGTGGTACATTTAAACTGTGGAATGGTGCAAAAAGGAAAAAGAACTACTCATATTGGCAGTAATTTTAATGGTTCTGAAGGAAATTATGCGGGATGTTGGTGGGGGGCAATTCCAAAAGGTTATATCCTGCATGATTCCATTTATATAACAGTTTGAAACAACACAATTATAGAGTTGGAGATTAGTGATTGCCAGGGCTTGGGTGGGGGGAATGAAGCGAAGGTAAAGGGTAATACAAGGGATCCTTGTGGTGAAGCTTTTCTGTCTTAATTGTGGTGGTGGCCACAGTAGTCTACACATTTGATAAAATTGCATAGAAACACACACACACACACATACAGGAATGTACATAAATCTGGTGAAATCTGAATAAAGAAGGTCGATTGTATCAATGCCAGTTTCCTGGTTGTGACATTGTACTATAGTTAATGCAAGATGTTACCACTGGGGGAAACTGGGTGAAGGATATAAAGGATCTGTCCATATTCATTTCTTACAACTGGGGATGAATACACAGTTATTTCAAAATAAAAACTTTTTAAAAAGACACTCTCTCAATGTCTAGGTTAAAAATAAAAACCAAACACATGTTCCAGTTTGGACAATAACTTAAGTGCTCACCCTAGTTATCTTCTCTAATACAAAAAGGTTCTAGAAATTGCTGTTGCTAGATCTACACGCTGCTGCTGACAGGGAGAAGTTGGGGGGAGGGGAGCACTCATGCTCATGGGGAGAAATTCTGAAGGTCAATGCCGATCTTAAGAGTGACTGGGGAGGTGCCCTGCTGTGAACTGTCACATGAAGTCCTTGTTGCGTTTCTTGTTTCATGAAGCAAAACAGTAGAAAAACCGACTGGGAAGGAGAAAGGGAGTCTTGCTATTCTGTTATTTCTAGCTGATGAGTCTTCTCGGCATTCCGAAGTGGTGAGACTTGGTGTTCTGGTCGTTCCCACTCTGTAGGCAGAAAAACACATTTATATGAAAAAACATGGTAGAAGTTGAAGAAGAGTCAAGAAGTTTCAGAGACCCTGGAGAGACTATAAGCCAGAATCCTTCATTGCAATCTGATTCATTTACACTGGGATATCTGATCATTTTAGCCAGATCTAAATGATTTTGAGTCACGCTTTCCTATTTCTCCTTCTTTGTCCATACACACAAACCTCATCTTTGGTTCCCATTCCTTCTGTTCAGATAAAACAATCTCTTCTTCGTTGCTTCATAAACTTGGGACCTAGTATGCTGTAGCTTTATTATTGTTATTATTATAATGAGAAGGTCGATCCCTATTCTTTGCTTCTGCCCCAAAGACAGGTACACATTAGAGGGACAATTTTTGAAGGGAAATATTCTCTCAGAACTAACAACCTCTCAAAGACACAATAGTATCTTTGTTAGTCAGAAATCTTCTGGAAATCACTTTCTCCAAATGTCTCAGACTCCAAATTCATGCTATTAGCTGAGAAGGTCTTTCTCCATCCTGTTTCCCATGCTCAGAATGATTCACATGGCGCCGGCATTTGCAATCAGGATGTAAGCATACTTAATTCACTTAGACAACATGCCATGTTAGTAGACAGTTACAAGGAGAAAACTATAATTGTTTTGATGACAATAACTGAAGGCAATTGTGCCAAGTTCTAGGATATTACATTCCTCTTGGTGAAGCATGAGTAATCTATCACTTGTAAATTTGAAGAAACTGTGCTCTGTGCAACTTACAATTTTCCCTTGTACCTGCTCCTCCTCCTCCACTGTTCCCCAAATCCCTTAATGGTAGTAGCCACTGTCACCTTCTGCCTTCCTCAGCGCTGCTCAGTTTGAGCCTGAGAGACCTTCATGCACTCCTGCCGCATTCTCAGCTGGAGAGCAATGGGAATCTCAGCCACCAACAAGTGAGTCACGAATTACTGTGGAACAACCCTCAATCTCACATCCTGAGTGTCTTTAGCTGTAAAAATGAGCTTTCCCAGCACTTCTGGCTGTCACTCAACCCCACTGGACTGGGCACACTGGATCTCTATCTGCCAGCACAGGGACAAGTCTCTAGACCCCGTGACTTTCTCCTCTTCTTGGTGATTTTTCCCACCCCCACACAAACATCACCTCTCTCTCTCTCTCTCTCTCTCTCACACACACACACACACACACACACACACACACACCCTAAGTAGAGCAAGGGTCTTATGTTGTTCTTTTTAGTTCCCTCTTCTTTGAACAAGGATTTCATGCAAAAATTACTCTTAGTACCCGTTAATTAAATTTATTGGAAAAAAGGCCATCCTAAACAACATTTGGTGGAACAGAGAAAGGAATAAATTGCTCTTGCAAAGCTGATTCTGTTTAAAAAACCTGGAAGACCTACTGGGATGAAAGAAGAAAGAAACTAATTCATTGGAAAGCATTACATTTATAATAAGGATACAAGCAAAACACAAGCACGACAGCGGACATAAAACCACAAGAGGATAATTCATGGGGCCATACTGATTAAATAAAAAGTACCCTAGAGTTCAAACAGCTGGAATAAATTATTTTCCAAAGTGGATAAATGGGATTCTTCTCTCCCACATTTATTTTTCATGTGGAAAAAGCCACCTTGAGTCAGAAAGTTTGGACAAAGAAAGTGATCTCCTTACTCCACTCCTCCCCAAAAATAGATATTAATCTGAAGCTGACTAAAGCAGGAAGCTGTAGAAAGCAACAGATGTTGTGATGAATGTTCCATTCAGCTTACTTCCCAGCTGGAAGTTTATAAAGTTCAAACATCCAGTTTCCAAAGGGCCAGGATAAGACAGACTCTGAAAGGTGAAGGCTCCTTGTCTTCATTAAGAGTAGACAACTCATAAGGCAAGCAGAACCTGACCAATATCTCCTCAATCTAGAAAATTCCTACCATAGTCTTTAGCTCTGGTACTGAAGTACAAAATTCTGCCTCAATTTACAACCCTCTAACTTATCAAAAGTTAGACAAGGCTTCTGTTGGAGTCTGAATTTACATTGTTCAACCTCCAGCCAAAGGGCTCCTGGAGAGCCTATGAAAGGGCTTTAGGGGATTTCTTAACATTATAAGCAAAAATCTGAGTTCATGTGCATTTTTCTGAGAAGAGGGTCCAAAAATTCCAGCAGATTCTCAAAGGAGACCCTGACCCATAAAAAGGTCAAGACCATTAGACTAGTTGTAAAGAGACTCCGTGACTCCTCCGTTACCATAATTTCAAGGGGGAAATGAGCCATGAACTTGAATTTAAACCTTAGCAATATCTAAATTCACAGCTCCAGCTCCAGAGGGAATCTGGATGCTGTCTATACATCTAGATCCATGATGGTGACTTTTCTGGACTCCACTACTCTTTGTTGTAAGGAGACAAAATGAAATGGACACTTGCAAGAACTGACTTGTACCAAATAGGTTCCCAGCACCCATCACCACCACTGTGACCTTCCAATTTCTCCAAACTCTGACTCCAGGGCCACTGGGAGAAATGGAATGAGTGAATAAAGGGAAAAGGAAGGGGTTGCCTGTGAAGGTTTGGAGGATTGAATAAAGCTGAGAGAAAAATCTGGCTGGGAAGAAAAGCATGGAGAGAGGGCAACAAAATGAACAAGAAAAAGGAAGAAGCTTGGAGAAGGGAAAATATGGACTGGAGGACAGAAACTGATGTGAGGAATGAAAAGTACAAAGTGCTACTAAGTGTCATTAACAAGTATGACTATCACTGAACAAGACTCTGTGTTATATATAATATGATGAACCCTAGGTTTCTTGGTAATAACCAAGTTGAACAAGCTCACACAGCTGGCCAGAGAAAGTATCACACACAATGTTTTGTGTGGCCCATGGCCCATTTGTAGAAGAAGAAGAGGGGCAAGGAGTGAGGGAGGATGCTGGGAGGAGCCCTGTCATCCAGCTGAAAATGGTCCCAGTGGCAGTTCCATGGATCCTTTCTAGGCCATTGGTTACAACACAAGAAGCCTGTGTTGTGTTACAACACAAGAAGCCAGTCAAAGACACTCCACTGCCTGAGCTGTTGTCCAGAAACCCCCACTCTTATCTTCTCCCCTGGGTCATGTAGGCGCCTAATAATAGCAGCCCATGCCCTGCACATCCTCCAACAAAACAGGAAGAGCAACTCTATCAGGGTCCTCTGGGGTGGGGGAAATGGGTGCAGTCAGGGCAGGGAACAGCTTTGCAAATATGTGCAATAATTCACGCTTGCCCATGTGTTAGCTCCAGTAACCCCACAGCCGTGTGGGCCACTGTGGGTTAATATTAGTGGAAGGGGACCATTTTCCCATTGCTCTAGGTCCCACCTGCTTTCATACGCATCATATGTCTACAGTGTGAACATCCCCTTAAAAGTGATGCCTTGTTCAGTGCACACCCTGAATGCCCATAAATGGAGGTTTCGACAGTAACCATTAGCAGGCACTTTACTGGTAGGCACAAATACCAGGCATTGTAACACAAGATCCATAATCCTCAACAGCCCCGACAGCTACTGTTGGGTTAAGAAGCTGGACTGAGGGGGCTGCTAGATGGGGCAGTTGGTTAAGCATCCGACTCTTGATTTTGGCTCACGTTATGATCTCAGGGTCGTGAGATGGAGCCCCATGTCGGGCTCCGCACTGGGCATGGAGGCTTGCTTAAGATTCTCTCTCTCCCTTTCCCTCTGCGCCCTCCGTTTTTCTCCCTCTTTAAAAACGAGAGAGAGAGAGAGAGAGAAGCTGGGTTAAGGACACATAACTAAGAAAGGATGGAGGCAGGATTCAATCCTAAATAGGGCAGATGCTGAGGTTCCCCAGCTCCTCTCCTCCCCTCTACACTGTGCTGCCCTCCTCTCTAGGGGAGACTGTCCTCCAGAGAGGACCACCCCATTCACTCCACTATTGCAGGAACCTCCGGGTTGAGGCTCCTTTTGTGGGTATTTTAGAATGAGAGCTTACTAGGACTCAAAGAAGACTATCAAGTTCCCAAGCTGTGTATCCACCATTTGAGATGGGCTTAAGAAGAGGGAAAGGTGGACTTTGTGAGTGGAATATACAAATAAGCTTATTTATACAAAGGAAATTATTTATCCTGTTGATGTAACCTTTACCCTTGAAGCTGATAGAGGGCAAGTCCGTGAATCAATATATCAGCCTCCCCCAAAAGATTTGGGAGCTGGGGAATACAGCGTCTCCCCACCTTCTGCTTTCTGCACCAGAATGACTGCTGGCCTTGGCCAGTGGCTCTAACTTTGCCTCTACCTGGCAAGTTCACAGATTCAGCAGTGGCTCCAAAACTTTGTGGTTCAAGGGCTCCATCTTGAGGCATGTTCTATTTCTCTCCATGCCTCTGAGTTTGGGAAGAAATGTGAAGCATGATTAGGAGTTTGGCTGCATAGCACAGTGACTTGACCTTGTTAAATGTTTTTGTCAGTCTTCACAGCAAACATTCAAGCTATAGAGCAACGACATGGTCTTGAGCCAACACAATGAACTCTGTTTTACAAGTTATAGCTCCTCCTACAAAGTTATTTGTCATTCAACAATTATCACAGCAGGGAAAGTCAAGTTTTATTTATTTGCTTGGGTCTACAATAGGATGTTTTCTCTAGGACTTGGGAACAGTTCACGGATGCCACACTGTTCAGAAAGTGCAGATGAAACCCACAAACAGCCCCGAGAGCCAAGCCTCCATTCAAAATCCTCCGAGGTCCATCGCGGGATCCTACTTCCAAGGGATCAAGCAGAAAGGCAAGCCATGATTCAGCCTTCCAGACATAGATTGACAGTCTTCACGGCAGCAAGTTCCTGGGCCAACAAAGTGCCCCATTGGGCCCCCAGACCCCCAAATCCACTAACAAAGCCCTTGTCCTCCCAGCCAAGTGCTCTCTGTGTCTCCAACTCAAGGCAGGACAAGTGCAAAGCCAATACCAGAAAGCTTTCCACCTGAGAAATGTTCTGGGCCTTTCATGTTGTGCCAGGGTTTCAGCAGACCTCTGAACATACCCAGCATCTTCATTTTCCACGCTTTCCTCCATGTTGTTACCTCTGTGTCACCATCATCAGTCCCCTTCCTTCCACTGCCCTCAGCTTTACGGTTTGCTTGGTGAATTCCCACCCAATCTTCCAAGGCCTGTGGTTCAAGAAACCTCCCACTCACCCACTCAGGCTCTGCAGGGATAACAGCATGCTTCTCCTTGTGTCTTCTCAGTGATGATGACCTTTCATTGGTACTTTCATTTATTTATTTATTTATTTATTTATTTAAGAGTTAGAATCATTGGTACTTTCATCACATTGCATCATAGGATAATTTCTAATGTAGTTTTCCCTCACTAGGGTGTGGGTACCTTCAGGTAACATCTTACTCATTTCAGTTTCCCCAGAGACTGTCTCGATGTTCTGTAGACAATGAACACCTAATATATGTTGGCAGACATGTTGTCTTAAAAAGAGGGGAAATATTATTACCCCTCTTATTACCACAGTCACTAAATGATCTACATGATTAAAACATCTAGTATGGGACTGGAAAGAAAACAGAACAATGGGGGGGGATCAAATTTGAAAAAAAAAAAAACAAATGAAAAAACAAAACAAAACAGAAACAGACTCATAGATACAGGGAAGAATCCAATGCTTGCTAGAGGGGAGTAGGTGAGGAGAGGAAGGGAATAGTAAAATAGGTAAAGGGGGTTAAATAGCACAAACTTCCAGTTGTAAAATAAATGAGACACAGGAATGCAATGTACAACATAGGGGATATAGTTAATAATATGTAACAACCTTATATGGTGACAGATGGTAACTAGGTTTATCGTGGTGATCAGAATGTATATAAATGTTGAATCACTATGTTATACATCTGAAACTAACATAATGTTGCATGTCAACTACACTTCAATTAAATAGAGGAAGAAAGGAAGGAAGGAAGGAATGGAGGGAGGAAAAGAGGGAGGGAGGAAGGGGTGAGGGAAAGAGAGAAGGAAAAAACTGGGTTTCCTTTAGAATCAACTTTTTCTTTCTTCTACCCCTTCCCAAACTCTAAATAGCTGTCCTACAGAAAGATAACCACACCACAAAGAAGACAGATTCTGAACTCTTGTAGCCACATTTTTTTCCAAACAGGGTGGGAAATAAGATAAAGACAGGAATGAGGGAATTCTCTCCCACCCTTAGTGCGTACTCAACACCTCCATCGGGATGTCTTCTAGCCTCTTAACTGCAAGGTGTCCAATAGGAAACATATGTCTTAACTAGAGGAGGTCAAACTATGGCTCTTAGGCCAAATCTGCTTTCATAAATAAAGTTTTATGTCAATGCAGCCATAAATAAATACCCAGCTGTTTATATATTGTCTATGAATGCTCTCACACTACTACAGGAGGGTTAAGTAGCTGCAGAGTTGGTTTGGCCAACCTTTGAGAAGGTCAAAATTATTTGCTATCCGGCCCTTTATAGTAAGTTTGCCAAGTCCTGGATTCTTCTTTGTTTGTTTGTTTTTTTAAAGATTTTATTTATTTATTTGTGTGTGTGTGTGTGTGTGAGAGAGAGAGAGAGAGAGAGACAGAGAGACAGAGAGAGCGGGAAAGAGAGAGAGAGAGAGAGGACAAGCAGGGGGAACACTGGGCAGAGAGAGAAGCAGTCTCCCTGCCAAGCAAGGAGCCCAATGTAGGACTGGATCCCAGGACCCCGGGATCATGACCTGAGCTGAAGGATGACGCTTAACCAACTGAGCCACCCAGGCGTCCCCAAGTCCTGGATTCGTAACCATGGAGACTGTGTTCTTCATTTTAACAGCTAGCCCTACTATCTATCCAGGGGTCCAAATATAATCCTTCTCTCCTTTCACACTCACCCACAGAACCAATCAGTTGCCAATCAAATCACTGCTATTTCAGCCTTCCACATTTCTAGAAACTTCCAAACTTTTAAAGTTCTAGAACTTTCTTTCCCCCATCTGCGTTCACTACATTGTCCAAAGCAGCATCCTCTTTCACCTGGGCTATTGCACAGCATCCTACCTGCTCTCCCCACCACCAGTCCAAAGTGATCTTTCTAAACCAGAAATCTGATCATTACTTCCCTAATTATATCCCCTCAGTAACCTCCCTTTGCCTTCAGGATAAGGTCTACAACCTTCAACTTGGCCTACAAATCCCATTGAGAGGATGCTCAGTGCTGCTCCCCAGCTCCACCTCCAGTCACACCCCCTGCACTGCCCCACAGCCATTGCTTTAGCCACAATGTGCCAGCTAGTCTTTGGTCTGGATTCATGCCCTCCCTCTTCTGCACCCTTGGTTTCTGCTTCTAACTCCTATGTACCCTTAAATGTAACTTCCTCCAAGAAGCCTTCCCTGACTGCCCAAGGTTACACACACCCCAGCTATACCTTCCCATACTACCTTATTTATAATAAATACGTCATAACAAATTTTGTATTGTATCTTATATGTATAAACAGTATAAGTGTAAATAATATATGTCATATTATGCATTGCAATTTATTACAGACTTTAGCTGCCTGACTTTACTGCTAAGCTATAAGTTTTGTAAGTACAGACATTGTTTGTTTATTCTATTTCCTGTCTCTGCCACAGTGAAAAATACTTGAGAGCTACTCCATTCTACAGAGAATGGAGGTTTCCTATGCAATATCTCCCTCAACTGCCAGACACCTGCTACCTCCTCTTTGATAATAACATCTATAGCTGGGGTAGACTCAACAAAGTCATTATCATTACTGTGTATTCTTTTTGTCAATCCACTCCCCAATTTTCCCTTGCTGTGCTCTGTATCATGGTGGTTTGAACCATACAAATCACACTTCCCAGGCTTCTGGTGAGGTTCAACAAGAGTGAGGCCCCAGCAAAAGACTAGAGAAAAGAGGAGCAAAGCAATGTGTTTCTCCTATACTCATTTCTCTCTCTCTCTCCCTCCCTTCTTCCCTCCTTCTCTCTGCTTCCAGTTGCATCTCCAGCAGTGTCTGTGTCTCTTTAAGGTCCCAGCTGTTGGTGGGGGAGGCCCCATTATGATTTCAGACCATCAAGGTGATCCCAGCTCCTAGGCTCTACTCACACTGCCTTTTCCATTGTCCCTTCAGTCCTAGAGATGCTTCTCCAATTTGCTCTTTCAACTTTTCTAACACTTTGGTAATTTAATCTCCATTATTAGATTATTTATTTATTTATTTATTGAAGATTTTATTTATTTATTTGACAGAGAGAGAGAAATCACAAGTAGGCAGAGAGGCAGGCAGAGAGAGAGGGGGAAGCAGGCTTCCCACTGAGCAGGAAGTCCGATGCGGGGCTTGATCCCAGGACCCTGAGATCATGACCTGAGCCGAAGGCAGAGGCTTAACCCACTGACCTACCCAGTGCCCCCCTTATTAGATTATTTAATTAAACTATATGGTCTAGATTCTTTTTTATGGGCTAGACTCTGACTGACATAGTTACTAAAGCTATTTTCTTACAGTTAGAATTCTACCTGACATTCATGTATATTGACGAACGTCTATATTAATCACACAGTTTGGGGATAAGTCTCATTGAACAGAGACTGGAATACTATGTAAAAGGACATTCTGAAGAAGGAGTGTAAAATCCTAGATTTGTGGAGAGAAGGAAGGACCTCGAACAAAAGAATACTGCCTTGTGACAAAAAGTTTGGACACCAGAGGTTGTTGCAACTGACAGGCTCTAATCTATAAAGTGGAAATGCAGAAAGGGGACCTGGGGTGAAAGGGGGAGGGAGAGAGTGATACTGACAGGTTTTTCTGGAAATGTCAAATTCATAAACCAATGACTTCAAGCTGAGGGGTAATTTTCAGCTTGGCACTATGAAGCCAGACCCAGGCAGAAGTGAAAATACCATCAACTAAATGGCAATTCTCAGCAGACTGCAGGAAACTCTGTTCCTACAGAGAATAATGTAGGAATAATAACCTGTGCCCTAGAACAGTAGGGAAACCACTCATAAGAGCCTGGAACAAAACAGAGCAGGAGAATCAGCTGAAACTTTGAAAGCCAAAAAGAAAAATGTAGATGGATAATAAATTAAAGAACAAGAAGAAAATTCATGCAATTGGATCTAGAAAATCAGCTTGTTTGCATTTTGATTTTGAAAATATTGTTTTTAAAATTCTGTTCATTTGGATCCCAGTGATGTGTGATTTTTAATAATTCCATTAAAGCTGGGTGAAGTTTTACATTTTCACTATATGGAAAAATTATCCAAAAAGAAAGTTAAGCATTTTTAAGACCATAGGTCATTCATTAAACCAACCAATCAGTCAATCAATCAATCAATCTGTTAATTTTTTCTAAGACTAATGACATAAGAAAATATTCATGACTCATTGATACACTTAAATAAGTAGAGCCTGATGCAAGGACTAGAAGGCAGCTTATTTACGATTGATTCCTAGAAGCAGGAATGTGGGAGATTGGAGGGTGAGAGGAAGAAACGGGAAAAGACAACAAGAGCACATTATTGAGCTGATTATCTCTGCGGGCAACTGAGGCTCAATACCACTGGGGATCCTCTTAGAATCCATTTAGAACAGTGTATTAGAATCATCTTTCTGAAGGACAGAGGTTGAAGTGTTTCTCTACCAACTCCCATCCCCACTGGTTAACAATCTCACAGGATTTCTTGCCACTGTGCCCCTGGATGGAATGAGCAACTTTCTGTGGCTTCAGAGAAAGCCCTCATGCAGAATAGCTGAAAGACTTCCCAGATGGTTAAGAAGGGAAGTTGGCTGCATGCAGAGGTACCGTCCCCCAGAGCCAAAACCAAGTGGGCCAAGGAGATTTGACACAGGGCATAAAACAGTATTGCTGCAGTATGACCCTTGCTCCGCCCAAGTGTGCTTCAGCCCAAACAGGGTGCACTCTGTCACTAATTCTTCAAGGTGGTGACTGGTCAGCTGTAGTCTCTCATAAGAGCCTGAACACAGAAGTGTTGGTAGAATGAGCCCGGGTCCTTGATGGTACCACTAGATCCAAGGCTGTAATTGATATTCATTATCTTGATCCTTTCCCATGGATTCCAGATTTCCTTCACTTTCAGTCCTAAGTTCAACCGATCTAGATTGCTTACCAAGGAAAGTAAATACACATTTTTTAATTGCATAATTTGGATTTTCCAGTAACTTGGATTGACCTCATCAATTAAACCCTGATTGGTGATGATTTGCTGGAGGGTCTCTTACACTTATAGAGTGTAGGTAAAATGGAAAAATGAGCACACAATGCCCAGAATTTAGACAAGGCATATTGCAAAAAGCTGGGGTCTCACACCTTCTGTTCTCAAATAAAACGAGACACTAGAATGATAATATATGATATAACTATTACAATAAGTTTGACATTAAATATCAAATCATCCTAATTCACATAACAAAATGAGCCTCAGCAGACCCCAGTTACCACGGACAACGTTAAAGTTAAAGCCACCAGGATTGGAGTTATTTGAACAAATCCCCTACTCCTGATGACCAAATTGGGTTATTTTTTATTTTTTATTTTTTCTTCTCAGATCAAAAGCATCTCTTTCTGGCAGTAAACAGAATCCAGAGAGTTACTGCATGATCTCCAAATTAAATGGCAAGCCTGTCTGAACAAGATTAAAAATGTAAGAAAATCCAAATATGTCATCCACGCCAAGTACATCAAGTCTGGGCAGAAACAATGGAAACCCAAGCACTGTATAATTGCATCCACCACACTTGCCTGAGCTGCATTTATACTCCAGTGTACTGCTTTTTTGCCCCAAGAATCCAGCCAGGTCTTAAGTTAGACATTTGTGATATTGATGGGCACTACTGGTCTCCGTTCCGGCTGTTCCATGAAATCATCCAACCAAATTCTGCTTCCTGAGTGAAACTTAGCACTAAGAAGGAAGCTCAGTGCTGGTGATTTGTCACCAATATATTTCCCATCATGAATAAGTCCATCCGCTTACCAGTTTATAACTCAGAATCATGAGAATAAATCACTCAGTGCTTGATCACTCCAGGTAATAAATCCGGCTTTTCAGACCCCTGTGCATACAAGTGCATAGCCTATTTATTTCCTCATTTCTTTTGTCACATCTTACTACATAAATATACTGTTTATGCACCAAATTCACAAGAATTGATGTGGCATATGGTCTGGAAACACAATAGAATATTTGAAATAAAGTTGTATGGTTGCAGTAGCAGTAGTGTATTTAAGCCTTTAAAGATCTTTAGAAACATCTATCAAAATTATGTTATACCTTCCCACAGAACTATGACTGTGTTAATAAATATGACAAGCCATTTAAATTCTATGCTGTTTAAAAGGAGTGACAAGTTATTTCATATAGAGTTACTCACCTCAACTAAAAAATCTTCAATAAAAATGACATTTCCACCCAATCTACTTATATTAGACAGAATTCTTTTCAAATAGAAGTGTTAACTCAAGGGCGCCTGGGTGACTCAGTTGGTGGAACGTCCGACTCTAGATCTCAGGTCTTGATCTCAAGATTGTGAGTTCAAGCTCCGCATTGGGCATGGAGTCTACTTTAAAAAAAAAAAAAAGCTAACTAGATAATATCCATCACTCAAACATTATAGTTCAGTGGAGAAAGGATGGCCTTTTTAACTAATTATACTGAAGCAATTGGATAGCCATGTGAAACAAAATACATTTGACTCTTAAATCACTCTTTATTTAAAAAATCTGGATGGATTGCAGATCCAAATGTGAAAGGTAAAACAGTAAGTCTCTCCAGAGGAAAACATAGGAGAACAACTTGGAACTGGCCAAAACAAACAAACAAAATTCTTAAAGAGGTCATAAAAAGCATTATCCCTGAATTAAAAAAGTAAATAGCATTATATCAAAATTAAGAACTTCTACTTATCAAGAGACCATAAAGAGAGTGAAAGGGCAATTGACAGAGTGGGAGAAGTTATTCATGATACATGAATCCAGGAAGAACTCATATTCTGAATAAAGAACTCCTAATAATCGATAAGAAAAACACAGACAATTTAATAGAAAATTAGGCAAAGTGCACAAAAATACTTTTTTTACAGAGGCTATCCAAGTGAAAAAGAAAAGGGAAGAGAAGAAAAGATGCTCAACCTCCCTATTATCTGGGAAATGCAAATTAATGGCACAATAAGCATGCTTCTAATTCCAGCCAAGATGGTGTTTAAGACTGTTAGAGCATCTCCTGATTACAACTAAAAATGCTGGGCAAAACACTGAGGACTAAAACTTAAACAAAAGCAGGAGGGAAAAAAATCAAACTTGCAGAAGTGATTCATACGGGGGTAAATTTCTCATTTTTTTCTCTTTCTTTACTCTTAACAGAATTGCTCTCAGGACAGGCACCAGTCATGGAGTTATAAAGCGGCACCGATGTGAACAACTAAAACTGAGATAAAAGGTCCATTTTGTCCAAAGAAGGGATAAAGCTCTTTTGGTCTCTTTTCTCTTCTACCTTTGTCCCAAGGTTGGGTGCCAGTCACAGATCTGCACTGCAGTGGCAGGATGGGTGGCTAAAACTCTCAGATAAACCCCATTTTCTGGCCAGAGTAACCAGGAAAGGAACCCCTGGGAGGCAGAAAGAGTAAAGGAGAACCAGTGAGAAGAGATCCAGAGAAAAGATCCCTAAGTCCCTATTTGAATCTATGCAAGTCCTGGACTCACCCCTGAGTTCTACATACATAGGGGAGACCCAAAGAAACAGAGTAGATGCTTTGCGAAGTGAAGTATACGTCAGTCTACTGCCTAGTCTCAACCTAACCCCAAGTGGCACATAGGAGGGACAAACCACAAGAAGCATAGCAAAGGCTTCATAAACCAGAGAGTAGTGTCATCCCCAATGTATATGCTGAGATAAAACTTGCAGTCTGAATCTGAGTTAATTATATGCCAGAAAAAAATAAATCAGCTCTCGGGGCACCTGGGTGGCTCAGTCCGTTAAGCATCTGCCTTCGGCTCAGGTCAGAATCCCAGGGTCGTGGGATCAGGTCCAGGTCAGGCTCCTTGCTCAGCGGGGAGACTACTTCTCCCTCTCCCTCTGCCTACTTCTCCCCTGCTTGTGCCCACTCTCTCTCTCTGTCCAATAAATGAGATCTTTATAAAACAAAACAAAACAACAAATATTCATACTGGAATAAAATATGGGGGAAAATCATATGCTGGTTTTTTTAAGACTTTTTTAAAATTTATTTGAGAGAGAGAAAGGGAGAGAGATCACAGAGGGAGAGGGAGAAGCAGACTCGCCGGTGAGCAAAGAGCCTGGTGCAGGACTCCATCCCAGGACCCTTTCATAATCAAAGAAGACTACATTCATGTCAAATAATAATGTGTCTTTACATATCGTTTTTGCAAAAATAAAAAAGTAGGATCCCTTTTGGTGCTGGACAGGATATTGGAAATCATACCCCCTGGAGATAATGTGAACTGGTGAAAATATCATGAGAGGGCAGCTGACAATTAACATACATCTATGACATATTAAAATGGAAATCAATTTACAGAACAATATGTATAATATTGTATAAACATACAATATATTGTGTAAATCACATATGTTCGTATGTATGTCTAATGTGTGTAAATACAAGTGCACACAAACAAATACATTGATAAATGCATAGAAATGGATCTGGAAGGATATATACCCAATCATTAACAGCGCTTATCTTTGGATAAGGAAAGGAGTATTACAGAGAAGAAATACAAAAAAAGTGAAAGTCACTTTTCTCCCCATATATGTGTATGTGTTTGCATTTTTATAAGGAACACATTTTCGTTTAGGGAAAAAATTAAATTATTACAATCAATACACTACTCAAAAAAAAACATTTACAGGCTGATTCCAATATTCAGAGACACACTTAGAGCTTTAATTGTCTTATTGTTAAGCAAAAACAGGATAAAAATGAACTGAACTAAAATTTAACACAAGCAGTCTCAAAAATCATAAACAAATAAGAAATCAAGTTATCCAAGAAAAAAAATAAGATTAAAAAAGAAAACCAGAAAGGAGAACTAGAATGAAGAAAACAGAATTGCTAAGTAAATCAAAGATAATCCAATTAGGTAGACAAATTTCTGGCTTGTTTTATCAGGGGGAAAAAACTGCAAACACAAAAACATATTAAATAAGGATGGAAATATAAAAACTGATGTACCAGAGAAAAAATAAACCAGCAGATCCTATAGTAATTAATAAAACATTAATGTACTTTATTCATTCATATGTTACACTAGATAAAGCTTTTCATCTACAGTTCGTCAAGGTTCTTGTACTCAGATCAGTCATCTTTATATTTCTTAATATTTTTAAAACTTTGAAGACATATATGCTTTTTTCTAAGCATAAAATTATTTGTTTAAATAAATGCTCAGAAATGCATAGTATTCTTATCAGAACGTGTTTGCACAGATAGATTTTTGTGGTGCACGAACAATGATTCTTGAAACACTGAAAAAAAATAAATTTAATTAAATTTTTAAAAATTTAAAAAATATTTTTCAATTACTCCTTCTAAGATTAATTTCAAAGGGATTAAGTAAATAAATGCTCTGAAGGGCTGGCATCTTTTAGGAGGAGTCTCAACCTTCCTGGCACTTTCAAAGTAATGTTTATAAACTAGTAAACCCACCAGACGCTTGCCAGTTCAGCAACTAGAGGATTCACACAAAAAACACATCCACCTGTTTGTTGTTTGTGTGTGTGTGTGTGTGTGTGTGTGTGTATATACACACATATATATATATAACTTTTAAATATATATATATTTTATTTAAATTTATAAATTATGTATATAATTTGAAAGAATTTTATATATGTGTGTGTATATATGTACATATATGCATATATATATATATATATAATTTGAGAAAGAGCATGAACAGGAGGGACAGAGGGAGAGGGAAACAGGATCTCAACCAGACTCCACGCTGAGGGCAGAGCCCAAGTGGGGCTGGTTCTCAGGACCCTGAAATCACAACCTGAACTGAAACTGAGAGTCGGACACTTAACTGACTAAGCCACCCAGGCACCCCAGGCAATGGGTAATCTTATCAACAAGGAAGCCAGTGAATACAAGGATTCCCAGAAATAACTGGGGAGACACAGAAGTGTAGAAAGCCAGGGTGGAGATGTGTCTTGCACTTCCGTAGGTGGAAACTACAAACTAAGGAATGTGAAGTATTATTGCGATCATATTTACACTCACAAACAAGTTAGGTCTAAAGGTATGGAAGTTACTTAGCATAAATGAAAACCAAGAAATTGTAAAGGAAATGATTGATAGAAATGATTACATAAAAATTAAACACTTTTCTATGCCAGGAAAATAACAAGTGGAACAATATTTTGCAATATCAATGGTAAAAACTGAATATCCTCGGTATATAAAGAGCTTTTATGAATCAATGAGAAAAAGACAAACATCTGAATATAAAAATTAGTAATAAATAAATAAATAATGTAAAAAAAGGAAAACAGCACAATGTGCCAATAATCATAGGAAAGAATATTCAACCTCCATGAAAATCAGAGAAATGTAAATAGAAGCAATGGTGGCATATGACTTCTAGTTTATCAAACACGTTTAAAATGTTTTTTTAGGGGCACCTATGTGGCTCAGTCATTTAAGTGTCTTATCCTTGGTTCCAGCTCAGATCATGATCTCAGGGTCATGAGATAGAGCCCCAGGTCAGGCTCTATGCTCAGCACAGAGTCTGCTCCTCTTCCTCTCCTTCTGCCCCTTCCCTCCACTCATGCTCTTTCTCTCTCTCTCTCAAATATATCAATTAATTAATCAATTAGCATTTTATTGAAGCATACAGAAGAATACATATCTAAAGTGCATAACTAGCTGAATTTTCACAACCTGAATTTGTCCCTACACCCAGCACCCAGATCAAGAAACAGAACATTACCTGCCTCCTGGAAGCACCCTTCCAGTCACAACCTCCCACCCCCACCCAAGGGTAACCACTACCTGGCCTTCCAACAGCATGCTTTTGTCCAATTTTGTCTTGTATATTAATGCAATCACATACCATGTACTCTTGGGTCTGGCTTCTTTTGCTCAGATTATGTTTGTGAGACGAATCTATGTTATTGTATGTAGTCATAGATCATTCTCACTGATGTGTGAAATAATTCATTGTAGATACACTAAAATGTATCCATTCTACTATTGAAGGTCATTGTGTAGTTTCCAGTTTGGAACTCTTAGGAATAGTGCTCTCTATGTTTGTACTAGACTATATTAGTACATGTCTTTTGGTGATCATAAGTACACATTTTTTGTTAGATATATACCTAGGAATACAATTGCTGGGTCATAGGATGTGCATTTTTCCAGGTTTAGTAGATACTGTCAAATAATTTCCCAAAATGTTTGTACCAATTTACACTTCTAGCAGCAATGTATGAGAGTTCCAATTGTTCCAAATCCTCACCAAGACTTGGTATTGTCGTTTGTATTATAGCCACTTTGGTGGGTATGTAACATATCTCATTTTGATTTCTCTTTGCATGTCCTTAAACATAGTGAATCTGAGCACCACCTTTTCCTATGTTTATTGTTCTTAGAGAGACCTATTCGTGAAATAACTGTTCAAATCTTTGCCCATTTTTCTCTTAGATTGTGTCTTTTTCTTAATGATTAGTAGGAGTTCTTTATATATTGTGGATATCAGTCCATTTTCAGATGTATGTACTATGAATATCATCTCTAGCCTTTGGGTTGCCTTTTCCTTTGGTTTTGATGAACAGAAGTCCTTAATTTTCATATATTCCTTGAAAAATATTTATTTTATGTTCAATATGTAAACTATTTAATAACAAGTAAGCAATAACAATTTATTTAAACAAGACAGGGTAACAAACATGTTCTATGTTTTCCTGTAAAGCTTTATGGTTTTATTATTGGAAAAGACTTAAAACACTCAATGATGGCAACTTCTAGAAAAATAGACATACCATATTGTAAATTTTTCAAATGTCATATTTTCCTGCTGCCTTAACTTCTCCACAAATATGCTGTGAACACCCTTCCCTAGTGACCAGGTATTCCAGTATAATAAAGCTGGTTCCCATAAGTTCTACCCCCACAGTTCTCCTTTCACTGGGACCTAGTGACATTCAAACTACTGGGCTGAGCCTGTATGGTCCCTGTGTGGCATAGCATGCCTCCTTCTCTAGGACCTGATAGTATAATAAATCCTTCAATTTCATATGCCTCTCCAAATGTAATTTCCACAGCCACGTTAGACTGATCCTTAAAGACACCACAAAACACTCACACAAAGTTAATGGCCATGTAAATTGTTTCAAACTTTCTATTTTTTTTTAATTTTTAATTTTTTTATAAACATATAATGTATTATTAGCCCCAGGGGTAGAGGTGAATCGCCAGGTTTACACACTTCACAGAACTCAGCATATCACATACCCTCCCCCAATGTCCATAACCCCACCACCCTCTCCCTACCCCCATCCCCCCAGTCACCCTCTCTTTGTTTTGTGACAGTAACAGTCTCTTATGGTTTGTCTCCCTCCCGATCCCATCTTGTTTCATTTATTCTTTTCCTACCCCCCAAACCCCCCATGTTGCATTTCCACTTCCTCATATCAGGTAGATCATATGATAGTTGCCCTTCTCTGATTGACTTATTTTGCTAAGCATAATACCCTCTAGTTCCATCCATGTCATCACAAATGGCAAGATTTCATTTCTTTTGATGGCTGCATAGTATTCCATTGTGTATATATACCACCTCTTCTTTATCCATTCATCTGTTGATGGACATCTAGATTCTTTCCACAGTTTGGCTATTGTGGACATTGCTGCTATAAACATTCGGGTGCACGTGCCCCTTTGGATCACTACATTTGTATCTTTAGAGTAAATACCCAGTAGTGCAATTGCTGGGTCGTAAGGTAGCTCTATTTTCAACTTTTTGAGGAACCTCCACGCTGTTTTCCAGAGTGGTTGCACCAGCTTGCATTCCCACCAACAGTGTACGAGGGTTCCCCTTTCTCCGCATCCTCACCAGCATCTGTCATTTCCTGACTTGTTAATTTTGGCCATTCTGATTGGTGTGAGGTGGTATCTCATTGTGGTTTTGATTTGTATTTCCCTGATGCCGAGTGATGTGGAGCACTTTTTCGTGTGTCTGTTGGCCATCTGGATGTCTTCTTTGCAGAAATGTCTGTTCATGTCCTCTGCCCATTTCTTGATTGGATTATTTGTTCTTTGGGTGTTGAGTTTGATAAGCTCTTTATAGATTTTGGATACTAGCCCTTTATCTGATATGTCATTTGCAAATATCTTCTCCCATTCTGTCAGTTGTCTTTTGGTTTTGTTAACTGTTTCCTTTGCTGTGCAAAAGCTTTTGATCTTGATGAAGTCCCAATAGTTCATTTTTGCCCTTGCTTCCTTTGCCTTTGGTGATGTTCCTGGGAAGAAGTGCTGCAGTTGAGGTCGAAGAGGTTGCTGCCTGCGTTCTCCTCAAGGATTTTGATGGATTCCTTTCTCACATTGAGGTCCTTCATCCATTTTGAGTCTATTTTTGTGTGTGGTGTAAGGAAATGGTCCAATTTTATTTTTCTGCTTGTGGCTGTCCAATTTTCCCAACACCATTTGTTGAAGAGGCTGTCTTTTTTCCCTTGAACATTCTTTCCTGCTTTGTCAAAGATTAGTTGACCATAGCGTTGAGGGTCTATTTCTGGGCTCTCTATTCTGTTCCATTGATCTATGTGTCTGTTTTTGTGTCAGTAACATACTGTCTTGATGATGACAGCTTTGTAATAGAGCTTGAAGTCCGGAATTGTGAGGCCACCAACTTTGGCTTTCTTTTTCAATATTCCTTTAGCTATTCAAGGTCTTTTCTGGTTCCATATAAATTTTAGGATTATTTGTTCTATTTCTTTAAAAAAATGGATGGGATTTTGATAGGGACTGCATTAAATGTGTAGATTGCTTTGGATAGCATAGGCATTTTCACAATATTTTTTCTTCCAATCCATGAGCATGGAACATTTTTCCATTTCTGTATGTCTTCCTCAATTTCTTTCATGAGTACTTTATAGTTTTCTGAGTATAGATTCTTTGCCTCTTTGGTTAGGTTTATTCCTAGGTATCTTATGGTTTTGGGTGCAATTGTAAATGGGATTGACTCCTTAATTTCTCTTTCTTCTGTCTTGTTGTCGGTGTAAAGAAATGCAACTGATTTCTGTGCGTGATTTTATATCCTGACACTTTACTGAATTCTTGTACAAGTTCTAGCAGATTTGGAGTGGAGTCTTTTGGGTTTTCCACAAATAGTATCATATCATCTGCAAAGTGATAGTTTGACTTCTTCTTTGCCAATTTGGATGCCTTTAATTTCTTTTTGTTGTCTGATTGCCGAGGCTAGGACTTCGAGTACTATGTTGAATAACAGTGGTGATAATGGACATCCCTGCCGTGTTCTTGACCTTAGCGGAAAAGCTCTCAGTTTTTCTCTATTGCGAATGATATTTGCAGTGGGTTTTTCATAGATGGCTTTGATAATATTGAGGTATGTGCCCTCTATCCCTACACTTTGAAGAGTTTTGATCAGGAAGGAATGCTGCACTTTGTCAAATGCTTTTTCAGCATCTATTGAGAGTATCATATGGTTCTTATTCTTTCTCTTATTAATGTATCGTATCACATTGATTGACTTGCGGATGTTGAACCAACCTTGCAGCCCTGGAATAAATCCCACTTGGTCGTGGTGAATAATCCTTTTAATGTACTGTTGGATCCTATTGGCTAGTATTTTGGTGAGAATTTTCGCATCTGTGTTCATCAAGGATATTGGTCTATAATTCTCTTTTTTGATGGGATCCTTGTCTGGTTTGGGGATCAAGGTGATGCTGGCCTCATAAAATGAGTTTGGAAGTTTTCCTTCCATTTCTATTTTTTGGAACAGTTTCAGGAAAATAGGAATTAATTCTTCTTTAAATGTTTGGTAGAATTCCCCTGGGAAGCCGTCTGGCCCTGGGCTTTTGTTTGGAGATTTTTGATGACTGTTTCAATCTCCTTACTGGTTATGGGTCTATTCAGGTTTTCAATTTCTTCCTGGTTCAGTTGGGGTAGTTTATATGTCTCTAGGAATACATCCATTTCTTCCAGGTTGTCAAATTTGTTGGCGTAGAGTTCCTCATAATATGTTCTTATAATTGTTTGTATTTCTTTGGTGTTGGTTGTGATCTCTCCTCTTTCATTCATGATTTTATTTATTTGCGTCCTTTCTCTTTTCTTTTTGATAAGTCTGGCCAGGGATTTATCAATCTTATTAATTCTTTCAAAGAACCAGCTCGTAGTTTCATTGATTTGTTCTATTGTGGGTTTTTTTTGTTTCTATTTCATTGATTTCTGCTCTGATCTTTCTGATTTCTCTTCTCCTGCTGGGTTTAGGCTTTCTTTATTGTTCTTTCTCCAGCTTCTTTAGGTGTAGGGTTAGGTTATGTATTTGAGACCTTTCTTGTTTCTTGAGAAAGGCTTGTATCCCTAAATATTTTCCTCTCAGGACTGCCTTTGCCATGTCCCACAGATTTGGAACCGTTATGTTTTCATTACCATTTGTTTCCATGAATTTTTTCAATTCTTCTTTAATTTCCTGGTTTACCCATTCATTCTTTAGAAGGATGATGTTTAGCCTCCATGTATTTCGGTTCTTTCCAAATTTCCTCTTGTGATTGAGTTCAAGCTTCAGAGCATTGTGGTCTGAAAATATGCATGGAATGATCCCAATCTTTTGATACCAGTATGACCCAGGATGTGGTCTATTCTGGAGACTGTTCCATGTGCATTAGAGAAGAATGTGTATTCTGTTGCTTTGGGATGGAATATTCTAAATATATCTGTGATGTCCATCTGGTCCAGTGTGTCATTTAAGGCCTTTATTTCCTTGTTGATCTTTTGCTTAGATGATCTGTCCATTTCAGTGAGGTGAGTGTTAAAGTCCCCTACTATTATTGTATTATTGTCGATGTGTTTCTTTGATTTTGTTATTAATTGGTTTATATAGTTGGCTGTTCCCACGTTAGGGGCATAGATATTTAAAATTGTTAGATATTCTTGTTGGACAGACCCTTTGAGTATGATATAGTGTCCTTGCTCCTCTCTTATTATAGTCTTTGGCTTAAAATCTAATTGATTTAATATAAGGATTGCCACCCAGCTTTCTTTTGCTGTCCACTAGCATGGTAAATTATTTTCCACCCCCTTACTTTTAATCTGGAGCTGTCTTTGGGTCTAAAATGAGTTTCTTGTAGGCAGCATATTGATGGCTTTTTTTTTTTATCCATTCTGATACCCTGTGTCTTTTGATTGGGGCATCTAGCCCATTTACATTCAGGGTAACTATTGAGAGATATGAGTTTAGTGCCATTGTATTGCCTGTAAGGTGACTGTTACTGTATATTGTCTCCTTTCCTTTCTGGTCTACTACTTTTAGGGTGTCTTTTTGCTTAGAGGGCCCCTTTCAATATTTCCTGTAGAGCTAGTTTGGTGTTTGCAAATTCTTTCAGTTTTTGTTTGTCCTGGAAGCTTTTTATCTCTCCTTCTATTTTCAATGATAGCCTAGCTGGATATAGTATTCTTGGCTGCATGTTTTTCTCATTTAGTGCTCTGAATTTATTGTGCCAGTTCTTTCTGGCCTGCCAGGTCTCTGTGGATAAGTCCGCTGCCAATCTAATATTTTTACCATTGTATGTTACAGACTTCTTGTCCCTGGCTGCTTTCAGTATTTTCTCTTTGTCACTAAGACTTGTAAATTTTACTATTAGATGATGGGGTGTGGACCTATTCTTATTGATTTTGAGGGGGGTTCTCTGCACCTCCTGGATTTTGATGCTTGTTCCCTTTGCCATATTAGGGAAATTCTCTCCAATAATTCTCTCCAATATACCTTCTGCTTCCCTCTCTCTTTCTTCTTCTTCTGGAATCCCAATTATTCTAATTTGTTTCATCTTATGGTATCACTTATCTCTCAAATTCTCCCCTCATGGTCCAGTAGTTCTTTGTCTCTCTTTTGCTCAGCTTCTTTATTCTCTGTCATCTGGTCTTCTATATCACTAATGCTTTCTTCTGCCTCATTTATCCTAGCAGTAAGAGCCTCCATTTCTTATTGCACCTCATTAATATTTTGTTTTTATTTCAAATTGGTTAGATTTTAGTTCTTTTATTTCTCCAAAAAGGGCTTTTATTTCTCCCAACAGGGTTTCTCTAATATCTTCCATGCCTTTTTCGAGCCTGGCTAGAACCTTGAGAATCGTCATTCTGAACTCTAGCTCTGACATATTACCCATGTCCATATTGATTAGGTCCCTAGCCTTCGGTACTGCCTCTTGTTCTTTTTTTTGTGGTGAGTTTTTCCGCCTTGTCATTTTGTCCAGATAAGAATATATGAAGGAACAAATAAAATACTAAAAGGGTGACAAAGACCCCAGGAAAATGTGCTTTAACCAAATCAGAAGAGACCCCAAATTGTGGGACAGAGATAGGGGATAAAAAAGAAGTTCAGAAAAAAAGGTAAAAAAAGAAAACAAATAAAGAAAAAATATTAAAAAAGAAAAAAATATATATATATAAGACTGGTGACTAGGACAGGGTCACCCACTTGATTTTGGGAGTATTTTGGTCTCTTAGAATAAACTACCTCCCCAAATTTTAAAGAATGAAAAACATATATAAGGGTAAACACAATGAAGGAATGGAATAAGACTATAAAGATGAAAAAAAAAGTTTTTCAATTTCTAAAAAAAGGAGTTGATAAGGTAAGTTGATTGGTAGAATAAAGAAAAAGAAGGTGGAGAGAATTTGCTCGGGCTGCAGACTAGAACAAGCCCGATGCTAGATTTAGGGTGTATTTTGATCTATTAGAAGTTGTACCCCAAATTTTTTAGAAGAAAAAACCCTATGTGTACACAAAAAATAAAACTAGATACAATGAAGGATAAAATATGACTATAATAAAGAAAATTCAAAAAAGATTTTTTTATGAAAGGTATTGTTAAGATAAACTAGTTTAAAAATGTTAAAAGAGGAAAGGATAAAAGTTAAAAATAATTTAGCAGAAGAAAAAAAATAAAATTAAGAAGAATTAATTAACTTTGCAAGACTAAAGAATCATGGGGAGAAAGCCATGAATTCCATGCTTTGCTTTCTCCTCCTCTGGAATTCCGCTGTTCTCCTTGATAAGTGAACTTGGTCTTGGCTGGGTTTCTCATTGATCTTCTGGGGGAGGGGCCGGTTGTAGTGATTCTCAAGTGTCTTTGCCCGAGGTGGAATTGCACTGCCCTTACCAGGGTCTGGGCTAAGTAATCTGCTCAGGTTCACTTTCAGGAGCTTTTGTTCCCTGAATGCTTTCTGTAGAGTTCCAGAGGATGGGAATGAAAATGGCGGCCTCCCAATCTCTGGCCCGGAGGAGCAGAGAGCTTGGGCCCCGCTCCTCAGTGCACGCTCAGAGAAAAACGCTCAATCACTCCCATCTCCCTGGCCTCCGACCATGCTCCAAGCTCATCTAGCCTGTGGCCAAGCGTCTCTGTCTCTGGCACACAGCTCTGCCTGGAGTCTCCGAACCCCACAGATCCCTAAGCTCTTCCAGGGGGTGTCTCCCCGGATCGTGTGGGGACCCCACTCACAGAGCAGTGGCCTGTGTCATGGATTATGGTTCATAGTAACCCCGAGTTGAAAGCTCACTCCTCGGCTCTGTCTCTGTAGCCGGCTTCCCCGCTCTAATACCTGCGAGCTCTGGGACACTCAGACACCCCCGGTCCTTCTGTGACCCTGAGGGACCTGAGGCCACATTATCCCCACGTGGGATTCATCCCGGTTTAGCCTCTGGAGCGATGTCCCTCAGTGGAGCAGACTTTTAAAAGTCCTGATTTAGTGCTCCGTTGCTCCGACGCTTGCTGGGAGCCGGCCCTTCCCCCCGTGGTCTATCTTCCCGTCACTTTGGATTCACTTCTCCGCCAGTCCTACCTTTCAGAAAGTGGTCAATTTTCTATTTCTAGAATTGTTGCTCTTCTTCTCTTTGATCTCCTGTTGGATTTGTAGGTGTTTGGAATGGTTTGATAAGCTACCTAGCTGATCTCCTGCTACCTGATGTCTCTCAGCCTGCTACTTGTCGGCCATCTTGCCTCCTCCCTCTGTTTCAAACTTTCTAAAGGGTAACTTGGAAAACTTCACAATTTTTTTTTAAGTTTTTGATTTTTGATTTAATTTTTTTTATGTTTGATCTAATTATTCATCAATCAGGAACTCAGCCTACTTAAATAATGAGGGTGACAAAAATGGTTTATATACCAAGATGTTCTGTATTATATTTTTGAACAAGAGCAAAAAATAAATAAAACTAGAAGCAATCTAAATTACCTTAAACTGTTGGGGCGTCTGGGTGGCTCAGCGGGTTAAAGCCTCTGCCTTTGGCTCAGATCATGATCCCAGGGTCCTGAGATCAAGCCCCACATCTGGCACTCTGCTCAGCGGGGAGCCTGTTTCCTCCTCTCTCTCTGCCTGCCTCTCTGCCTACTTGTGATCTCTGTCGGTCAAATAAATAAATAAAATCTTAAAAATAAATAAATAAATTACCTTCCACTGAGAAATGATTAAATGAATTTGATTTTAGGCACAATCTGGAATACTGTTTGCTATTTCAGAATAATCAAGAACTTTGTATGTATTAACAAAGTAGATCATGAAAACATAGTGATGAGTGAAAAAAAGCAAGTTGCAAGACGATACACATATAATATGATGTATCAAGTAAAAACATATACCCAAGTTACAAAAAAAACTTAGTCTTTTAGTAATAAAGAAAGATATTTGTAAATTTGATTTCATCAAAGACACCATGGAGTGAACATTTCAAGATGCAGAAGAGGAAAATACATTTGCAACTCATATAAACTGATAAATGACTAGTATTTGGAAGACATAAAGAACCTGTACAAATCAATGGGAAAAGACAGGCAACCCAATAGAAAAAAGTGGGCAAAGAAAAAAATTTAAAGAAGAGTTAATACCTATTCTCAAACTATTTTAAAATATAGAAGAGGAAGGGAAGCTTCCAAATTCATTCTATGAGGCCGACATTGTCCCAATACTAAAATCAGATGAAAACACTACAATAAAAGAGAACTACAGGCCAATATCTCTGATGAACATAGATGCAAAAATCCTCAACAAAATATTAGCAAACTAAATTCAGCAATACATTAAAAAAATCATTCACCATGAGCCAGTGGGTTTTATTCCTGTGTTGGAAGGATGGCTCAATATTCACAAATCAATCAGTGTGATAAATAACATCAACAAGTTAAAGGATAAAAACTATGTGATAGTTTCAATAGATGCAGAAAAAACATTTGGCAAAGTACAGCATCTATTCATGGTTAAAAACTCTCAACAAAGCAGATTTAGAGGGAACATACCTCAACAGAATAAAAGCCATATTTGAAAAACCCACAGCTAACATCATCCTCAGTGGTGAAAAAATTGAGAGCTTTTCCTCTACAGGCAAGAACAAAACAAGGATGCCCACTCTCACCACTTTTATTCAACACAGTACTGGAAGTCCTAGCCACAGCAATCAGACCACAAAAAGAAATAAAAAGCATCCAAATCAGTAAAAAATAAAAATAAAAAAGTAAAACTTTCACTACTTACAGATGACAGGATACTCTATATAGAAAACCCAAAGACTCCACCAAAAAAAAAAAACAAAAAAAAAAAACAAACAAAAAAAAAACAACCTACTAGAACCGAATGAATTCAGTAAGGCCATAGGATACAAAATCAATAGATAGAAATCCATTAAATTTCTATACACTGATAATGACATAGCAGAAAGTGAAATTAAGAAAACAATTGCATTTACAACTTCACCAAAAATAACAAAATACCTAGGAATAAACTTAACCAAGAAGGTGAAAGATCTGTACTCTGAAAACTACAAAAGGTTGATGAAAGAAATTGAAGACAACAAAAAAAGGAAAAACATTCCATGCTCATGGATTAGAAGAAAAAATATTGTTAAAATGTCCATACTACCCAAAGCAGCCTACAGAATTAATGCAATCCCTATCAAAACATCAACAGCCTTTTCCACAGAACTACAACAAATGATTTTAAAATTTGTATGGAACCACTACAGACCCCAAATAGCTGAACAATTGTGAAAAAAGAAGAACAAAACTGGAGGTATCACAATTTCAGATTTCAAGCATATTCTAAAGCTATAGTCATCAAAATACTACAGCACTGGCACAAAAATAAACACATGGATCAATAGAACAGAATAGAAAGCCCAGAAATAAACCCATGATTATATGGTCAATTAATCTTTTACAAAGGAGGCAAGAATATACAATGGGAAAAAGTCTCTTCCACAAATGGTGTTGGGAAAACTGGATAGCAATATGCAAAAGAATGAAACTGGACAACCTTCTTATGTCATACCCCAGAATAAATTCAAAATGGATTAAAGACCTAAATGTGAGATCTGAAAACATAAAAATCCTAGAAAAGAACACAAGCATAGTAACTTCTTTGACATCGGCCATAGCAACTCCTTTCAAGATATATCTCCTGAGACAAGTGAAATGAAAGCAAAAATGAACTACTGGGACTTCATCAAAATGAGAAGATTCCACACAGCAAAGGAAATCAGCAAAGCTAAAAGACAGGCTACTGAATGGGAGAAGATATTTGCAAATGATGTAGCTGATAAAAGGTAGTGTCCAAAATATAGAAAAGAACTTACAAAACTCAATACCCAAAAACAAATAATAATACAATTTTTAAAAGGGCAGAAGACATGAACAGACATTTCTGCAAAGAAGACATCCAGATGGCCAATAGACACTTGAAAAGATGTTCAACATCACTCACTCATCATCAGGCAAATGCAAATCAAAACCACAATGAAATATCACCTCACACCTGTCAGAATGGCTAAAATCAACAACACAAGAAACAAGTGTTGGCGAGAATGTGGAGAAAGGGGAACCCTCGAGCACCATTGGTGGGAATGCAAATGGATGCAGCCACTGTGGAAGACAGTAGTGAGGTTCCTCAGAAAATTAAAAAACAGAACTACCATAGGATCCAGAAATGCTAGTACTGAGTATTTACCCAAAGAATATGAAAACATTAATTCAAAGGGATACATGCATCCCAATGTTCATAGCAGCACTATTTACAGTAGCCAAATTATGGAAGCAGCCCAAGTTTCCATCAATAAATGAATGGGTAAAGAAGAGGTAGTGTATTTAGACAATGGAATCTTATGCAACCATCAAAAAGAATGAAATCTTATGATAGTTGTCTTTCTCCGATATGAGGAAGTGGAGATGCAAGGCGGGGGGGGGGGGTTGGGGGGAGGTAGGAAAAGAAAAAATGAAAAGATGGGATTGGGAGGGAGACAAACCATAAAAGACTCAATCTCAAGAAACAGACTGAGGGTTGCGGGGGGGAGGGGGGACGGGAGAGGGTGGTGGGGAAATGGACATTGGGGAGGGTATGGGCTATGATGAGTACTGTGAAATGTGTAAACCTGACGATTCACAGACCTGTACCCCTGGGGATAAAAATACATTATATGTTTATTAAAATAAAAATTTTAAAAAAAAAGAATGAAATCTTGCCATTTGCAAAGATGTGGATAGGTCTTGAGGGTATAATGCTAAGTGAAATGAGTCAGTCAGAGAAAGACAAGTACTGTATAATTTCACTCACAGGTGGAATTTAAGAAACAAAACAAAGGACCAAAGAAACAAAGAGACATGAACTAAACAAAACAAAACAAAACAAAAAACACACAAAAAAACTCAAACTCTTAACTATAGAAAAAAAACAGATGGTTACCAGAGGGGAGATGGGTAGGGGATATGTGAAGTAGTTGAGGGGAACCAAGAATACACTTGTCACGGTGAGCTCTGAGTAATGTATAGACTTGTTGACTCACTATATTGTACACCTGAAACTAGTATAACTTATTAACATATATATTAACTATACTGGAAAATCACTCAGTCACTCACTCACTCAATCAGTCGTTTTTAAATAGGCAAAAATTTACTATTTTACCTACTACTTACTACCATAAATACTCTTTACTATTTATAATAGCCATAGGAAAACGTGCTCAGTCCTTAGTGAACAGTCAAATGTGAAGTCACATAAACCACCACCAAACAGCCAGCAGGTTGGCAAAACTCAAAAAATATGACTGTGCCAAGTGTTGGAGAGAATGTGGAACAGCTAACTGAGCTTCTCCCACACTGGGTGGGAGAGTGTAAATTGGCACAGACATCTTGAAAATCACTTTGGCATTATTTAATACAGCTGGATAGAGGCACATACAATGACCAAGTGACTCTACTGGATTTATAACCTAGAGAAATCCACGCACGCACATGTGTACAAAGACGTGCTTTTTGTAAGCTCATACCAACGTTGTTTGTAATCGCCCCAAGCTGGAAATGATCCAAATGTCCATTAGCAGTGGATAGGATATACAGTGGTGATGTAGTCATGCAATGGGATAATATACCATGACGGAAATGAGCAAAGGTTAGCGGCAAGCAAAAATACAAGTTAGTCTCCCAATCATAATGTTTAGCAAGAGAATTGAGGCACTAAAGAGTATATTATGCACGTCATAATTCTATCTCCATACAGTTAAAAAGCAGAAGAAAAATCATCTAATAGGTAAGGATAGACACCGAGCTGATAAAAATCACTAATTTTTAAAAAAGCAAATAAGTGATTATCATAAAAATCAGGGCAGTTGTCAGAGAGAGGATGTGATCAGTGAGGAACCCATGGGAAGCTAGGGCTGCTAGAAATGGTCTGTTCTTTAACCTGGATTGGGTAACACCAGTGTTAACTTTTAAGTAATTCATCATATTTGATATTTATATTACACAACTTTTCTTTGAGTTATATCACAATAAAAAGTTTTAAAAATACACACAGACACACAGGAAATCCCAATGGTGATATAAATGTATTAAATTTGTTTAAAGGATAAAAAGCACACTTACAATAGTGGTGGCCTCTGGCAAGGGAAGGAAGTAGAGGCGGGCCAGGGTTTGAGGAAGGGACTTTGACCTTATCTATGACGTGTTTCACTTAAAAAGTATGTCATGAAGAAAAGTATATCATTCACGTATACATGTGCAATTAAAGGTAAATTTTGATGAAAGCATGAAAACAAAAATAAAAACAATGGTATGTTCTATTCTCAAGCTGTAAAATCCTATAAAATCGTCTGTGCACACAACATAGAAAGCACATGTCCATCTGGAGGAAAGCAAATTGAAATATTAACTTTGTTGCTCTGGGTCATGAGATTGTGGACGGACTTTTCTTTGTGTTTTCCTATATTTCCTAAATATGTTACTATACTTATTATAACATTTAAGTTAGAAAAGATTACAAGAATCAATAAGAAAAGTATAACCCCCACCCCTGAAAACGGGCAAAGGCCAAAAAAAAAAAAAGACATTTCAGAAAAGAATAAATTCAAATAATCCATCAAGATGTGAAAGAAAATATCTACTCTGTAAGTGGAAATCTGAATAAAATTAAAATGTTATTTTAACCTAGAATGGCAAAGATCGAGAATGATGGAGCTCAGGGCAGTTTGCCTCAAAATATGCCAAAGTGGTATATTCATTGTCCTGAACGAAAGCCACTTGAGAAACAGCCAGTAGAAGCAGGACACTCTGACCCTCTTTTCTGTCCCCCTGAAAACAGGAAATAAATTTCCCATGTGAAGCGTACCCTCCCTGCCCCCGGAGGTAGAGAGACATCCTTATCGCCAGAGATAGAGAACTCAGGGCCAAAAAGGCTATGTAAACAAATTCCGCTTTGTTTTTTCACTAATTAGGACCCAGACCTAAGTTTCTTTGTCCTGTCAGTTCTTTATGAATTTATCATCTCTTTGCCTAAAAGGTATATAAACAGCCTGCTTCGGTTACTTCTTAGGTCCAGTATCTATGAAACCTTCGTACATAGGAAGTCATTTTTTTTCCCTCCTGCTAATCTGTCTTTGTGTCAATTTAATTAGTAGACCAGCCAAAAGCATGAAGAGGGCTCTGAGGAAAATTTTCCTGACAAGAACATCCAGTGTTGTCTAGGGTGTGGGAATGATTTTGTCTGCTTCTTGCTTGGTAGAGGCCCAAATGGAGGCAGCCTTTTGGGACACTGCATGGCAATACGCAGTTAGAGTCTTGAAAGCATCTGCCTTTGGCCCAGTAATTCCGTTTCTAGAAAATCATCGTAAAAAGATAGAGATGTACAAAATGGCTGACCTTCAGGAGTGGTCTTAGCAATGTTAGACAGTACCAAATATTTGAGAACAGTATAAATGTACAAATAGAAAATGAGAAAAGAGAAAAACACACACATACAACCACACAGGCTATGCCATATCATGCTATTTAAGTTAGAAATCATTTTCACAAACAGTTAACAATGGGGGAAAGTCCTAAAGTTATCTGATTAAGCCAGCAGAGCAGGACACGCAGAAAGACCCCAATTTGATTCCAGTTTTGAGCGTAAGGGGACTACGTCCAGGAAGAAAGTCTAGAAACACATAAAATGGAATATTAACAGGAGTCTTCATGGAAGATTTTTATTTTCATCGTTGTGCTTTTCTAGATCACCAGACTCTCCTCAATAAACCCACAAGAAAGCAACCCTTGTTTTTAAATGTTTAAAAAACTTTCTAACGGAACTGACAGTGATGCCGTGGTCTAATGATTTCTTTCGTAAAAATTACCTCTGACATTTTAATTACTTTCATGCCCCTCTCCAGCCAACTCTGTAATTCACTCTGATCTCACCCGGAGCCTCTTCCTTGCTCTGCAAATCTGGCCTGGCTTTTAGCCAAGGGCAATAAAACCTGACCTGACCTGATCTGAGCGTTCAGTCAGTGGTAACAAAAGGAATTTATATCTTCGCTCTGTTAAGTATTCCCTTTTCCTTCCTACCACAATCCTGCTATTGTCGAACTGCTGTCCCCATTACCAAATTGTGTGGCCCATCAGGGGCTAATGGGCCGACTGTTAAGGTATTTCTTGATCTTCACGTGCCATGCCAGTTAGCATGAGCATATTATGGAAAAAATATATTTAGTAAATAATAACTTCATAGAAATGAAATGTCAGGCTTCATAAATATTAGAAGAAGCACACTTCATGTGGGTCAGCAGATTTCTGCATGTCGTTACTCATTTTTCTCCCATGGGGTGGCAGAGCTGAGTTAATCAAGTATAGGTCAGAAACAGGTCACCCGACACCAAAGGCCTGTGAATCATGGTAGAAAATTAGAAATAATAAACACCTCAGGGTATCTCTCTTATTTTGCATACCAGGAACTCTAAAAATGAAATTCGTCCCCTATTTTCAGCGCTGACGCTTGCCCATGTTTTGTCTTACATCGATTATTAGCTAGGGTTCACCAAGCATTGCCCATCCACAAGTATTTGTTGAGTGCCCACTGGTGCCAGACATGGTTCTAGGCAGTTGGTATATTACTGAACAAGAGACAGAAATCTCTGCCCTCATAGGGCCTATGTTCTAACTCAAGGGAGACAGACCATAAACAAAAACCAGAGTAAATGAATGGTAGAGTTTGTAGACTGTGGTTAGTGCTGTGGAAGAACAAGAAGGTAAAGAGGATTTCGAAGAGTAGACAGTAGGGCAGGGTTACAAGGAGATGCTAAGACTTATGGGTAAAGTGACTATGGGATAAGCAGTTTCCCCTTCATGGAAGGAGTTGTTGCCCCAGCTTCTGGAAAGGCTGACAACCCCTTCAGGGACCATCTCCTCTGCAGAAAGTTACCTCCCCAAGGTCAGTCCAGATCAATGAGGGAAACATAAAGGATGGGGCATTTTGGCCTGATGGAGGACAATTCTGACAAGCCATTTTAGCTCCAGAGCTCACTCTGGGACCAGGTGAGGCTGACTTTAGACCTGTGTCACAGATCATCTTCCCCCCATTCCCGCTTCCTTCCTTCCCTTTCACCCCTGTTGATACCAAGAGTACCAGCTAATAAGCATCCTGCCTGCCAAACACCATCTCAGAGTCAGCTTCCCATAGAATCCAACCATAGCACTGACATATGAGCACATGTTAGAAGGAAATGAAGGAGGGGAGTGAGCCATTTATATATCTGGTGGAGGAACATTCCAGACAGAGAACACAGCCAGTGCTAAGGCCCTGAGGCAGCATTGTGAGTGCCATCATCAATAAATAGTAAGAAGGCCAGTGAGGCTGGATGCAGTGAATTCAAAGGAATTAGCAGGAAGTAAGGTCTTTGGCTTTTACTCAACATGAGGTGGATAGTCATAGGAGGGTTTTGACCAGAGGTAATGACATGATCTGACTTACGCTTTATTTTTTGAGGGAGAGCAGGGGATGGGGGAGGGCAAGAGGGAGAGAGAGAATCTTAAGTGGGCTTCATGCCCAGCATGGAGTCTGATGTACAGCTGTATCCCACAACCCTGAAATCATGACCTGAGCCAAAATCAAGAGTCAGACACTTAACCGACTGAGCCACCCAGGCCTCCAAGAGAAGGAGTTTTTAAATTTCTTTTTTTTTCTTCCTATATCTTTCTCAAAAGATACATCCATCAAAATAGGGATCTTTTCAGGAAAATTTACTCCCGTGAAAAACCTTTTCAAACCAAGGTGGCAACACAGCTTAGGGGGCAGGAGAATTCACTAAAAAAAAAAAAAATGATAACCCTTGGGGTGCCTGGGTGGCTCAGTGGGTTAAGCATCTGCCTTCAGCTGGGGTCATGATCCCAGGGTCTTGGGATGGAGTCCCACATCAGACTCCCTGCTCAGTGGGGAGTCTGCCTCTGTCTCTCTCCCTCTGCTGCTCCCCCTATTTGTGCTCTCTCACTCTCTCTCTGTCAAATAAATAAATAAAATCTAAAAAAAAAATGATAGCCATTATTTCCTTTTCCTTGAGGCGCAGATGATAAATGAGTCTTCTGTTATGCTCATTTGTCAGTCTCTTAGATGTACAGGGAAGCTCTTCAGGGCTAATATGGAGAGACATTGATGAAGTTCATGAACGTGTGCCTCCCGGAGCTCAGCTCTATAAAGCAGACCCAGTTCCTTCCATTCTAAAGCCATCAACATAGGCCAACCAAATGAGTGAGATTCAACCAAATCATGAAAGAAATAAAAACCATAATTAACACTGTCCAACTTACTCCCAGTCATGAAGCTACATGTATTAGAGAAAACTCCATTGTCATACTGCACAGCACACACACACACACACACACATCCTTACCAAAACACTGTACCAATTGAAATCTTACCCAAACTTTAAAGTCCAATTCAAGTGTCTCCTCTTCTGAGAAGTCTGCCCCAGTCATCCCCCCAGGCAGCCCCCATAGTGCCTAGCACAAGGCTAGGCACGTAGTAGTTGATCAGTACTCACGCAATGACAAATTGTGGATCTAAGCATTTCTATTAAGAATTGTGTGTGATCTCCCCCCACTGCGTGAAGGAAAACTGTCTTAGCATAAAAACAGGGGAAATCTCAGAGCCTGAGCAGGGCAGGACTGACCCTTTCCCATCTCCCCATTCATCAGCCCATGCATGTATCACAGACTACATGGAACAGAGGTACTCTGAGACCCCTGACACAGCACCATTAATCACCTGGAAAATGGGTTCCCTCTGGCGGTAGAAGGGATCCTTGGACCAGGAATCAACAGTCAAGGACTCTAGTTTCACCTAGCCTTTATAAGTTCTTTTTTTTTTTAAGATTTTATTTATTTATTTGTCAGGGTGAGAGAGAGCAAGCAGAAGCAGGGTGAGTAATAAACAGAGGGAGAAGCAGGGTCCCCACAGAGCAAGGAGACCGATGTGGGACTCAATCCCAGGACCCTGAGATCATGACCTGAGCCAAAGGCAGATGCTTAACCAACTGAGCCACCCAGGCCTCCCCCTGATAAAAAGTTCTTATCCTGGTTCTAGACTACATCATTTTACATTCACAAGGAACCACGGGGAAGACATTGCTTCTTGGCACCTTGATCAGAAGACAGGGAGGCTAGGCCTCTCCTAACTTGCAGTATTAGGGCTGACCCAGACAAAATTTTAAATGAATACAAACCACAACAGCATCTATTCCTGCTCTCAGGCTTCAAGGCCAAGACCCCATGGACACACTGGACTAACAGAAGCACCATTTCAAGAGGCCTGAAATTCTTTGAAACTGGTCTAATATAAATGCTCAGTCAAGGGCAACTGCCGCTGCCTGAGAAGAACTAACTCTTTCAGTGCCTGGCATGATTCCTTATTACAGAGGTTCTCCAACTTGAATAAGCATGAGATCACCTGCTGGGCTTGTTAAAACACAATTAAAACACAGTCTCTGATTCTGCAGGTCTGGAGTGGGGCCCCTAGAATGTACATTTCTAAGGAGACCTCAAGCAAAGCTGATACAGCTGGTCCAGGAACCAGATTTGGAGAACCACTACTTTATTACACTATAGACCATCAAAATCAACCATTAGGAGGAAAACAAAGACATTTCTTTTATTTTATTAAAATGAAGACAAACACAGATGCTCAAAGTAAAAGAACTCGAGAAGCAGGCTTTTATTTCAGTCTGTGTCTGGTTCCATCTCCTAGTTGCTTTCTCACTCATCCTCTTGGTGGGGACCTGTGTTCACCGGTTACACTGCCTTCCAGCTGGGAAAGGATGTATTTCTTCAGAGGAGTCTTGTTTTCTCCCTCCTTCAGCTCTTGTGTGTTAATCCCAGGTCTCATTAGTCCCTGGAATGCATCCCAGTTTAGCATCAGCTGCAAATTTAATTAATGTCCCAGGTAACCCTTCCACACAGCACAGGAGAAGATGCTAATTAAAGCCGAGGCAAACCTAATCCCCCTATTCCTCCTGTTCCTACCTCCTGTTACTAGTTACTAGTTACTAGTTACTGGTCCTTTGCAGATTTCAGCTCCAACCTGATGTGAATGCCATTTGTAGAAGATGCAATCTTTTTTATTCTTTACATCAGCTGGACATCTGTGGTTTGATAGACTGGTGTGAAGTGAAGGTTTCCACCCTGGCTTAACCCTGAGTTATACCAGCTGATTATTCTCCACTGTTTACTTAAGGTACTCAAGAAGGCCCCGACTTGGGAATGAGTCAGCCACAGAAACCTGGCCCCCATACTACTCATGTTCAGTATCAAAATTTCCAGAGCCCCAAATCACCTAAAAGCTGTTCTAGGAAATTACCAGGTTCAGAAATAGAGGTAGGGCCAAAGCCAGGCAATGCAGGGATATACTAAGAGGACTGCTCCAGGGAAAAGTGACCGCAGAGGCCCCATCACCATGGGATTCCCATTGTCACACAAAGTACCCTGCCTACCTCCATCCCAGCCACCTCTATATCAAGGCTACCAAAATCAAATTCCCTTTCATACAGTTGACCATTTCCTCTTGTTCAAATTCGCTGGGGTTAACAATAACTGTCGTCTTCTTTTTTTTGAGAGGGATCGAGAAATAGAGCAGGCACATGCAAGATAGAGGTCAAGAGAGCAAAAACAAGGGGAGCAGCAGGCAGAGGGAGAAGTCGACTCCCCATCAAGCAGAGAGCTTGAGGGAGAACTCAATCCCAGGACTCTGGGATCATGACCTGAGCTGAAGGCAGACGCCTAACCGACTGAGCCACCCAGGCGCCCAGCAATAACCTTCTTTTAAGACTCAAGAAGAGCAGCGGTCTCAACCTTCTCTGAGCATTAGAATCACTTGGGGGAGCTTTACAAATCCTGAAGCACAGGCCAGGCTCTGCACCAACTAAATCAAAATCTCTTTGAATGGAACCCAAACACTAGTATTTTTTTAACCTCCTCAGGTGTCGCTAATGCACAGCCAAGGTTCAGAATTACTGCATTTGAGTGAATTCGCCCAACTTTATTAGTCCCCTAACCCGCACTCTGAGGTGTCACCCTTCACTGAGAGATTGGAAGATTTATTTAGGGAGGAGGACATTTTCCATATAAGAAACCCTCTCATGGGAAAGGGTGAGATGACTGGGAACACATGCTGAGTTGGAGAAAAAAGGGAAGGGAATTAGGAGGTATCAGGGTTGTGGGGAAGATATTAAGGTTGTTCCAGGCCAATATTTGTAATGCCGGGGCCATCTCCAGACTGAGGAAGATGAGTGGCACCTTATACTGCCTTTTTTAAAAAAAGATTTTATTTACATATTTAAGAGAGAGAGAGAGAAAGCAAGACAGACAGAAAGAAAGAGAACGAGTCGGGGGGGGCAGAGGGACAAGCTGACTCCTTGCTGAGCAGGAAGCCCAATGAGGGGCTCAATCCCAGGACCCTGGGATCATGACCTGAGCCAAAGGCAGACGCTTAACCAACTAAGCCACCCAGGAGCCCCTCATACTGTCTTTTGCTTCTGTTCCCTGTGGCTCGCTGCTCAGGCTCAGATTTTCTGTATTTACTTTGGTGTGGTAGCTTGGTCAACAATAGGATGAATGGCAGGCTCACGGCCACGTGAGACATTGTTTCTGTGGACAATAAGAGCATCCCATCCACAACCTTACCCGCGTCTACATTTGCTAAAGGGACTGCTTTCTTCCCCTCTATTTGCCTAAGCCTCTGGAGCCTGGAGCTCATGAGGGCCAACCTGAGCATTTGATCCCTGGGTAGGCCAGTCACCCCTCAGCTTCCCCTTTTTGCTCTGGTCACTGCTCTCACGAGCGGTGACCTCTGCTCACAAAGAGAACTGAAGAAGGAAATGTAGCTGAACAAGCACATGCAGAGGCCAGCTGAAACAACATCCCAAGTGCAGGCGCCTGGCAAATCCGTCATGTCAACATCAAAGACAAAGCAAACTTGTTCATTCATTCATTTGGCGGTGTCTTTCTGCTCAAAAATAACTGCTTTCCAGCTCATTTCCCTTGGGAACATCTGACCAACAGCAGGACCTGAAATAACTGCCTTTAAGGGAGCACTAGCATTGTTTCCTTTGGGTTCCTGTTATGAGTTGAATCGTGCCCCCCCCCCAATTCATATGGTGAAGCCCTAACCCCCCAGTACCTCAGAACATGAACTTACTTGGACATAGGGTTGTTGCAGAGGTCATTGGGTAAGACGAAGTCAGGCTGGAGTAGACGGGCCCCTAAGCCAACATGCCTGGTGTCCTTATAAAAAGGGAGACATTTGGAGACAGATGCAAACAGGGAGAATGCCTTGTGAAGATGAAGACAGAGGTTGAGGTGACGAGTCTACAAACCAAGGGATACCGAAGGCTGCAGGAAAACCGGCAGAAGCTAGGACAGAAACCTGGTAGAGATTCCCCCCACCCCAGGCCTCAGAAGGCACCAACCCTGCCAACACTCAGACTTCCAGCCTCCAGGTGGATGAGACGGTACATTCGCATTTGTAGTGCCGTGTTATGGTAACCCTAGCAAACTCATCCAGTGTTGGTCATTCCCAAATAACCCAACAAGGTTTGTCTTACATGATGGCCATTAGTCTGAACATTCTGATTATTCTTCTGAAGAGCACTCTCTTCTATTCAGAGCACTTCCACAGATTTTTTAACTTAATTACCTGTTTATGGTGCGCCTTTCCTCACTTCTCACTAAGCACCCCGAGCAGTAGGCTTGCCCAACAATTGGGAGCTCTGCCTCAGAAGCCAGACTGGGTGGAGGACCAGACCAATAGTAGCTCTGTGAGCCTGGGGGGAGGTTATTTAATCTCTCTGTGCTCAGTTTCCTCATCTATAAAGTGGGGGTAATAGCGTTTTCCATGTAAATTTTTGGTGAGAGTCAAGTAAATTAATATGTGTAAAGCAGTTATAAGAGTATTGGGCACATAAAAATATGGAAAGAGCCCAATGTCCATCAACAGATGAACGGATAAAGAAGATGTGGTGTATGAATATGCAATGGGTTATTACTCAGCCATCAGAAAGAATGAAATCTTGCCATCACCAACAATGTGGATGGAGCTAGAGTATATTATGCTTTACAAAAGAAGTCAGTCACGGAAAGAAAAATACCATATGATCTCACTCATACGTGGAATTTAAGAAACGAAACAGGTAAAAGTAGGGGAAGGGTTATAAAACAAAATAAGACAGAATCAGAGACAGAGACAAACCATAAGAGACTCTTAACTCTAGGAAACAAACTGAAGATTGCTGGAGGGGAGGTGGGTGGAGGGATGGGGTAACTGGGTGAAGGGCATTAAGGAGGGCATGTGATGTAATGAGCACTGGGTGTCATGTGCAACTCATGAATCACTAAACTCTACCTCTGAAACTAATAATCTGCTATATGTTAATTAATTGATTTTAAATTAAAAATAAAATAAAATGATTAAGATCCCAGTTAAGAAATTTTTTTTAAAAGTATTTGGCACATAATAAGCACTATGCAAATTTTTTAAAAGATTTGATTTACATATTTGATAGAGAGAGAAAGTATGAGCAGAAGAAGGGGCAGGGAGCCCCAGGGACCCTGACACAGGGCTTGATTTCAGGACCCTGGGATCATGACCTAAGTCGAAGGCAGACACTTAACCAACTGAGCTACCCAGGCACTCCATGCACTGTGCAAAAGTTAACAATCACTATTGAGAGCAGAGGCATTGTCAATTTTATTCGACCCATTGTCATTCACAGAGTTTGGGACATAGTAAGTGCTCAGTAAATGTTTGTGGGGGGGGGACTGCATGTTTGACTCCAACAGGTTAGTACTTTCTTCTTTTGTACTACTTCTACTTCTAGGACTTTCTGCCTAACTAGAAAGTCCACTATGGCTTTCTTATCATCCAGAAGCTCAGAAAATACTGATTCCTCTCATCAACATGTGTCAAGAGTGATTGCAGAGACACGTTATCAGAACCTCCACTTTTCAGAACCCTCAACCATTCAGCCTTACACAGGATATCTTGCACAGGATATCTTCTTCACTTATCCTTGAAGACTAACAATTTAGATTGAGCAGTAGGAAAGACCATGAATTCATATCTATAGGTCCCCTTAATTTGGGAGGGACTAGAAGATTTTTTTTTTGCAAGTCACTCCATTTTTTCAAGTATTTGCAGTTTTGACAGCTGTCTTTGAGAGATTTCCATTGCTACTCAAATTTTTATTCACACCAGCCTAAATATGCTTGAATAGTTTTCTTCCAAAATTCCCAGCTGGGGTATCATTCAATTAATTATTTCTCATCAGAAGGGGTGGTATATAGGTAACTTGATCAGCGAGTAAAAATGTACATCTTATCTAGTAAGAGGGGCCAAAATCAGAAGACAAAGAAAAATATCTAGTTTCATCAAATCTGCCTATGTCCTTTTTCCCAGAACAAGCTGGGCAAAACCAGGCTGGAGCACCCCCAGCCGGTGCACTTGTGAGGACAGAAGTGTTGTTCAGAGATTTGGCAGGAAAAGCCTACTTCAGAGCAAACTGCTGATGGGAGCTAAATTTATGATGGATTAAAGGTGCTCACCAGACCTTCCATCCCTCCTAAATGCAGAATCATACATAACCACAGACTGATAAAGAAAGCATTCACACACATAGGTGCGGGCACGTACGGATGAGCGCAAACAGCCATTTTGATCCCTTGGATCACCCAGCCAAAAACATATGGGGTGGATGATGCAAAAATAGTTCTTCCTGAAAATATTGATATTAAAATGGAAATTATAAGGAATGACCACTGAATTTTGTAAACCCTAGATGTTCAGGATCGTTTCCACATGCTGGACATTAATTCCTGTTCAGACCACCTCCAAAATCTCCCCCATCTCAAGCTAATATGCCAGCACTACCCTGATCTGCTCAGACAAGCCCCTTGAGGAACTCAGAACTTATCCAGCAGATTGTACCGTTGGCTCAGCTACAAGGTGCCAAGGGCTAGAACCCAGTGGTGAACTGAAGGAAGAGAGATGTGTGTCAGACAAGTTAGGGAGCTTTCCGGACCCCCTAACTGCTCCCAAGTAAAGAGTTTGAGTGAAGAGAGACAGGAAATCAGCCAGGGAGGCTGGAATAGGAACACAGAGTTATAGAAACTAACTGAAACCCTGAAAATGGGACTGGGTTTGCACTTCTCAGCAGAACTGCAAAGTAGGTCTCTTGTTATCACCCTAGAAGTTCTGTATTTCTGAGGAGGTCACACAGATGTGCACACGCTGTTATCCTTGACTCCATCTTGGTCTCTTGAGTCCTAGAACCACTCCATTACAAATAGACAAATCTCCCTGAAATTGTTTCCTAGGGGCAAGCCATGAAGGGATGGGAGGAGGGTGGTATGCACACAGGTAGTGGGGTGGGGACACCAGGGAGAAGTGTAGTGATATTTTAGGTGAATGGAAAGAGGCTCAGGGTCAGGGTCTGGGTCTGAGAATGGAACTAATATCCATGGGGCACCTAAGAACTATCAAACATTCCCCTCCATGGAATGAGGTGACAGCCTCTGCAGAACCTGGGCAACCATCTTTCCTTCTCACCTTTCTTCCCAGAATTCTACCAAAGGAAACCCAGATTCCCCCCCACTGTGTCCCATAAAACTCCCACAGTATCTCTCTGAAGACTGGGGAAGGAGAGGGCAAGGCATATTTCCAGACTCCAGGCTTTTAACATCATCCAGAGGGAGAAAGAAGCCAGCATTCATCAAGCCCACTTGTGTTTTCAATTATATGTAACAACTCCTGGCTCTGGCCTACATCTCCTTCTCCTTACCTCCCCTGACACTATGTATTGTGGTTTTATTAAGTCATCAATATCATGGCTTACTTTACTCCTTGTCAGAAATTATAGCCTGACTCCCCCTACTTCTTGTCCACTGTGAATGAAATTGGTTCTTACTCTGCAAGGAAACTTTCTAGGATCTAAAACTTCCCGTGCCTTATCTTGGGAAGTCACCACTCACTGTCTAGAAACTCCATTGTGGCTTCTCTTATATAAATGGGGATAAAGATATAACAGGGTAGGAAGTGCCGGGAATTGGCCTAAGTAGGGGAAGTGAAGGTCCACTAGTAATTTAGATCGGTGTTTTCCCAACTCTAATATGTGGCAGAATCACCTAGATATTTTGTAAAATGCGGGTTCTGGGGTAGAGCTGGAGATATCGCCTTTCTCAGGACTCCCAGGTGATAATGATGCTTCTGGTCCATGGACCACACTTAGAGTAGCAAGAGCTTTGCATGTTGATTTGCAAAGAGGCGTTAAAAATCATTGAACATGGCATCAAGGACTAAATAGGTACTATACAGTGGCTAACTGAACATAATAAAAATAAATGAATAAATAAGTAAACAAACAAACAAAACAAATAAATATCTGCCTTTGTCCCTGCTGCCAAACAGAAGGCTTCTGTGCCCAAAGAGGCTTGCAAAATAGGGTTTTGCTCTCTCCCAAATATGCGGGAACACATATGGACACTGATCCCCCTGCAATGGAATTTAGTGTCTACCAGAAACTTTCAGGGCTTGGATTATTGTCCAGGGTACAACAGCCTCCCTAGAAGGAGGCCTGTGTTCATGGGGCCTGAGGCACTTTTGGGTCTCCCCTGGGGGCAGGCTCTGGCAGAAACACCACCTGGGAGGTTAACACCTCCACAATGGAATGAGGGGTCCTGCTGTGTCGAGTTATGTTTCTGATGGGACCAAATGCATTTGGCTCTATGGGCCCTAGGCAAGACAGATGACAGCTAGCCCTGAAGCCACAACCCAGGAGATAGGTCTTGTGTGAGTTGAGCCACCCTCCCCACCCCCTTACCCCATGACCCAAAGGCATTCCCAGCCTCCCTCTCTGCAGACACCTACCTAGAGTCATTCCCTCAACTTTGTCCCCAACTCTGCCTTCTCCTCTGGCAAAAACCTTGCCCAAAAGAGCTACATCCTGCATATAATAATGAAGACTTTCACCTAATGATATTCACACTGAGCGGGACCCCCATTCTAAGTGCTTTGTAGATAATAACTCAATCTTCACAAGTAACCCATGAGAGAATGTGATTTTAAAGCTGGATCCCCCCAAATTTTTGACAGCCCAGCTCATCAAGAGGTGGAATCTATGTCCCCTTTCACTGAATCTTGGTGAGCTTGTGACTATTTTGAGCAATAGAGTACAGCATGGTGACACTACATGACTCGCTAAGTCATGAAAGGCCATGTATCTTCTGTTTGACTCTCATGGGACACTTCCTTCCAGGTGCTCCTTCTTGGAACCCATTTGCCAAGCTGGGAGAAATTCAAGCCACTTGGAAGCACCACAAGGAGGTGCTCTGGTCAACTCTCTCATCCTCCCTTGAATATAACCCAGAAGTCAGACGTGTAAGGAAAGAAGCCTGTAGATGATTCCACACTCCCCACCAAGCCTTCAAATCACCCCCACCTTTCATACCTTCCCATCCGAGTCCCCAGACATCAGGGAAGAGAGATGAACTGTCTCTATTATGCCTTGTTTGAATTCCTGACCCACAGGATTTGTGACTATAATAAAATGGTTGTTGTTTAATACCACGAAGTTTGGGGAGGTTTAACCAGAACAGATGGGTACTATTAGTAGATCTATTTTATAGAGGAACAAACTAAGGCACAGAAAGTTTTAGCAACTTTCCCAAGGCCAAAGAGCAGTGGGGACTTGAACATACTAGATCTGGTACCAGAGTCTGTGTTCTTAACCTCAATGCTATCCTACAAAAAAATGGCTGACTTACCCCCATAGATCCTTGTTTATCTTACTCTCAAACAAAGAACACGTCTGAAAAAGGCTGGCCCTCTTCTTGGTTCCATCCCCACAGCCTGAGGAGGAAAGAAGAATCCCATGCAAATTCAGCCTTCCAAGCTTGGAAGAGAAGTATGTCCTAGGTCCTAAGACAACCCCTCAACCTCTCACTGGGACACCAAGATTATTCCCTGTGCCTTCCCCACCCACCCCGCTGCTGAGACTGGGGAGGGAGGGCCTTGGGGCCAGAGGCAAGCCCTTCATTCTAGCACTGAGTAGGAGGAAATTGTCTTCCTCTGATGTCCACGGTGGACTTGCATGACCAGCAGGTATCCAGCATCCTCCCACCACACACTGAGAACAGACCATCTCCTGGATGTGCTCTCCCCCTGTTTTCCCTCATCCTACACATACCATTAGCGAATTCACAGGTGCCAGAAGCCTATAATCTGATATTGTTTAGGGCTTTTTATCCCCTAGGACTCACATGTCCACAATAAGAGGTTTATTCAGGAAGAAGTGGGACTCAAAGGAGCTGTGGTGCACAGTGGAATGAAGCTTAAAACCTGAGGAAACAGAGCTCCAGGAAAGGAGACAGTGATTGAGGAAGAAAGGACTTCATGTTAGCCCTAAGTTTTTTGGGGCTCAAGGCTTAAATGATGTGCGGGTCCCTCTTAAGAAAAGAATACAAAGTTACAAATACAAAATTCGGTTTGAAAGTGAATATTTATTGAAAGTAAGAAAGAAGCTGTAGTGAATGGCAAAATGTAAAAGACCAGTAAGTACCACAATGTCAGTATCATAAAATCCAAACAATACCATCACATATCTATTAATTAATCACTTGACATACCTCCATACTATTTGCTTGCTTATTATTTTTATTTTTATTATTTTTATTATGTTCAGTTAACCACTGTGTAGTACATCATTAGTTTTTGATATAGTGTTCAATGATTCAATAGTCACATATAACACCTAGTGCTCATCTTATTTATTTTTATGTATTTTGGGTTGTATACCTGTATCAGTTATCTATTACTGCCAAACAGCCTGAAGACTCAGTGGTTTGAAATGACAATGATTTATTGTTTCTCGTGATTCTGCAGATGGGTCTCCTGTGGGTCTCATCTGGGCTGACTTGCACAGTTACAGTCAAGAAAGGCTTGATGGTCCAAGATGGCCTCCCCCATATCTGGGACCTTGATGCTGGCAGTCGGCTCAGCTTCTTTCTCCTTACAGTTTCTCATCATTTAGCTTGGTCTTCCTTACGTTATTACAGGAGCATCCCAAGGGGGCAAACAGAAGCTGCGAGACACAGGATGCAATGCCACTTCCACCGCATTCTATTGGTGAAATCGAGTCACAAGGCCAATGCAGATTTCCATGGATTCCACCTCGTGATGGAAGAGCTGCAAAGTCACTTTGCTAAGAGATGTGACCACAAGGAAGCCCCATGCTTTGGGGCCCATTGTTCTAAAAATCAACCACAATGCCTTTGACCACTTTGCCGGACAACAAGGATTTTGGAATATAATTTCCAACGGAAAGAATGAAAAGGTAATTGTCTTCCTTCTAGCCCAAGAAATCTAGATTTATTTTTTGTAACTTGTAGTTTAGAAGTGTTCCTTTCAGCTTTTTAACTCATGTGATATGTACGTTTTTAGGATAGTCATCCACTTTGGGAAAACTTCTATCGAATTTCTTCCAGGGTGTTTCAAGTTTTCTTGTTCAGTTGTTGACTCTTTAATATTCTTTGAATTGACAACACTCATTGTCTGGTATGTTCACACTGTCTTATTGTGTGTCATGTTGGGAACTGTGTTAACTTCCTGGATGTCAATATTTCCTGTCAAGTCAAGAGGAATTTAAACTTTTTCCCATGTGTTCTTCAACTCCCTTCTCTTCAGTAATTGGTTTATCAATAATCCTATTCATTGCTTTTATTAGGAATTTGTCTCTGCCTCTTAAAGAGCAGCCTTGTATTTTCTTATCAATCACAACACCTGGTTGATCAGTTCTGTGGGTAGTAAGATTACTCCTAGGGGTTATTCCCACACTGGGATGGCTAGAAATAAATATATTCAAAAGTGGCCATGTTGAATTTTACCTGAGCCCTGTGCTCCTAGAAAAGAGAGGTCGTTAATAAATCTCACCACACTTTTGTGTTTGGAGAAACAACTTATGATCAAGTATTCTCCTTAGAAATGACTCATAGCTGCCCTCCTTTTTTACCCATGACAGGTCTAAGGCCAGACAAAGATCTACCTAATTCCCATTCTTTATCTCCTGATCAACTCAACTGTTGTCCCCACCAATCAATTAGAACATGATGCTTGTTAACCAAACTTTGGGTAAGCTTTTTTCCTTCCTCCAAGCTTCTGAACTTTTGCTTATCTCCAGCCCGAGAGAGCATACAGCTCCCCCTAAGAGTAAACTGGCCATCCGGTAGAATATTCTCAGAGCTACTAACTGTTCAAACCACCTTCTCATCCCTCTTGCCCACACTCAGTTCTTTCTAGCCTTGTTTACTCCTCCTTATCAAAGAGAGCCCTATTTGCTTAGCCCTCCCTATTTGCAGTAGTGCTTTCCTCAAAACCAGTGACAATTCTTTTAAGTACAATCTTACCTTACCAAGTCTATATTAGTTTTTTATTTGACAAAATGACTGATAAACACTTAATTATAGCCCATTAAACCCAAATTAAATGTGTCCCCAATTCAACTTCCCTTTGTGGCATGAAAAACAGCATAATAAGGCCAATCCAGGAAGTTTTTGACAGAATGTTTATAAGCATTATGATTAAGACTGTTATTAAGGAAGATAATAAACATTGCATCTGATTTATGAAATCGGATAAACATTTTTAGAAAAAATATTGAGGCATAATATATAATATAATGCCAATATAATGTAAATTGTATAAGGCATGTAACATATATAATAATCCTGAGGCATAATATATAATGAATATACCAAGAATATACCAAAAGTATCAAATGAAGAGAATCCATGGATCTGGTGTAGGTCCTAAATGTCTGCAATATGTATTAAACTCCGTAAGCAATCCTACGGGCATCCCTACTTGAAAACTGCTCACCTAGATTCAAATGTAAAAATAAGGGCTGTGGCCAAGTAAGCATTTTAAATAACACCCAAAATATGGGCTGATGACCCCATACTGTTATTGTCTGATAGCATCACCCAAAACAACCTCTGAGCTCTAGGAAACAGAATCAGACCCTAGAGAGCAAGGGCATTGACAAATCTTTAGCAACCTCCCAACCAGTGTCCAAAATCTAAAATACTTTTGTGAAAAAAAATTAATGCAAATGTCACCTAGAAATAGTTGTGTATTTCTTCTGATTTGACAACTCTTCAACTCTTTGCAACTAATCAATAGTAACTCATCAAAGAGAATTATTTCTAAGACATCTTTTTCATAAGATGAAAAAATAAATCTTTGTATTTTTCCAGGAGCTTTTAGAAATACCTGAAAGATGGTTCCAGGTATAAAAAGATACCCAGAGGGTTGTATATTATTTTATTTTATTTTATATTTTATTTTTTTATTTAGGATCTGCTTTGGAGAAGGCAAAAATTGAAAAAAGTTATTGGACTACATTTACACACTTGATCACGATGGGACCGTGGGTAGCTAAGAAATCATAGTTACGTATTTAACCAAAGTGACAAGGAAACATTTTTTAAATGTATAGATTTTAATATGCCTGTAATGAATTTTAGCTCTTCAGTAAGTGAGGAACTTTGCTTTAAGTGACCAAAAGCGTGATAAAGTCAACATACAGCATGGAAGAACTGTCATCTAGGCAGAGTGCAGAGAAAAAGAAACTATTCATACTGTAGGAAAAGGCAAAAAGGAAACCAAATAAACAAACAATAAAACTGAGAAAACTTTGCTCAGAGTTTAACCCATTTCACAGCTGATCAGATTCAAGGATTGTAAACCAAGGCAAATAACATTCACTTCCCAAATTTTGTCTTGTACATGTTCTGGAACAAACTGACACTTAACTTTAGGGCAGATCTCAGAAGGTTTATAGATCAGAACTAATTTGGTAACAATGCTAAGATATTGTTAACATGTAATGTGTTCATCATTGGTGTCTTTACTCAGTAAGTATTTCCACATTTCAACAATTTCTCAGGGGCCCCTGGGTGGCTCAGTTAGTTGAGCATCTGACTCTATTTTGGCTCAGGTCATGATCTCAGAGTCATGATATCAAGCCCCCTTGCTGGGCTCCATGCTGGGTGTGGAGTCTGCTTAAGATTCTCTCTCTCTCCCTCTCCCTTTGCCCACCCCCCATGCTTGCTCTCTCTAAAAAAACAGACAATAATTTCTCACTTTCAATTCCAATACAGTAAATATCTTTAGTTATAACCCAGAAAAACAACAAAAAATGACCTTTTGAGGGTCACTTTGGAGATCCCACTCCCCCAAAACAAGCAAAAAACTAAAACTTTGAGAATGCTGCTTTTAAGACAAAACTACTGTTTTGCTTGAAACATAGAAGCACATACACAAGTGTATTTTTCTGAAACTATTTCTCCTTAGTTTTAACCACTTATATTCATTAAAAATATGGGAACCCATGTGGAAACCCAGAGTTGGTATAAAGATTATTTTGAGCTGAAGACATTTGAGATTCAACATATGCAGAGAAAATTTTAAAATAAAAAATAAAAAACAAAAACTTTTCTTAGAGCTTCCCTTATCTGACTAAAACAGGAACTTCTAGAAAATAAGCCTGTCATAAATTCCTCTTCAGATTGGATCTATTCCCAGAAGGGAGAATGCTGACAAAACCTACCCTAAATTCCTTCTCCAGGGGAGTTTTATAGCCCATGAAAGAGACAACTCATACCTTTATAGACAAACATCACTGTAAACTCTCTTATCTCCTGCTTTTCTCCTAAAAACCCATTTATCTTTCCAAAAATTATTTGTTTTCTCATAAATGCCTTTGTCTCCCTCCCCTTCACCTATGAAGATGGTATATAAATCCCCAAATTCTAAGTACCCCTTTGAGTTTCTCATCACTGAGTTCTCCCATGTGCATGTGTGTTGCTCTGGTCTTTTTTTTTTTCTCTCTCTCTCTGTTAATCTAGCTTTTGTCAATTTAATTTGCAAGTCCCAGTTACAGAATATACGAGAGTAGAGGAGACGTTTTTCCTCCCATCCATAACTATCAACCGAAGTAACTTCTATTTCACAGAGAAAACTGCAGGGGGAGTGGGAATAACTGAGAAATGCCTGTCACATACCAGGATTTTAATGGATTTGTAGAGGTCATGATTACTCATAACACAACTTTCTACAGCCACACACATTCTTTATACAAACTCTCAGTATGATAAAAAGGAACACATTCCTTAACAGACTCAAAGACATAGCCTCTCTACAGGCATATAAAAAATAAGAAGCAAAACGTGTAAATTTGAGGCTTTGCTTCACAAGCATTCTAACTTACTTAAAAATGATCTAGGCATCCAACTAACATCCATTAGTTCAATTTAATATCAATCCAATTTTTGAGCACCCTAAAAATCTTGGAAACTATCTTCAAATGGACATACTATAAAGCATAATTTCTGTTGGAGTAAAATTTGTGAGAACAATCATTCAATTTGGTTAAACACAAATATTAAGTAGAAGAAATATTAAGTAGAAGAAATGTTAGTTTATTAGATCATAAATCTCTGTAAGTTAGGAAGAACATAAGCATGTAGAAAAAAGTATGTACTCATATTGTGCTTAATTCTGATTAATCAGAGAAGATGCAGCTGTTTTTCTTAAACCAAAAATAGTAAGCTAGTCTTATTTACCAAAGATTTGCCTAAATTGACAAATTGGATTCTTAAACATATTTTAGTTAGTTTCTGTAAGAATTTTTTTTATGCTAGCACATTTAAAAATTAGAACTTCCATTTTCTCATTTTCCAGTAATTTGGGGAATATTCAATTTATAGAAGTGCTTACTTACCTTTATAAGCCAATCAGAACACAGGTCCTTTAAGAGTCTTTAAAATCCAGGTTTTCCATAGGGGTTAGGGAGGTCAGTTGAACCTTTACCAGACAGGACAGAATTTGCATGTCTTTATACAAGAATTATTTTGCATTGCTTCACGTTGTCTATAATCTATCCCACAGAATCAGAAACTGACAATCCAGAGTGATGTCTTCCAAACAATGCATAGTTTATTTTTTTCTTTCAGATTTTATTTCTTTATTTGAGAAAGAGAGAGCAAGAGATAGAAACAGAGAAAGAGAGAGAGAGCATGAGCAGGGGGATGGATGGGCAGAGGGAGAAGCAGATTCCACTGAGTGGGGAGCCTGACCCAGGACTCAATCCCAGGACCCCAGGATCATGACCTGAGCCAAAGGCAGATGCCTAACTGAGCCATCCAGGCTCCCCAACAATGCATAGTTTTCTATCAAAGCACAAAGATTTTCTTACACTACCCACATAATTTTGGTGCTGGATACCAGAATAGGTTCATATTATGATGCAACCTTAGTTCCAAAATTTCTGCATCCCAATGCCAAGGAGTCTACATAGTGGATGGTAGAGGCCATTTCTACACCATGGTGGCTGGCAATAATTTAACAATAAGCAGAAGTGACTTTATAGAACTCACTGATTTTTATCCCAGTAAACCCAATCTAAATGTAAATCCAACTCAACTTCCTCTCAGTTGGATCCTCAGAATTCTGACATTGTTCCAATGCTGCCTAACAACACCTACGTGAGGGGAAATGTCACGGAGTAACAGTTACAATGAGACAAGACAGAGTTCTTTGATGTTTGATATGATATCTGAACTTCACTGGCCCACAGGGCAGCCAGACATTTGGTCAAACATATTGGATATGTCTGTGAGGATGCTTCTGGATGAAATTAACACTTGAATCCATAGATCCAGCAAAGAAGATTGCCGTTCCTAATGTGGGTGGGCCTCATCCAATCAACTGAAAAGCTGTAGAACAAAAATGTTGAGTGAGACCCCAAGCTGCGACCACAGTCTTCTCTTGCCCTCGGAGTCGAACTTACACCATCAGCTTTCCTGCTCTTGGGCCTTAGGATCGGGATGAAACTGTACCACCAGCTCTCCTGGGTCTTGGGATTTTCCATCTCCATAATCATGTGAACCAATTCCTTAAAAATAAATAGGTAGGTAGGTAGACAGTTGGATCTTCTGTTTCTCTGGAGAACCTTTCCAATACAAGGTCCTAACCAATTACAGTTAAAATATCTTTTTTGAATTTTACAAAAATATAGAACCGTATATTAATGAGGCCCATCCTAGGGCCTTGGAAAGGCAGTGCATGTGTGGGGCTCCACAGCTTAAGATTCATTAGCTTCGGGTCACCTGGGTGGCTCAGTGGGTTAAGCCTCCACCTTCAGCTCAGGTCTTGATCTCAGGATCCTGGGATCAAGCCCCACATCAGGCTCTCTGGTCAGCAGGGAGCCTGCTTCCTCCCCACCTTGCCTGCCTCTCTGCCTACTTGTGATCTCTCTCACTCTGTCAAATAAATAAATAAAATCTCTAAAAAAAAAAAAAAAAGATTTCATTAGCTTCACAGTCAGTCTCCCTTTATTTCTATTCATTCTTCAAAACTGTGACCCTCAAAGAAGCTTTCCCAGACCCTCAGATGTCCCTTTTCCCCTCCCAGACTTTATGGCCCCCACATTTGTGGGAACCCCACACGAGGAGCCCCAAAAGAATCAGTCACCTTGTCTAAGGTCCAGTCCTTTTTCAGGTAAGCAGGAAGCCCTGACTGAAATCATGACCGCGACCATGAGTGGTAGTTCTATTTCCTTTGGCAGGACTCTCCTTCAGGAATCGGCAACCAGTTTTTCCCATTGTGGGACAAACCCCCTCAATTCCCTGGACTCACCCTTGACTCTGTTCTTAAAAACTGGGACAGATTTGATCCCCAAGAGCTGAAGAGAAATGTCTCATCTTTTTATGTTTCCTGGCCTCGACACAAACACCTAGATCAAGAGCTAGGGCTCTTCCACAGAACTTTCTTATCGTACTGTTTTCCAGCTTGACCTCCTTTACTGGAACTCCTGCAAGTGATCAGAAGTGTCAGATATGCAAGCTTTCATGGCATTGTCCCAAAACCTCCACAGAAATTGTAAACCATGCCTTGCTCTGTTTCAGGGCCCTAAATCAGGACCCCGACCTAAGGGCCTCTTGCAGAATGTGTTTGGCGACTAACTGGGCTAATAAACCCCAACCTATTGGACAATAATTATGCAAATAAACCTCCTCCTAATAAACCCAGGTTGCTGGAGGAAACACAGGCCATCCCTACTGAAGGGAACGTTGACTCCATCTCTCTGTTCCTCCTAATAGACTCAGGCTACTCTTGTTATATGTGGGGGCTTCTCCCTCATTTATTTCCTGGGTTAATGGCTATGATAATTGGAGCCAAATATCTCTGGTTAGTCTACCTCTAGAGGGGCTTTAAGGAATATCCCCAAACAGCTGCCAAAATTCCTTTTGTATCGGGGAAGTTCCCTGTCTTATCCAGCGTGACATAGCTTGCCAATTTCCATTTGATTGTGGAGAAACATGGCGTCTGCTCATCTATTGGAGCTGAGGAGCTTTAGGACCCAGAGTCCTCTTTCTCTGCCCTCTGGGCTTTTAGGCACCGCACCTCTTGTGCCTTCTGCTCTCCCTCCTCCTGTTTTGGCACCACTTTGGATGCAGCCTGCCTAATCAGCTTCTTTACCCTCCTCGGTGCCTCTAGCACCATCGGCTCCTGCTCCAACTCTCGCTGTCAAGGAGCAACCACCCTCTTGAACTTCTACCACCTGATATGGGAAACAAAGGCAAAAGAAAAATTACCTTTGCTTACTACTTACAGCCCACTGACAAGTCCTTGAAACAGGCAGAGTGACCTTCCTCAAGGAACTCAGTTGACTCCATGTTAATACTTTGCTAAGGACAAAAGGCAACCTTAGTTTAATGTCCCAGCTCCCCACCCTGCAGGATCCTGTAAGTCTACTTTAGCAAAAAAATTCCCTTGGAAACTTCCTTTATCTCTAACCCCCACATCTGTGTTAGCAATCATGCTACAAGCATATGACCCATTGATAGGCATCTGAAGGGTCTCATGACTAAAGCTTTATTAGACAGTAATAGATGACCTTTTCCTGAGACTAGCTGACCCCCTCAATTCCTGGAAACCTTGTTTCCAAAATACCTTGAAGGCTTGTGCTCTGCCTAACCCCCTCCCAACTTGAAAGTATAGAATCAGTTACCTGTCATGACCCCAGTGCAGCTCTTGCTGCCCACGGGTCCTGTTCTCATGCTTTAATAAAACCACATTTTTGCATCAAAGACATCTCAAGAATTTCTTCTTGGCCGTGGGCTCTGAACCCCAACATTTTTCTGCATATGCTGCCCACTTCAGATTTCCCCACCGATGCCTCAGGTAAAAACTGACAATTGGGAACAAATTGACTTTTAAGTGGACCCAGGTGGAACATAATTCTGTATTTAAATGAATTTAAGTTTGTTGCTTTAATTAAGACAGATATGTCTTTATAGAGTTATCAACAATACAAAAATATGAAATTTTTATTCTACCAAGGATTCCTGAAGGTCACATAAGCTTGTATTTTCTTGGCAATTTGTTAGCAAAGAGATGACTTAAAATGATGGTTAATTATGTCTGTCTCAAGGTTTTCAAGGGCAATTGTTTAGATAGCTTTCAAAGTCTTTGGTAACCCAAACCTTTAAAGTTTTGCTTGGATGACAAATTAGATTGAATTTGTTGGACATCTAAGTCTTTTCCAAATGAGATAAAATACTAAAGCATTGATTACTGAACACAGGTTTGAGCTTTTGGCTTCTTATTGTAGAGAAACTAAAGATACTTGGATCTGTTGGAAAACATGCTTTGTGCCTTATTGAGAAGACATATTGATAAATTTGCCATCTGAAGAATTCTGATGTAACAGACAGTTCACAATTGTTTCCTACTTAGTTTTCACTGGAGACTAAGGTTTCTAAGAGTTAAAATCCTGCTAAATATGGATAAGACTGGTGGAAATAAGGGAAGCACCTGTGTATGCAGGAAAGTAAGAAGAGCAAATATTCTCCAGGTAGTGGATTCTCTGCAAAACTGATATGGACTAGGAAGAATTTTCCCTAATTTTCAAACGAGAGGAATTTGTAAGTACATGGTACCCATTTCATGGGTAGTATATCTTTTTTTCTCTTTGCCCAGAAAAAACAGTTTCTATGTTTTGTTTTTATCAGGTCTTTCACAATCTGTAATCCTATGTGCTTTAAAACTTTCTAAGGTTTTAACAAACTAACAAGATTTGAATTGTAAGCAAAGTCTCTTTTGACTAATTAAGCTTGTTTATTTGGTATGTTATGTTCTAGCATAAGGTCATCACTTAATATTCTAATTATTAAAGGGTTATGTGTCATGGAAACAACTGAATTTCCTTGTCAATTGCGTTATAATGAACTCTCATATCAGATCTTTGACCATGTCTATTTTTGAGTCTTTTGTCATTTATAGTTATTGTTCTGATGCTCTTCCAAATGTGCTTCATCTTTAAGGAGACTTTAAAAGGGACTTTTTTTAAAAAAAGATTTTATTTACTTTATTTACTTCAGAGAGAAAGCATGAGCGAGGGCAGAAGGCAGAGGGAGAGGGAGAAGCAGACTCTCCGCTGAGCAGGGAGCCCATTGCAGGGCTTCATCCCAGGACTCTAAGATCAGGCAGACACTTAACCCAGGCACCCCAGGAATTTTAACAAATGCAGGTTTTTTGATATCCTTAAAATCATAAAACTAAAATGGGTAAGAATTTCCAGAAGCAACTAAAAGGCTGGGGGGGAGGAGTCAAGATGGTGGGGAAGTAGGAGGCTGAGACGACATCGGGTAGCAGAAGATCAGCTAGGTAGCTTATCTAACCATTGTGAACACCTACAAATCCAACGGGAAATTGAAGAGAAGAAGAGCAACAATTCTAGAAACAGAAAATCGATCACTTTCTGAAAGGTAGGACCTGCAGAGAAGTGAATCCAAAGCGACGGGAAGATAGACCCCGGGGGGAGGGGCTGGCTCCCGGCAAGCAGCGGAGCAATGGAGCACAAAATCGGGACTTTTAAAAGTCGGCTCCACTGGGAGACATCGCTCCAGAGGCTAAACCGGGGGGAAACCCAGGCGGGGTCAGCATAACCCCAGGTCCCGCGGGGTCACAGAAGGACTGGGGGTGTCTGAGTGCTGCAGAGTTTGCAGGTATTAGAGCGGGGAAGCCGGCCACAGCGACAAAGCCGAGGTGTGAGCTCTCAGCCCGGGGTTACCTTGTGCCGGTCACAAGCTGGGTGGGCTCGGAGCGCGGCCAGAGGCCACGGAGACGGAAGCGACCAGGCGCTTTTCTCCAGGTTCCAGCAATTGACTGCTTTCCTCAAGGTGCGACCGCAGGCCAGGGAGGCGGGGCGGTTGGGTGCTTTTCTCTGAGGGTGCACTGAAGAGAGGAACTCCAAGCTCTCGGCTCCTCCGGGCCGAGAGATTGGGAGGCCGCCATCTTCATTCCCATCCTCCAGAACTCTACGGAAAGCACTCAGGGAACAAAAGCTCCTGAAAGCAAACCCGAGTGGATTACTTAGCCCGGCCCCTGGCAAGGGCGGTGCAATTCCGCCTGCGGCAAAGACACTTGAGAATCACTACAACAGGCCCCTCCCCCAGAAGATCAACAAGAAACCCATCCAAAACCAACTTCACTCACCAAGAACAGTGGAATTCCACAGCAGGGGAAAGCAAATCTTATCTGGACAAAATGACAAGGTGGAAAAACTCACCTCAAAAAAAAGAACAAGAGGCCATACTGAAGGCTGGAGACCTAATCAATACGGACATTGGTAACATGACAGATCTAGAGTTCAGAATGACAATTCTCAAGGTTCTAGCCGGGCTCGAAAAAGGCATAGAAGATATTAGAGAAACCCTCTCCGGAGAGATAAAAGCCCTTTCTGGAGAAATAAAAGAACTAAAATCTAACCAAGTTGAAATAAAAAAAACTATTAATGAGGTGCAATCAAAAATGGAAGCTCTCACTGCTAGGATAAATGAGGCAGAAGAAAGAATTAGTGACATAGAAGACCAAATGACAGAGAATAAAGAAGCTGAGCAAAAGAGAGACAAACAAATACTGGACCACGAGGAGAGAATATGAGAGATAAGTGACACCATAAGACGACACAACATTAGAATAATTGGGATTCCAGAAGAAGAAAGAGAGAGGGGAGCAGAAGGTATATTGGAGACAATTATTGGAGAGAATTTCCCTAATATGGCAAAGGGAACAAACATCAAAATCCAGGAGATACTAACAAGGCCCCTCAAAATCAATAAAAATAAGTCCACACCTCGTCACCTGATAGTAAAATTTACAAGTCTTAGTGACAAAGAGAAAATCCTGAAAGCAGCCCGGGAAAAGAAGTCTGTAACATACAAGGGTAAAAACATTAGATTGGCAGCGGACCTATCCACAGAGACCTGGCAGGCCAGAAAGAACTGGCATGATATATTCAGAGCACTAAACGAGAAAAACATGCAGCCAAGAATATTATATCTGGCTAGGCTATCATTGAAAATAGAAGGAGAGATAAAGAGCTTCCAGGACAAACAAAAGCTGAAAGAATTTGCAAACACCAAACCAGCTCTACAGGAAATATTGAAAGGGGTCCTCTAAGCAAAGAGAGACCCTAAAAGTAGTAGATCAGAAAGAAACAGAGAAAATACACAGTAACAGTCACCTTACAGTTAATAATACAATGGCACTAAATTCATATCTCTCAATAGTTACCCTGAATGTTAATGGGCTAAATGCCCCAATCAAAAGACACAGGGTATCAGAATGGATAAAAAAACAAAACCCATCAATATGCTGCCTAGAAGAAACTCATTTTAGACACGAAGACACCTCCAGATTTAAAGTGAGGGGGTGGAAAACAGTGTACCATGCTAATGGACATCAGAAGAAAGCTGGGGTGGCAATCCTTATATCAGATCAATTAGATTTTAAGCCAAAGACTATAATAAGAGTTGTGGAAGGACACTATATCATACTCAAAGGGTCTGTCCAACAAGATGACCTAACAATCTTAAATATCTATGCCCCTAACATGGGAGCAGCCAACTATATAAACCAATTAATAACAAAAACAAAGAAATACATCGACAGTAATACAATAATAGCAGGGGACTTTAACACTCCCCTCACTGAAATGGACAGATCATCTAAGCAAAAGATCAACAAGGAAATAAAGGCCTTAAATGACACACTGGACCAGATGGACATCACAGATATACTCAGAACATTCCATCCCAAAGCAACAGAATATACATTCTTCTCTAGTGCACATGGAACATTCTCCAGAATAGACCACATCCTGGGTCATAAATCAGGTCTCAATCGGTACCAAAAGACTGAGATCATTCCCTGCATATTTTCAGACCACAATGCTCTGAAGCTAGAACTCAATCACAAGAGGAAATTTGGAAAGAACGCAAATACATGGAGACTAAACAGCATCCTTCTAAAAAATGAATGGGTCAACCAGGAAATTAAAGAAAAATTGAAAAAATTCATGGAAACAAATGATAATGAAAACACAACAGTTCAAAATCTGTGGGACACAACAAAGGCAGTCCTGAGAGGAAAATATATAGTGGTGCAAGCCTTTCTCAAGAAACAAGAAAGGTCTCAAATACACAACCTAACCCTACACCTAAAGGAGCTGGAGAGAGAACAACAAAGAAAGCCTAAACCCAGCAGGAGAAGAGAAATCAGAAAGATCAGAGCAGAAATCAATGAAATAGAAACTAAAAAAACAATAGAACAAATCAATGAAGCTAGGAGCTGGTTCTTTGAAAGAATTAATAAGATTGACAAACCCCTGGCCAGATTTATCCAAAAGAAAAGAGAAAGGACGCAAATAAATAAAATCATGAATGAAAGAGGAGAGATCACAACAAACAACAAAGAAATACAAACAATTATAAGAACATACTACAAGCAACTCTACGCCAACAAATTTGACAATCTGGAAGAAATAGATAAATTTCTAGAGACATATAAACTACCACAACTGAACCAGGAAGAAATAGATAACCTGAACAGACCCATAACCAGTAAGAAGATTGAAACAGTCATCAAAAATCTCCAAACCAACAAAAGTCTAGGACCAGACAGCTTCCCAGGGGAATTCTACCAAACATTTAAAGAAGAATTAATTCCTATTCTCCTGAAACTGTTCCAAAAAATAGAAATGGAAGGAAAACTTCCAAACTCATTCTATGAGGCCAGCATCACCTTGATCCCAAAACCAGACAAGGATCCCACCAAAAAAGAGAATTACAGACCAATATCCTTGATGAACACAGATGCGAAAATTCTCACCAAAATACTGGCCAATAGGATCCAACAGTACATTCAAAGGATTATTCACCACGACCAAGTGGGATTTATTCCAGGGCTGCAAGGTTGGTTCAACATCCACAAATGCATCAATGTGATACAATACATTAATAAAAGAAAGAGTAAGAACCATATGATACTCTCAATAGATGCTGAAAAAGCATTTGACAAAGTGCAGCATCCCTTCATGATTAAAACTCTTCAAAGTGTAGGGATAGAAGGCACATACCTCAATATTATCAAAGCCATCTATGAAAAACCCACCGCAAATATCATTCTCAATGGAGAAAAACTGAAAGCTTTTCCGCTAAGGTCAGGAACACGGCAGGGATGTCCGTTATCACCACTGCTGTTCAACATAGTACTAGAAGTCCTAGCCTCAGAATCAGACAACAAAAAGAAATTAAAGGCATCCAAATTGGCAAAGAAGAAGTCAAACTATCACTCTTTGCAGATGATATGATACTATATGTGGAAAACCCAAAAGGCTCCACTCCAAAACTGCTAGAACTTATACAGGAATTCAGTAAAGTGTCAGGATATAAAGTCAATGCACAGAAATCAGTCGCATTTCTTTACACTAACAACAAGACAGAAGAAAGAGAAATCGAGGAGTCAGTCCCATTTACAATCGCACCCAAAACCATAAGATACCTAGGAATAAATCTAACCAAAGAGGCAAAGAATCTATACTCAGAAAACTATAAAGTACTCATGAAAGAAATTGAGGAAGACACAAAGAAATGGAAAAATATTCCATGCTCATGGATTGGAAGAACAAATATTGTGAAAATGTCTATTCTACCTAAAGCAATCTACACATTTAATGCAATCCCTATCAAAATCCCATCCATTTTTTAAGGAAATAGAACAAATAATCCTAAAATTCATATGGAACCAGAAAAGACCTCGAATAGCCAAAGGAATAGTGAAAAAGAAAGCCAAAGTCAGTGGCATCACAATTCCAGACTTCAAGCTCTATTACAAAGCTATCATCATCAAGACAGTATGGTACTGGCACAAAAACAGACATATAGATCAATGGAACAGAATAGAGAGCCCAGAAATAGACCCTCAACTCTATGGTCAACTAATCTTCGACAAGGCAGGAAAGAATATCCAATGGAAAAAAGACAGCCTCTTCAACAAATGGTGTTGGGAAAATTGGACAGCCACATGCAGAAAAATGAAATTGGACTATTTCCTTACACCACACACGAAAATAGACTCAAAATGGATGAAGGACCTCAATGTGAGAAAGGAATCTATCAAAATCCTTGAGGAGAATGCAGGCAGCAACCTCTTTGACCTCAACCGCAGCAACTTCTTCCTAGGAACATCGCCAAAGGCAAGGGAAGCAAGGGCAAAAATGAACTATTGGGATTTCATCAAGATCAAAAGCTTTTGCACAGCAAAGGAAACAGTTAACAAAACCAAAAGACAACTGACAGAATGGGAGAAGATATTTGCAAACGACATGTCAGATAAAGGGCTAGTATCCAAAATCTATAAAGAGCTTAGCAAACTCAATACCCAAAGAACAAATAATCCAGTCAAGAAATGGGCAGAGGACATGAACAGACATTTCTGCAAAGAAGACATCCAGATGGCCAACAGACACATGAAAAAATGCTCCACATCACTCGGCATCAGGGAAATACAAATCAAAACCACAATGAGATACCACCTCACATCAGTCAGAATGGCTAAAATTAACAAGTCAGGAAATGAAAGATGCTGGTGAGGATGCGGAGAGAGGGGAACCCTCGTACACTGTTGGTGGGAATGCAAGCTGGTGCAACCACTCTGGAAAACAGTGTGGAGGTTCCTCAAAAAACTGAAAATAGAGCTACCCTATGACCCAGCAATTGCACTACTGGGTATATATCCTAAAGATACAAACGTGGTGCTCCGAAGGGGCACGTGCACCCGAATGTTCATAGCAGCAATGTCCACAATAGCCAAACTGTGGAAAGAGCCTCGATGTCCATCAACAGATGAATGGATAAAGAAGAGGTGGTATATATACACAATGGAATACTATGCAGCCAACAAAAGACATGAAATCTTGCCATTTGCGACGACGTGGATGGAACTAGAGGGTATCATGCTTAGCGAAATAAGTCAATTGGAGAAAGACAACTATCATATGATCTCTTTGATATGAGGAAGTGGAGATGCAATGTGGGGGGGGTGGGGGGACGTAGGAAAAGAAAAAATGAAAAGATGGGATTGGGAGGGAGACAAACCATAAAAGACTCAATCTCAAAAAACAGACTGAGGGTTGCTGGGGGGAGGGGGGACAGGAGAGGGTGGTGGGGAAATGGACATTGGGGAGGGTATATGCTATGATGAGTGCTGTGAAATGTGTAAACCTGGCGATTCACAGACCTGTACCCCTGGGGATAAAAATACATTATATGTTTATTAAAATAAAAAATTTAAAAAAAAAGAAGCAACTAAAAGGCTGCGTTCAAACTGAGTACGAATTAGGAACATAGGACTAAATGAATAGAGGAAGATGATTACAGTTATTACGTCTCTACTTTGAGGCACTGCTGGTTCTGTAATGTTTGCTCTTCCAGATTAAGGAAATTGTCTCTTAAGATATCTATGGCTTACAGAAATGTGACAAAGTGTTCATTCGTGAGCAAAAAGAAGCATTTAACTTTTCTCTCCACCTGAACTGTCTGAAATTGAAAAGGTCTCGGTGAATGTTCTTTCTTCCATGGCAGTGATAGTCATTTATGTAAGTTTGATAAGAATCTTTTCTCCTTGTAACAGGACACCATTGAAAACATTGGTTATTTTACCAAGGCTTTAACTGGAATGTCATATTTGAGGGAGACATGCATAGATTCAGATATGACCAGATAGATTTAAGGAACTAAGGTTGATTTTATCAAGCCAATAGAGCCCCTTGGAACTGTTGGCCTGATACCTTGCTTACAGAGTTCCCAGCAGCCTCATCAGGTGAGGAAAGAATGTCACTTCTTGGCAGGTGCAAGAACCTCAAGATATTTTGGGGACCTCAAGAAGAGGAATTCGCCCAAATCTACAGGTATTGTAAGCATGTCTGATGGCAAGTATTTGGCTCAGCTCCTGGCCTTGAGAGGCTACTAGAAGTTCAATGGAGTTTCCTTACAAAAAGTTCCAGCAAGGCAGATTTTTAAAAGATCTGTATGATCAATCACTATTCTTGCTGAGCTTATGTAAATAATTAGGCCAAGTTTGTTAAAATTGGTCTTGTTTTGCAAATGAATTAGTCTTGATTTGGCTATCTCTGGAAATAAGAGTGGTTTTATTTATTTATTTATCTATTTAGAGAGAGAGAGAGAGAGAGAGCACGAGAGGGGCAGAGGGATATAGAGAATCTCAAGCAGGCTCTGCCCCCAGTGTGGAGCCCAGCAAGGGGCTTGATCCCACAACCCCAAGATGCAACCTGAGCTGAAACAAAGAGTCAGACCTCAACCCACTGAACCACCCAGGTGCCCTGAAAATAAGGGTGATTTTTTTTTAAAGACTTTATTTATTTATTTGACAGACAGAGATCACAAGTAGGTACAGAGAGAGGGGGAAGCAGGCTCCCCACTAAGCAGAGAGCCCGATGCAGGGCTCGATCCTAGGACCCTGAGGTCATGACCCAAGCCGAAGGCAGAGGCTTAACCCACTGAGCCATCCAGGTGCCCCAATAAGGGTGATTTTAAAGAGAAAAATTATGGGGGCACCTGGCTGGCTCAATTGGTTAAGCATCTGACTCTTGATTTCAGCTCAGGTCATGATCTCAGGGTCTTGAGCTCAGGTCCCACATCAGGCTCCTCACTCAGCGAGAGTCTGCTTGAAATTCTCTCTCTTCCTCTGCCCTTCCCCTCTTCGTGTTCTCTCTCTCTCTTTCAAAATAAATAAACAAATAAATAAAATCTTAGAGAAAAATCATGTTTCAATAACATACCTTTGTGGATGTTGAATTCTAGTTCATCATGATTGTCTTTGAGTATTTGTTGTTTGCCTAAGCTAGACAACTTGAGATAAACTTCAGAAAAATTGCCACAGTGGCTCATGTATAGACAGTCTTCATGCTTGTTATTCTGTGGGGATAATAACAGAAACCGATGGGCATATCATTACTTAAACAGCTGGAAAATGGGATGGACTCCCCCACAGCTGTATAATTCAACTATCACCTTGAATAATTCTGTGCGGCTGGGATGAAAAAAATGCTCCTTAAAAACCAGAGTGCACCCCACTTCGTGGGGTTAACTGTGGACTTATGGAATTAATGGATGGCCTCACTTTGGACTGGATTGGATGATGCACTTGGGGACGCCCATATTCCCAGACTGGTCTCCTCCCACTTGACAGTGTTTCTTCGTAATTAGAATATTGTTAAGGCTAGACATCAAAGAGGGCTTCTTGATGGTTTTATCCCTTAGGCATATTTGTCCTAGGAGCTACCTCCCTTGATGTAAAATTGCAAATAGAGGCTTTAGCCAAGCATACAGAGGCTGCCTTAAACCAAATGCAACTCATAGTTACCCATATATTCAAAAGGTGACCCTCCAAAACCAAATGGCCTTCAATATCTTGACGGCAACTCAAGGAGGAATCAATGCTTTATTAAAAGATGATGTTATGTATATACTCCAGATTACCTCAGAAACATGACAGGTTGCCAGAAGAAAGGAATACTCAAACTTGCACTTTAAAGGATCCCTCTCTTTCCTTTTATGATTGGTTAAACCCCCAGACTGGCAGGAGACTTCAGTCAACTATCGAAGGACTCTTATTAGGGCTTCTTTTTTGCTATTCTAATTATGTTTTGCTGTTTTCTTCCATGTCTGTCCACCTGGTGCCCAGACTCCTTCACTGTCAAAACTTCAAGCCAGTAGTTGATCGTCTCTAAAAGGAGATTCTCGAACTTTATCCACTCTAGAAGCAACTGCCTCTGCCTTTCGTGATTCCCACGTATAAATTCCCAACTGACCAGTGCTGACCCAGAGGTAGGGACACCTCTATGCCCCTACTGAGCAGGTAGAAATTACAGAAGGTAAGACCCTCCATCCTCAGCAACTTTAAAGATTTAGGGGTCAAAATCATTCATGGGAGAATATAGAGGCCAATTTTAGACAACAGGCAATGTTGTCTGAGCAATGGAATAGGCTGAATACAGACAGGCCTGTCAGGTGACCCCCTGCCCCAAGATATCCATAAGCCCTAACCGACCAATGGGCTACTTACAACCAAGCACAGTTACCAAAAAAGGGAAAATGCCATATATCACTGTACGTCCTCCTCTTCCCTCTTTAAAAACAGCCCCCACCCACTGCCTCAATCCAGACAGTGTCTCCTCTGCTGTCTTGGGCCCCCACTTCCTTGCACAGTATTCAACCAACTTCTATCTTTGTTCTGCCTTGGGTAAATCCTTTCAATGCCCACAGCACCAGTTTCCACCTGATGGTCGCCCCACAACCGGGGGCTCTCCTCTGATTGGGAGAAAGACACTGCAATGTACATCTTGGATTCTTATGTTTGTTACCCTAGTTTACCTTACCAGATTGTAGGCTTCTTAAGGGGAGGTACTGGGTCTATATCCTTAGTGTCTAAAAAGCAGGGCCTCAATAAACTCAAATACATGAATAACAAATATGGCAAATTTCCATGGACAACCGGAGCTCTCCAGCTGCAAACCCCACACCACTACATCCCACCACACACCGCAACCCCTATAGTTCATTTATTTTCTTTCCCCTTCCACTGATCCAGTCATCACCCAAGTATACTCTTCCATTCCCATTGTCTATTGCTGCATAACAGATTCCTCCAGACTTAGTGTAGAACAACAATGGTCATTTGTTATCACCTCTCGCAGTCTGGGAGTTTGACTGAGCTTAGCTCAGTGTGTCACTCAGAGTCTGTGATGTAATCACAGCCAGACAGTGGTTGGAGATGAGAGCATCTCAAAGGCCACTTGGCTCTCAGGTCTTCTGGGCTGCAAACACTCTCACAGCTGGGCCTCCTCAAACCTTGTTCTCTATCTCCACATGGTCTTCCCAACATGGTGGCCTCAAGGTAACCACTCTTCTTGTTTGATGGCACAGAGATCCAAAGGTGTGTGCCCTGAAAGAGAGAGAACCACACAGAAGCTGTATCGAATTTTCTGACTTAATGGGGATGTAACACTTCCCACTAACAGTGGGAAATTATTATTGGCAAAAGTGCCAATTTAAGTCCTATTCCTTAGAAGCAAGTCCTTAAAGCCAGCCTACATTCAAGAGGAAGGCAGTCAGGCTCTACCTCTTGATGGGAGGAGAGTCCTTGAATCTGTGGACAAGTTTTCAAACCACCAACCTATCCCTTGCCCAGTCTCCCAGAGACCTTACGCCCGGACAGGTGGCAGAGGCCAATCAAATCATCTGATTCCTGAAAGCATCTTACCTCCTGCCAGCATCTTAGCTGACAACCTTCTCTCCCTGTAACCATTCAGCCAAACGAACATACAACAGTCTTCAGAAAGCTTTTATGGAACAAGATGTCAGCACTTTGTAAGATTTTTCAGTTCAGCATAGTGCAGAGAAACTCACATTCTCCCCATCACCTCGTATCACAACCACTCCAGGCACACATGATGGGGGCTCAGCTGTCTTGTGTATAAAACTCTGTTGTTTTTCTTGTTTGTCATATAAATGCACACTAATTGGCTTAAGCTAGGAAGAAATAAATAATTCTATTACCACATATCAATATATACTTCAATAAGAGTTGGCTTAAAGGGACCAGAGAATGGTCCAAGACGGAATGGCCTCCAAGAATAACTTCATTTGATGTTAATTCGGTTGGATTTTTGCTGCCTTCTGAGGACACCTGCTTTGTCAGCTACATCCTGACAGGGCAGCAGGCTCTGTTCTTTCACCTTATAAGCACTTCAAAATATTCTTTCATTTAATCTGCCCAAGGACTCAGGAAGGAAGGTTCTATGCCTGCAATATAGAAATGAGGAAAATGAAGTTCCGAGAGTTGAGATCATCTCCAGGTTCCTCAGCTCACACTGGCTGAGCTGAAGAAAGAGTCATTTCTAGTGGGCCCTATGTTTGTGTCCTAGGACTGCTGTAACAAGGGACCCCAAGCTTGGTGACTCAAAACAAGAGAAAGATACTGTCTCACAGTTCTGGAGGCCAGAAGTCTGAAAGCCAGGTGTCGGTGGGGTCATGTTCCCTCCGGAGGCTCTAGGGGGGGACTCCTTCCTCATCTTTTCCAGCTTCTGGTGGCTGCAGGTGTTCCTTGGTTTGTGGCTGCATCGCTGTGAGCTCTGCCTCTGTCCTCGCATGGTTTTCTCCTCTGTGTCTGCGTCTTCTCTTCTGTCTCTCATCAGGACACTTGTCACTGGATTTAGGGCCCACCTGTAGAATCTAGGATACCCTCCCCATCTTAAGATTCTTGAATTAAATTACATCTGCAAAGACTTTCCTTCCAAATAAAGTCACAACACACAGATTCTGGGGTTAGGACACAGGGGCCACCATTCCATCTGCTTCAGACTCTTCCCCACCCATAGGCCACATGTTCAACCATTCGCATGGTTATTGAGGTCACTGGTGTCAATGCTGGACAGACTTAGGTGCCAGGCCTCATTCTGCCTCCTACTAGCAGCTGAGTGATTCTGGGATAGTTCATGAACCTCCCTGAGGCTTAGTTTACTTGTTTGTAAAATGGGGATGATAAGTATTTACCTCCTCATGTTGCTGAGAAGTTTAGATGAATAGATGCTGTGCTGGGTGCTACCTTCCAAATTTGCCCAAGATTCAGCCACTTGTCACCATCTTCCCAGCTACCACTCTGTTCCAGGTCAGTATCATGTGCCAGCTAGGTGTCTGATACAGACCCCCACTGGCCTCACTGTTTCCCCCGTCCTGTACCTTCAATCTCTTCCCCACACAGCAGCAAGTGGGATGTTTAAAAATGTAAGTTAAATCACACCCTTCCTCTGCTCAGAGCCCCCACCCCCACTATGGTCAGCATCAGACTTATAATCTAGCTCTCTGCTACATTTCCGGCCTAGTTTCCTACCACCCTGCTCCCCTGCTTGCTCACTGAGAAACATTAGCCTCTTCGGTGCTCCTGGTCTCTCTCTGCCAAGTCTCCTCCTGCCTCAGGCCCTTTGTGGTTACTGTTTCTCTTGATAGCTACACTGGCTCACTTTTTCACTCTATTCAGGACTTTGCTCAAATGTCACATTATCAGAGAGGACATCCAGTTATACAAAAATAGCAGCCTGTCGTGAGTTAAGTTGTGTCTTCCCAAAAGATCTGTTGCTGTCCCAACCCTCGGTACCTGTGAGTGTGACCCTTTTTGGAAATAAGATCTTACAGGTGTAATGAAATTAAGATGAGGTCATATCCCATCACTGTGGGTGTTAATCCAATACAGCTGGTGTTCTTAGAAGAGACATGGAGACATGGAGACACACAAGGGAGAACACCATGAGACAACAGAGGCAGAGATTGGAGTGATGTGTTTATAAGCCAAAGAGCATTAAGGTTTGCCAGCAACACCAGAAGCTAAAAGAAAGGCCCAGAACTGATTTTCATCCAGAGCCTTCAGAGAGCGCGAGGCCCTGCCAACACTTTGATTTCAGACATCCAGCCTCCAGAACTGCAAGAAAATAAATTCTCATTCCTGTGAGCTACCCATTTTGTGGTAGTCTGTTATTATATCCCTAGGGAACGAATATACACCCTCCCATCAGTCACCGCATTTCTTTACATTTTATTTTTCTTCATATCATTTAATATAACCATGTTTGCTTATTGTCAATCTCCCCCAAACTAGAGTTTAGGCCCCAGGAGAGCAGGGACTTTGTTTTGTTTACTGCTGTGATTGCTGGAGCTTAGAACAGTGCCTAATATACAGTAAGTGCTCAGTAAAGACTTGTTATGTAAACATATTACTGAATAATGCCAGTCAAACCCTAAGCGTGTACTTGGCACACAGCAAGCCCTCGGTAAATGGTAATGACTATTGTTTTCATTATTCTCACTGAGGTCCTTTCCCTGAAATAAATGTTCTTCACCTATAGCTCCCTAACCTATTCGCCATCAGTCCTTGGATTGTCTCTGCTATGCCTTCCTCAAGATGGCAGGATTCACTCAGAGAATTGCCAAGGAATGACTACAGTTACTTCCTTTTTTTACTTTATATCCTCCAAGTCTAGTCCACAGAACCCTGAAGTCCAATAACTACAAATCCTCAAAGTAACCATAATACTCTGTCACTGTCACTTGCTGATACTGCTACCTTTTAAGCCAGACTTTTTAAAAAGAAGGGTCTCTCTCTGCCACTGGCAGAGTATAATGTGCTCTTGGCCATCTTAGGTCAGTTATGCTTAGAAGCAGACCCTGAGATGAGGATTTGTATACCAATGACTCATTAAGGAAGTGTTCCCAGAAGAAGCCAGTAAGGGAATAGAAGAAGCAGGGTGACAGAGGAGAGGAAACCAAACGAAGGGACTCTATCACGTGAAGTCCCAGACTCAGCCAGATTTCCGGAAGGAGCTCTAGAGTGCTGATTTAGCTCTTTCCTCATCAGTCTGTCATAGCTGCCTGGCAGTGGAGAGGGTGTGAATGGAAATCCCTGGCCCTTACAACTAGTGATGTGTTACAGCCACTTTGTACTGGTTCCTGAGAGGCAATGAATTATTCCCAACTCCAAATTCAGTAATGTCATGTCGGTAGCCTGAAATCAGCCATTGCGGGAGTATTTACACAGTGGGAAATGGTAGATGATACAAACCAGGACTTTGGTTTTTTACGTTTTTTTTTTTCCTTTGGCTGTTGTTGTTTTTACACAGACAGTTGTTCAACATTTTACCACCTTTGTACAGATGAGGGGATCTTGTGCTCAGGGACAATCCCCTGTGGGTCACAGGGGCCAGTCATTAGCTGCAAAGCCTACAGACACTGGGGGATGGGCACACAGCATCAGTAAAAGGAATGGAGGGGGCCTGGTGGGGTACCAGTAGGGCTCACTGTATCAACACAAATCTACTATGCTTTGGTACAAGCCTGCCCTGAGTTCTTCCTTTCCTGAGGAAACAACTAGTCAAAGAGCTAAGTCTCCATATCAAGCCAGGAAGAACCTCCATTCCCGAGTCTCCAGGCTGACCTTGGAGATTAGGGGGAACTGGATCGACTCTGTCCCCGACCCCTATCGACTCTTCTGGTTGCTTTTATTCCAGGGCTGGATGGCAATGAAGAAGAAGGGAGTCTTCTGAAAGCCTGCGAATTCCCCCCTCTTCCTGGCCCCAATGGCAATTCAGTGTCTGATCCAAGGCTTTAAAGTGACAGTCCCTTGCCCACTGATAAAGAGGACAAATAGAATCAAAACCATGAAGAGGAGAACAATGAACAATATACAGCCATCGCAGCCATTGACTTGCACGCTGGTGACTAGCTTCATTTCCATGGAAACAGAGAGCAGAACAGGGGGAAAAAGACTTTTTAGAATAATAGAGGGCTTTGTATTGTGAGTTGCTTTTTAAAAATAAAGCCAGCAAGGTACCTCTGTTCTCTCAGCCCTGACCCCTGTACTGTTATCCGGAGAAACCAGTAGACAGTGGGACAGCGTGGCAAGAGGGCGTCCACCCACCTGTAGGCCTCCCACTAGCAGGGAGGCTGGAGCTCGCAGGAGACCACCCCATGTCAGCCCTGAAGAGGCAGAAAGGTTCAGGAAAAAAACAAAAACAATTGCCACTGAGGAAAACAAAGCCTTTATGCGAAGAGCTAGCTGCTTTGTATAGTTCCTTTTGACTTAAGAAAAAAAAAAAAAGTTATAGAGGCGCCTGGGTGGCTTAGCTAAACTTCTGACTGGTGATTTCAGCTCAAGTCATGATCTCATGGGTCGTGGGATCCAGCCTCAGGTCTGGCTCGGCCCTCAGCAGGGAGTCTGTTTGACATTCCCTCCCTCTGCCCCTTGCCTCCCACTAGAGCAGGCAAGCTGTTTCTCTCTCTCTCTCTCTCTCTAATACATAAATAAATCTTTTTTAAAAAATTATATATGTGCCTTAGGAAAAAAACAACGTCCCTCACTGAGACATCATTTTGAAATTATGTTTGAAATTTGAAATAATGATTATAATTCCTGTTATCATTACCAATATATTATGGTAGCCATATTTTGAGGTGCTGCTGTACCTGCCCTCCATCACATCCTTTACCTGGGCCCTTTGGGGGAGAGGCTGGAGGAGCAAACTGGTCATGGGGACACTGGGTTCTGCTTGGCATCTTGGCCTTACTCCAGAGACCAACCATATCTGTGGGCACTCTGTCCCTTGGCATCGGGCTGGTCACATGGAGCTCCCTCTCGAGCAATCCGAAGGGCAGCCAAGAGGCAGCCTCTTGGCTCACGTGTCTGATTCCCTTCATCCGAGTTTCACAGAAAGAAACCATTTTAAGAGAAGTGAAGAACCCTACGGCCCCCACACAACTGCCATGGGGAGAAAAAGTAGACCGGACAAAGAAAAAAAACCACCAAGATAAGTGATGAGAGCCTTGTTCTCTTTTTTCAGAAAGTCTAGTTTGCCTTGGTAACCATGACTCCTAGTTGCCATAGCGATGAGTCCCATTGTTAAGGAAATCTAATTTTATAGGCAGAACCTGAAAAAAAAAGTTCTACAGGGCCCTGAAGTTTGGGCTCAGAAGTTTTACTGAGCGGTGCAGTTCTACCAGAAGCAGCCTCTGAGATGAGGACTCAGGCAGAAGTGGTTCATGCCCAAGAGGCTCCCGGGAGAACCACTGAGGGAAGGAGGAAGGAACTGAATGAGGCCGTGGGTTGAAGAGACACCCAGCCTCAGCTGATCCCACAGGAAGCTCCAAGGCGACAAAGCTGTTCAGAATTTGGTAGGGCTGGAGGTGAGAGGGCTGGACTTCTGCATCTGTCAGACATCAGCTAAGGATCACTCCAGGGACGTAAATCTTCTGGCACTTTCGGCCCTAGTAACTAAGGGGAGGCCTCTGTGGAAGGGGGCAGACACAGGCCACAAACAACAAAGCCCACCAAAGGTGGGGAGAGAGACACTGCACCCGTAAAGTGGTCTGAGGGCTTCCAGAGGCCCATTACCAAGCATCCAAGCTACTTGCTACTGAACACGAAAACAAGTTGGGAGCAAACGGGGCTAGGCTAAGGCAAGGGAGACACTTGCCTCAGGCACCAAATTTCAGGGCCTGCTGAAATCTTGGCAATGAAGATAAATAATATCTTAACATAATATTTCCAAAAATCAAAATTAATGTGAAAAAACTCCACGATGAATAAACAGAGGTATTTTGCATCAAGGGAGGATCCGACTCTGCCTCACTGCTTCAGCCAAATCTAGGCCCTGGGTCATTGTTTACAATGACAGATGGCTGGCCTGTGGCCTGTACTTTGCCAGTTTGATTCTTTTTTATTACTGCCTCAAATTACTATGTCTCTTGACTACTGAGTGTTTTGGTACCACATTAAATTTTTCACTGAAGGGATGCCTCACTGGCCTCGCCCTAGTCCCAGCCCTGCTCAGGTGAGAAAAGTTACTGACAAGTGAACAGCATGCAAGGACTCCTATCCTAGGACAGTTACCCCCCCAAAACAAGCACACAAGTGCACCCTCAAATTCCTCCCCTTTCCCAATCTCCAACCCAGATTCTTCATCCCAATGGGGTAAAGAGGTTTTGTTTTTAAATGTTTTCCATTAAGCAAATATGACTCCAAATATCTTTGTGTGTGTGTGTGTGTGTGTGTGTGTGTGTACATTTTTAAATCCTCCAGGATGGGGGAAATGAAGAGACATTGGTCCAAGAGTACAAACTTCCAGTTATAAGGGGAATAAGTTCTGGGGATGTGAGGTACAAATGGCGATTAAAATTAACAACACTGTTGCACACTTGAAATTTCCTATAAGATCAGATCTTCAACCTTCTCACCATAACAACAATAACAAAAGGATAATTCTGTGAGGTAAAATATGTAACCTTACTGTGGTAAACATGTTTCAAATCACCACAGGCACACCTTAAACTTTCACAGTGTATTGTTAATTGGATCTCAAGAAAGCTACAGAAAAAAAAAAATAATCCTCCAGGCCCTGGAAAATTCCATCTCCTTTACTGATCCTTCCTTCCTGGAAGCTCTTATCCCTCATTTGGGGATGGCCAACTCATCCTGGTTCACCTGGGACATTCTGGGATTTAATGCTGAAAAGTCCCAAGTCCCGGGAAACCAGGAGAGCTGCTCAGCCTGCTTGAAAGGCGGTTTCTCTAGGAATGGATTGTGCATTTTCTTCAGAATCTGGACCCCAGGAAAGGATCACTGCTCCAGTCACTACTCTTGCATAACAAACCTCCCACACATGGTGATGGAAACCAAGAAACATTTTATTCTGCTCAAAGAGGATATGGGTCAAGAATTCAAACTCTAATAGACAGCAGAGACAGCTTTTCCCTGCTTCCTAATTTCTGGAGTCCCCACTGGAAAGACCCCAAAGCTGGGGGTGATATAGCTATGGGCTGGAACCTCAGCTGGGCTAAGCTCCTCCCCATGGCTCTCCCTGTGCTCTCTGCACAGACTAGTTTGAGCTTCCTAAGAGCGTGACGCTGGTTCCAAGAGTGAGCATGCCAAGGGACAAAGTTGGAAGAAGGGTTGAGTAGTTTTATGATCATGCCCCAGAAGTCCTGTAACATTCCCTTCTCCACACTGTATTGGTCAAGGCAATCCAAAAGGTCCACTAGGTTCAAGGGAAGGGACAGAGACTCCACCTCTGAATGGAGGGATGACACAGGTGTGGAAGAATGATGGGATGGAAGTTACTGTCTCAGCCATCTTGGGAAAATACAGTCTGCCATAGTCACATGAGTAACAGGGTGTCTCTGGAAGAAGTGAGAAGGAGAACCTCCTCAAGGCTCCTGAATGACCATCCTGTGGAGGTGGGAAGGATCCCAGAGGTAGAAATTTTGGGCAGTCCTCAGGGCCCCTAAGCTGCTCCTGGGCACCCAAACGAGGACTGAGAAGTGGGGACTGGGAACAAATATTGCATGGAGTGAGGATTCCCAGCCCCCAGGAGCTCTGATCCCTCCCTATCCCATCCCCAGATAAATACTTCTGTTACTAACTAAATTGTGCCCTCCCCGCAAATAACCCACAGATTCTGATGCTGAAGCCCTAACCTGCAATACTTGATGGTACTTGGAGGTGGGCCTTTAGCAGATAATTAGATTTAGATGAAGTCTTGGGGGTGGAGCTGCCATGATGGAATTAGCTCTCTCTCCATGCACTCACGGATCAGGGAAAGCCCATGGGAATATACGTTGAAAAGGTGGCCTCAGGAAGAGGATCCTCACCGGAATTTGACCATGTTGGCACTCTGTTCTTACACTTCCAGCTGAACCGTGAGAAAATAAATGTCTCACCCACTCTATGGACTGGGTTAGGGCAGTCCTAGCAGATTAAAACAACTTCCCCAGCCCTCTTACTTAAAGGAGTGAAGTAAAAGCATTTGCAAGTCTCTCCCAAAGTGCCAACAGTTCTGACCTCTAGTTCAACATAGCCCACCGACCCCTGGGAAGGACCCCAGAGTGACCAGCTACTGGCCACAGGAACTCCAGGCCCCTGGGGGAAGAGGTCCCTCCTAGGGTGCTTTCTGCCTGGAGGGGACAGAAGCGAGGGGCCCTCCCTCCCCAGAGTGTTCTCTGTGGCCTCCCGTGCCAAGGCCTAGTCAGTGCCTGACGACTCAATGTTTCTAAGAACTAGACCACATGCCATTGAATACACATAATTTGCAGGAAGAAGGAAAATCAATCAGAGGCGTTACTGGAACTGGAAGGCATGTGTTTAAAGTTCATTGACAGTAAAAGTATCAAAATCCCTTTGTGTGGGTGTTTTCAAGGCCAAATTAAGATCCTTGAGGGCAGTTGTAGAAATTCGAAGTTCTGCTTCTTGAAACACAAATACTCAGGGGACAGCACATATCCTGTATGGCTTTAATTTTTCTGTTAAAGCTGGAAAAAAAAAGAATAAAAAGAAAAACGTTTTTGCTCTCCGTTTCCAGTCTGAATAGTGAGGAGAAAGGACAACTCACAATATGGTATAATAATAGCCAACTAAAAGAAAGGAACAGGAAATAAACAGGCCTTATTAATGGTTTCTACAAATTAGGCTTGTCAGAAAGAGTTAAAAGAGTCCCAATGCGATCAGCTGGTACATCTACCAATTTTCCAACAAAATCTGTATTTTTGTATTTTTTCCTACACTGGAAAGTAAATCAATGCATGTGTATATCCATTTCGTGGTTGTCATTTTTGTCAAGCTATCTGTTCAGACTCCCTACAAATGAGCTGTTTGTTCTTTTTATATTAGATTCAGACTTCCGTGAAACGACTCAATTTTCACAAAAGAATAAAAGAACACTCAATCCTACAATGGATTGGAATTCCATTTAAAGCTTGTACTAGTTGCTGTTGATCTCTCTGTTTCCAAAAATGGGGTTCCAGGGAGTCAATAGCATAGCATGCATGTTAGAAAGAAGACCAGAAATTTTTCTGCTCCAATACCTATGCCCCTGAAAGGGGCATCACAGACCCTTGCATCCACAGATGGAGTCTATTGTCCACCTGCTGAATCTGGGTTGGACGCCATGTTTTGGTCAATGGCGCATTAGCATATGCAACACAATGAGAGACCTGAAAAGCATTTGTGCATCAGGACCTGCTCTTTCCTACTTCTCTGGAAAACCTACCTGCCTCTGTGTGAATAAGCCCAGGCCAGAGAGACACATGACCCAGTCTCCCCTGTTGCCTTAGCCTCCACCATCCAGCCCCTAGTAGCAGAACTGCTAGCTAATGGGGAGCCAACCACAGAGGGATGACTGAACCCAACTGAGACCAACAGAAGAACTGCCTGAGCCCAGCCCAAGTCACTAACCCACAGGCTTGTGAGCTAAATAAATGGTTGGTGTGTTCATCAGCTCTGATATGCAGCAATAGTCAACTAACACCTATAGACTCTCAAGTTTTTATTAGTAAGAGAAGTAACAAAGGGCATGTGTATCAAGTCATATTAGGGTCCGCTTAATTTCATGATATACATAATTGCCATTGCTTTTGATTTTTAAGACATAGTTTCCTCTTGTCTCTTCTCATGATGACACTGTGAGTCAGTAGCAGTTAGGTTAACTGAAGGGTGTGACTGATGGTGCTAAAGAAAAAATTATTCACTCTTGAGAAAGAATGGAAAAGCAGACTTTATCAGGACCATCATGACTGATGGAGGGACCATGGCAGGGGCCTTGCAGTGGGGAGAGACAATGGGCTCACCTTTGAATGCAGAAAGGATATATGAGAATTTATAGTTAAGGGCCAGGGGCTGGGGGCAGGGTAGTGGTCAGTGAATGGAAATTTACTAAGAAATAATAATTTCTGACATGATTCTTGCTGAGGGTGGGCCAGGGTGAGCAGACATCACCTGGGGTATAGTGGAGGCAAAGGAACTCTATCAGATATGGAAGATGGAGGATTCTGTCTAGACTAACTTAGTAGGGTTTTTGCTAAAATTGGACAATGCAGAGATGAACACAAAAGCCCCAAAGTCAAGACCTAGTTGGGGAGAAGATTCAGAAGAGCCTTCCCGACTAAAGTTTTGTCAAAGAGAGACTCTTTGTCAGTGGTTAAGGGGAAGAACATGAAAATGGGCACTTTCAGCCTCTGTTTTCCACCCAACACCAGAAGGCACAGCAACCAAGTGCCATAGCTCCCTACCCTCACAGCCACTGATTCTGAAGACTTCAGGGCTCCACTCTGTGTCCACCATCCTCTAAGTGGGGCCTGCACTCCCTGCTTTCTTGTGCCATTTCCCAGAGCAAGGCTTCATTACAGCAACGAGGGCCAGCTTTAGTGGAGTGCAACTGGTGCTCTTGCACCAGGTGCCACATTCCAGAAGGTTCCTGGGCAGAAAAGAATTAGCCTAGAGGGCCTGACTGTTTATCCTCAGAGGGGCCTGCTTATAAGATGGGTCGTTGGCTGGCATCTGGACACTTGGATTTGGGGAGGGTTCCCACCATTCGCAGAACAGATAAGGGCGACTCACTGTGCCTCAGCTGTGCAAATAGTGTTGTTTATGTTGAACTGCTTTCCTCCTGGGAGGCTGGAATTTGGATAGGTGTCAGCAAGGGGTGACTACATGACCAGCCCACAATAAAAATCCTGGGCACTGAATCCCTAATGAGCTTCCAAGGTTGGGAGCATGTCACATGTGTCGTCATAATTCATCTGTGACTCCATTGGGAGAGGATTCTTGGAAAATTGCACTTGAACTTGGCCCTGTGCACTTTCACTTTGTTGATTGTGCTTCGTATCTTTTCACTGTGATGAATTTTAGAGGTGAATACAATTGTATGCTGAGTCCCGTGAATCCCTCAGTGAAGATTTTTTCATCATTATTATCGAAATGTAGTTGACACACAATGTTACATTAGTTTCAGGTATACAACACAGTGATTCTGTATATGACGCTATGTTGGACACAAGTGTAGCTACCATCTGTCACCATACAGTGCTATTACATTATCATTGACTCTATTCCCTATGCTGCACCTTTCATCCCTTCATCCCTGTGACTCATTCATTCCATAACAAAGCCTATACCTCCCACTGCTCTTGACCTATTTTGTCCATCCCATGACCGAGCCCCCCTGGAAATCACCATCCCAGTGAATCATCCCCCAAACCTCACACTTGCAAATTAATGCTCCGTGATCATCACCTCGACGTTCTTAATAATTTAATCTTTGCATTTGTGCTTTGTAGGTGAAGTCAGATAAGACAATGGAACATGTTCCAGAGCCTTGGAGCCTCCCATCTCTCTGTAATGGTTCCCACCCCCCCACCTCCAGGATCCATGGGGCACTTTGCCTCAACAAGGGCTTAGGTACAAGGCTGGGCACACGCACCGTTGGCTCTCTGGGCAGAGCATGGTGGCTGTGGTCCTTGCCTGGACTAGAAACTCCTCTGAGCATTGAGTGGTGACTCAGAGGAGGACGAGCCTCTCACCCGCCTCCAATCCAGATACGGAGCAGGTCAGGCACAGAAGTAGCAGTTCTTTGGGATTTTCTCCTTTTCATCTGCTCTGGATTGCAGCCTGGGACCCCTTGGAAGCGGAACCGCCCAGATGGACTTCTCCACCTGGCCACGCTGTATGTCTGTTCCACAGCTAAAGGGAGGAGGCACCACACAACTCATGCCCAGGGGAGCAGGACTTCTAATAGCGATGAAAAACACCATGATGGGTGGAGAGAGACTATAGAAGAAAAGTAAAAACTCTTTTATAATTTCGGTATCTTTAGTGGTAATTTTTTCTGTTTTTTTTTAAGTATATAATAGGCTACCTTTGCTCCTTTTTTCTAGTATAGTTGACACATAGTGTTACTTCAGCTTCAGCTTATGACATATGATTCAACATCTCTATGTTTTATGCTCACCACCTGTCACCATACAACACCATCACAATACCATTGACTATAGTCCTTATGCTGGACCTTTCATCCCAGTGACTTACTCATTCCGTAACTGGAAGCCTATGTCTCTCATTTCCCTTCACCCATTTTGCCCAATCCCCCACTCCCCTCCCCTCCAGCAACCACCAGCTTGTTTTCTGTATTTACAGGTCTGATTAATACTAATTTGAACAGATGGATGTGCCCTTATGTTTATAGCAGCATCATTTACAATAGGCAAGCTTTGGAAGCAGCCCAAGTGTCCACTGATAGACAAATGGATAAGGAATATGTGGCATGTGTGTATAGATACAGATACATATATATGGATATGCGTATGGAAAATATAATGGAATATTACACAACCATTAAAAAGAATAAAATTTTGCCAGCCATTTGCAACAACATGGACAGACCTAGAGAGTATTGGGCTAAATGAAATAAGTCATACGAAGACATATGCCATATGATTTCACTCACATGGAGTCTTTTAAAAAATGAATTTTTCCTGCTTTTTAAATAAGATGCCTCACATTTTCAATGTACACTGAGCCCCACAAATTCACTTTATATGAATCATCTCCTTTCATCCTCCCAAGTGTCTCCCATGCTTTTGGACTGATATTCTAGAACTGTTTTTCAACTTTTTCAACCATGATTCTAAATAAGAAGCACATTTTACATCATGACCCATACATGTAAATGAATCAAATGTTTCACTAAATAATACTTACTATTACTACAAATCATAAACTGAAAACATAGAGTCAATATCACATATATTTTATGAACATTTGGATGCTATAACCAAAAATGCCAGTAAATAATATAAAAACAAAACATGGGAAAAAATGTGTTTAATGAAGCTTAGCAGCCCAAATCATAAGGGGAAAAGCATACATGCATAGTAGGAGTGGTGCTGAGCCAATTTCTAAACTAGCTTCTTTTTTAAGCTAACAGCAACCTAAATTGATTCCCAACATAATTAACTGGGTACTTTCCATGACTTGGAAAACACTATGCTAGAGCAATGCTTTCCTATTTCTGACCCGAACGTTGTGCAAAATGTCAAGTGTTCCGCAGTAAAAGGGTTCCATGGACAATAAATGTAGAAAATCCTGCATATTCATTACCTTCCTAGAAATTCACAATGCATATTGCCATAGTATGGTCTCTGAGAAATCCCATAGTGGGAAGAAATATATGTGATGTTTTTAATTCAATCTTTATCAACGAGTAGCATACAGTCATTCCTACATAGTTATTGGGTCAAAGAGAAAATAAAACCATAGTATGTGGATATTCAAGAGTGAAAAAGACCCAAAGATACAGATGTGGTGAAAAGAAGGGCCATATGTACCCCAATGTTCATAGCAGCAATGGCTACAATCGCCAAACTGTGAAAAGAGCTAAGATGCCCTTCAACAGATGAATGGATAAAGAAGATATTGTCCATATACAATGGAATATTATGCAGCCATCAGAAAGGATGAATACCCAACTTTTGTATCAACATGGATGGGACTGGAGGAGATTGTGCTGAGTGAGATAAGTCAAGCAGAGAAAGTCAATTACCATATGGTTCACTTAGTTGTGGAGCATAAGGAATAACATGGAGGACATTAGGAGAAGGAAAGGAAAATTGAATAGGGGTAAATCGGAGGAGGAGATGAATCATGAGAGACTATGGACTTTGAGAAACAAACTGAGGATTTTGGAGGGGGAGGGTTGGGGGAGCCTAGTGGTGGGTATTTAGGAGGGCACGTATTACATGGAGCACTAGGTGTGGTGTATGTTGGGTCGGTGGCTTCGGGAATGCAGGAGAAACAATAGAAATGACCGGGGCCGCCATCTTCCAGCCCCCTCCCCCACCTTCCTTAACCCTTGACTCTCCCGCGGAAAGGATGTATGCCCCGGTCACGGCTCCATAGGTAACCCGATACCTATGCAGGAAACAGGAGTATCAGAAGCCCCCACCCCATACCCTCTGATCACCAAATACCTTACCATATATGGATGTGAGCCCATGCCATGCCTTGGCCTGATAAAAGACCCCCACCGACTCCCTCCCAGTGCGACTTCCCTGACTCCGCTTTCCAGAGTCGAGAAACCTCGCCCGAGGGTGCCCAAATCCTCCTGGCGCGACTCTCCTGGCTCCCCTTCTCCTGAGCCCTGGAACTTCACTGGAGAGTGCCTTTAATAAATCTTGCCTTGCGCCTACCTCGCCTGATTTACCTCGCCTGCAAAACTACAGTGCATAAACAATGAATCTTGGAACACTGACAAAATAAAATTAAATTTAAAAAAAAACACAAAATGACACTGTATCTCAATTTTATAGAATTGGGTCAAAGTTATCCTCAGATGCAAATTCGTAGCCTTAATCGATTCTGTTATTTAAAAATGGATTTTACAATATTAAAAACATAATTCAAAAAGTTTGTCAGAAGATAGCAAAAACGATCCTGAGGAAATCAAGAGGAATAGACATAATAGAAATTCATAAATAAATTAATTGAAAATAAGGAAAATAGAATTGTTCTCAAAAAATTAGGCAAAACTTTGCAAACTACAACTTAAAGAAGAGAGGAAATACAAATAAATAGAAATCTAATGGGCAAAAAAGAACACAGATGTGTGGGTTTGACAATCCTGGTGACATGGAGAATTTTCTGGAAACATATAAAGAAGGAAGAAAATTGCAAACAGACCAATAAGTGATAAAGAAAAGTTTGCAAGAAAATACCTTCGAAGGAAGGCTGAAGGACCAAATAGTTTCACGGACGAGTCCTTTGGAACTCTCAATTAGCTAACTTCAAATGCTCCATAAATTGCTGCGGGAATTAAAAAATGAACAGGAAACAAAACAAAAACAGAAACCTACTCAAATTGTCATATGTAACTAAAATAAATCTGACACTAAACCTGACGAGAACAGCTAAAATTAGATATAGCACTTTTTTTAAAAAGCCAAAATGTATAAATAATACATTAAAGAAAAACCAAGCCCAAATGGAGTCATTTGCCCCTCATGACAGCAGACCAAGATTTATAACAGTTTCAGTCTCTCCTAGGAATGTGACTTTGTAATAGTCAATCTGAAATTTCCTGATCAGCCCTAGGGAGGTCATCTCTATGATAAAAACTTTTTGGTCACCCCACCCCAAAAGAAGCTGTCCTGGTTTGAAACAATCATTTCTTTTCTTTTGCTAATAACTTCCTTGCCCCACCCTCCTGGCCTAGAAAAACTTTCCATTTTGTGCAACTCCTCAGAGAATCTCTACTTGCAAGTTGAGATGTTGCCTGATTCCTGAATCGCTTGATAAAGCCAATTAGATCTTTAAACTTGGTTGAATTTTGTTTTTTTAACACATATAAAGTCAAATGCAACAGAATATTAAAATAATAACCTATCATATCCGTACCTAATTAGAGTTTGTTCCAAGTCTACAGGATTTAATTTACAGTGGGAAGTCTATAGATAGCATATATCCCATCAATAGGTTAATTAAGAAAGCGTACCACTAAGAATGTTTTTAAAGCATTTTAATGAAGTTCAGATCCAACTCATGATTTTAAATATCAAAACCCTTTAAAATTAAGAATCAACCGATATTTCCTTGATATCAGAAGTTCTTAACTTGGAGTCCTAGGGGTCCATGAATAATAGTTCAGAGGGTTTATGAGCCCATGAAAAGGTTTACAAAATTGTGCATGGGTATCTGCAAGTATTTTTTAGAAATAAAATTGGTAAAACTGTCATCAGATTCTCAAAGTGTTCTATGACCTCCAGAAAACAAACAACCATTATTTTATAGGATAAATGCTTTTTATCTCAACCAAATTAACTTTATACTCAGCTGAAATAATGGGAGACATTTCTAGCAATAGCAGAAACAAAATAATGATGTGCACTATCAGATGTTAATTTTAACACTTCAGAGGCATCTTTTAGACAAACTGGCTTCAGCGATGGAATGTAGAAAGGGCTGAATACAGAGAGAGGCATCAGATGACCCACCTCAAGATATCCATAGGCCCTAACTGACCAGTGGGCTACTTACAACCAAGCACAGTTACCAAAAAAGGGAAAATGCCATACGTTCCCTACCTCATCATCTTCCCCCTTTAAAAACACTCCCACCCACTGTCTCATGATAGACAGCCTTTCCTTTGCTGTCCTGCCCATCCCTCCCTTATGGTATATTCAGTAAACTTCTATCTCCTTTGTTGTGCCTCAGGTGAATTATTTTCACCGTCCATGCCACTGGCTTTCACCCCATCTATGCCCCATATTTGGGGACCCTCATCTGATCGGGATGGACACCCCATTTAGACACCACGAACGTGACTCTAGGAGCTCTGACCAAGGCAATAATATGTAAAACAGAAATAAACTGTAATTACTGGAAAGGAAGACATCAGTTCATCACTATATGATAGACTACCTGGAAACCCTAAGAAAATCAGTTTAAAAATACTGGACAAACTAAACCACAAATTACGCAGGGAAGATCATCGCAAAATATCTAGTTATCAGTTTGGTAATAGAATTGGAGCATCCCAACATAATAATTGGTAAAACTTAAAATAAGTAGGAACAAAATTAACATAAATCTAAGAAATTCTGTGAAAAATCTCCAAACATCGTTGAGATAACGACAATAGTGTTGAGAAAAACATACCATTTTCCAAGATGACAATTTGGCTATAGTGTATCGATGTCAATTCTTTCCCAATTAATTTAAAGGTCAAGCAAAATTCCAATTAAAGTCCCAACTGGATTTGGTTTTGAATTTTTCACAAAGATTTTTAAAGAACATCTAACATAATAACAGGGAAAAAAAATAAAGAAACTATCGGGAAATTTTTTTAAGCTAATAAAACACAAGGAGTAATGATGTATTAACCTTTCAGATATTAAAACATCCTAAAAGTGTAACAATTAGAACACTGTGATACTGATGCAAAATATTCAAAAATATAAATAATATAAATAATCCAAAATATAAATATATATAAAATATATATAAATATATATAAAAAATATAAATATAATATATATAAATATAAAAATATAAATAATCCAAAAATATAAATAATCCACAAACTTCCTAGTATAAGATCCGTAATGAAGGGTCACGTATCAATGAGGAAGGAGCTCTTTATTAAAGACTCTGACCAATTATCTCATTATTTTGAAATAAAAACAAGATTTATTGCCACTTACTGAATACTTACAGCATGCTAGATACTGAGATAAGTATTTCACATACATTTCTGAATTCACCCTCAAAAAAACTTATCAAATAGATATTGCTAGTCTCATTTTATAGTCAATGAAACCAGGGTACAGAATAGTTATCAGACTAAGTTATACCTTCGATTAACAGCCAAGCAAAATTTCAAATCCAGGTTGGCCTGACTCCAATTTAAAGCCAAATAAATTTCTTGTGTATGGAAGTGTTTTATTTATTTTAAAATGATAGAGGCATTTGCATTTCCAGGAAGATGGAGTAGACACATTTTTCCCTATTCCCATGCTAAATATATCCACAAACCCTGGACACTATTCATATATATATATAATATTATATTATATATATATGTGTGTGTGTATATATATATATATATATAAAGTTAGAGAGAAAACAAACCAGCTAGTGACCTTGATATGGACAGGCTCACAACACAGAAATGTCAATAGATGCAGACCACCAAAAAAAAAAAAAAATAAAGAGGGCGCCTGGGTGGCTCAGTGGGTTAAAGCCTCTGCCTTCAGCTCAGGTCATGATCCCAGGGTCCTGGGATCGAGTCCCACATCGGGCTCTCTGCTCAGCAGCGAGCCTGCTTCCCTTCCTCTCTATCTGCCTGCCTCTCTGCCTACCTGTGATCTGTCTGTCAAATTAAATAAAATCTTAAAAAAAAAAAAGAGCCTGCATTCTCTACCCAAAGAACTAGGAAAGAAACAACTGAGCAGGACAGGAAATTTTAGAGGATAACACATCTACTCCAGGCTAACGATATAGGAAAAAACTGTAGCTCCAGCCCCACACCCACCAGTAAAAAAACCAAAAACACAAAAACTCTAGTGGAGAATCCAGAACTCCACCCCTGCTAGACTATAAGGAGGTACCCCAACTCCCACAGCAAGTGGTATCAGGAAGCTTAGTGGAGGGTCAAAGCTTTCACCATGACTCCAACAGAATGTTGGTAGAAGTCTAGATGTCGAAGTTGCTGCCAGTGAGGGCTAAGAAGGAAATGAAGAAAATGTTAAGGAAACTGGAGAAAAGATGATCTTTGCTATATAGCAGCAGAAAACTTAGCTGAATGGTGTCCAACTGTTGTGTAGCAAGTAGAACTTTTAAGTGATAGTACAAGAACGTGTAAGTGATAAAAGACCTTGGACGTGTAGCTGAGATTTCCAAACAAAATATTGAAGGTGTAGACTGGTTTCTTCTTTTGTTTACAGTAAAATGTAAGAGGAAAAAAACTGCTAAGCCAAAAGAAGTCAGCACTTGCTGATTTGGGAAAAATCTCAGCCTATCAGGATTGCAAAGGATGCTAAAGCTAAGAGATTCATTGTCAGAAAGGTATGCTCTGGAGAGAAGGCCAAAGGTGTGGCCAATAGCCTTTTGCTAGCGCTAGTGCTTAAGAGATTGGGTGTGTAACTCATGCATCCTCTCGGCTATTTCAGCAGAAGCCAAGATAGAGATGGAATGATCCAGGAAATACCTGTGGATAACCTTCTTGTCTAACGGTGTGAATCCCTGTGATGTGCCCAGGAGACTCACAAACTTTTTGAGAATGTGACTGCAGCAGAAACACTTCCACATTGAACTGAATGCAACAGAGACAGGACAAAATGAAAAAAGGCCAAAAGTCTCAAAACTCTACTACTTAGCTACAAAATGTACTATCCTTCAAGAAACAATGAAGAACAACTTCAAAGACAGACCCCTAAGTCTAGAGGGCAGAGCTTTGGGCCCAGATATCAGACCTACAAGTATAGAGAGATAAGAACCACAGACCCAGGGGACAATGCCTCAAGCCCCTGAGGATCCCAGCTCTTAAAACTTAATGAAATTTGTGCTGATTGATTTTGAAATTCCTTGGGATCAGTGACCTCTTTCTTCCTTCCATCTCTCATCTTGGAATGGGACTCTCAATAACTGTTATATTATGCCTGTCCCACCATTGTATTTGGGGATCAGATAATTTGTTCTTTAGTTATATAGGTCCACAGATGGAGAGGAATTTTGCTCCAGGATGAATCATATCCAGAGTCTCATCCATACCTGATTTAGATTATTTAGATAATGACATTTGGGTCTTTTGAGCTGATGATATTTATATGAAATTTTTAATTTCAAGTTAATACTATAATAGCTAGAGGCTTTAAGGAATGTTGGAATGGGGTGAATGTATTTTGCACGTGGGATGCATATGGACCTTTAAAGGGTAGAGGGCAGACTGTAGTGGGTTGAATGGTGGCTCCCAAATACTCATAAATGTTAATCCCCAGAACTTATAAATGTCACTTCATATAAAACAAAGCCTTTGCAAATGTGAGTAAGTTAAGACTCCTGAGATGGGGGAGATTATCCTAGATTATCTGGATGGACCCTAAATGAATCACATGTATCCTTATAAAAGGGAGGTAAGGAGAGATTTAATAAAAGGGAAGCAAGGAGAGATTCAATAAGACACACAGGAAAGAAGATGATATGATGATAGAGCAGAGAAAGATATGAAGATGCTGGCTTTAGGGATTGGAGTTATATGACCACAAACCAAAAAATACCTACAGCCACCAGAAACTAGAAGATTCCCCCAGAGAGAGCACAGCCTTGCCAGCATCTTGATTTTAGCTCAATGAAACTGATCTCATACTTCTGGCCTTCAGAACAGTGGGAGAATAGATTTCTGCTGTTCAAAGCAATCAAGTTTGTGAAAATTTTTCACAAATTTCACAAGAAACTAGTACATGTGGTGAGAATGTCTGTTCTCACAAGTCTTATTCAACACAGTGCTGGAAATCCAAACCAGCACAATAAGGCAAGAAAAGGTAATAAAAAGGCATATAGATTGGAAAGGAAGAAATAAAGCTCCCTATTAGCAGATGATGTGATAATCTACATAGAAAATAATAAGGAGGGGCACCTGGGTGGCTCAGTCTACCTTCAGCTCAGGTCATGATCCCAGGGTCCTGGGATCGAGCCCTACATTGGGCTCCCTGCTCAACAAGAAACCTGCTTCTCCCTTTCCCACTCCCCCTGCTTCTGTTTCCTCTCTCATTGTGTCTCTCTCTGTCAAATAAATAAATAAAGTCTTTAAAGAAAAAAAAGAAAATAATAAGGAATCTACAAAAAAATCTCTTAGAATAAGTCAGTTCAACAAGGTCACAGGATACATGATCAATATACAAAACTCAATTGTATTTTCATATATTAGCAATGGACACATAGACATGAAATTTAAAACACAACAGCATTTACAATTTCCAAAAAAATGAAATACTCAGATGTAAATATAAATAAATAGATACAGAATTTAGATGCTAAAGACTACAGAATTTATTTAAATCAAAGATGTAAATAAATGGAGACACACACTGTATTTGTGAATTGGAAGACTCAGCATAGTAAAGAAGTCAATTCTCCCCAAATTGGTATGCAAGTTTAAACCAATTTCCATCAAAAACCAGCAAGATTTTTTTGTAGATTTTGACAAGAATGATCGAAAATTTATATGGAGGGGCACCTGGGTGGCTTAGTTGGTTAAGCGTCTGCCTTTAGCTCAGGTCATGATCTTGGAGTCCTGGGATCGAGTCCCACATCTAGCTCTTCGCTCAGTGGGAAGAATGCTTCTCCCTCTGCCTTTCCCCCCTTGCCCTCTCTCTCTTTCAAACAAATAAATAAAATGTTTTAAAAAATAAAATTTATATGGAAATACAAAAGATCTAGAATAAAGCAACTTTGAAAAGGAAGAATAAAATGGGAGGAATCACTCAAGCCAATTGTAAGACATTATATAGCTACAGTAGTCAAGACTGTGGCAGAGGGATAGACACATAGATCAATGAAACAAAAGAAAATCTAGCCACATACAAGTAGAGAGACCTTGTGCACCCTTCACTCAGTTTTATCTGGATGACAAATAGCCTGTATCTAGAAGAGACAAAGAAATCTCAAAAGTCAACAGTTTAAATTAAAAAATTATTTAAAAGGGAAAGAAGACATGAAGGGGCATTTTATCAAAGAGGCTATATAGATGTCAAATGGGCAGGTAGAATGATAGTCAATCACTAGCCTTTCAGGAAATGCAAATTCAGACCACGATGAGCTATCACTGCAAACCTATTAGACATCTAAAATAAAAAATAGTGAAATGAAGGCACCTGGGTGGCTCAGTTGGTTGAACGACAGTCTTCAGCTCAGGTCATGATCCTGGAGTCCCGGAATCAAGCCTCGAATCAGGCTCCCTGCTCAGCAGGGGGTCTGCTTCTCCCTCTGACCTTCCCCCTCTCATGCTCTCTCTCTTTCTCTCTCTCAAATAAATAAATAAAATCTTTTTAAAAAAAATAATGAAATGTCAAATGCTGGCAAAGATGTAGAGAAACTGTATGTCTCAGACGTTGCTGATAGGAATATAAAATGGCACAGCCCCTCTGGAAAACAGTTTTGAAGTAATGAAAAGGAACAAATTATCGATACACACAACTTGGATGGACTCCAGAGCATTATGCTGAGTGAAAAAAAGCCAATCTCAAGAGATCTCATACTGTATGGTGCCATTTATATAACATTCTCAAAATGACAAAATTATAGAGAAATAAATTAGTGGTTGCCAGGGGTCAGGAACAGAGATATAACCATAAAAAAGCAACAGGAGGGAGAGTTTTGTGGTGATGGAATAGCTCTGTATCTCAATTACAGTGATAAAATTACAGATCCATACACACAAACATTGTACCATTGCCAATTTCCTGGTTTCATGTTGTACTGTTTAGTTATGTCAAATGTAACTATCAGAGGAAATGGGTGAAAGGGGCACAAGGTCTCTCTATGCTATCTTTGCAACTTTTTGTGAATCAAGAATTCATTCAAAATAAAAAGTTTCTAAAAAAGGAAAAAGCATAGAAACCAATGAACAAACAATGTGATATTCCATACAATGAAATACTACTCAATGATAAAATGGAATAAACTGGTATGCACATCAACACATATGAATGTCAAAAACATCAGGCTGAATGAAAGAAACTTTATGCAAAGGAATGTATATTGCTTGATTCTATGTAAATGAAGTTCTGGAACAAGGAAAAGTAATTTATGGTGAAAAAAATCAGAACAGTGGTATTTGGGGGTGGAGATCCACTGGAAAGGGCCCTAAAGGAGCTTTCTAGAGTTATAATAATAATATTCTGTATCTTGATAAGGGTTTGGGTTACACAGGTGTATAAAGCAAGACTTCAATAAATGATATTGAGATTCTTATATAAAGATAAAAGTAGATCCCAACACAAATATTAATTCCTGATGGGTTAAATACCTAAATAAATCTTTTAATATTTAGATGATAATACAGGAGTATATGTTTATAAATTTGGGGCAAGCAAGAAGTTCTTGATAATGACATAAGAAAGAGAAATAAGAAAGAAAAAAACTTAGGAAGTTTACAAAGTCACCGTAAATATGGTGAAATATAAGCCATGGTTTGGGAGAAGATATTTGCAGTACATATATCTAACAAAGGATTAGTATCCAGAATACAGTTGACCCTTGAACAACATGGGGGTTAGGGGCAACAGCCCCCCCATGCAGTTGAAAATCTGCATTTAATTTTTGACTCCCCCAAACCTAAGGACTCATAGCCTACTGCCTTCCTGGTAACATAAGCAGTCAATTAATACATATTTTGTTATGTTCTATGTATTATATACTGTACTCCCACAATAAAGTAAGCTAGAGAAAAGACAGTGTTTTAGAAAATCATAAAGAAAAGAAAATAAATTTACTGTACTGTAGTGTATTTATGGGGAAGAAAACCCACATGCAAGTGGACCTACACAGTTCAAACCCATATTGTTCTAGGGATAACCGTATATACAAAGAACTCCTAAATCAACTAACCAGTCAAATAGAAAAATGGTCAGAGAATATAAATAGATCACTCAAAGAGGAAGAAGCTGATATGGCTAACAAACATACGAGACGATTCTTTAAGACAATAGTATTAAGGACAATAAAAGTTAAAAAGAGTGAGACAGGGGCACCTGGGTGGCTCAGTGGGTTAAGCCTCTGCCTTCAGCTCAGGTCATGATCCCAGGGTCCTGGGATCGAGTCCCGCATCGGGCTCTCTGCTCAGCAGGGAGCCTGCTATCCTTCCTCTCTCTGCCTGCCTCTCTGCCTACTTGTGATCTCTGTCTGTCAAATAAATAAATAAAATCTTAAAAAAAAAAAGAAAAGAATGAGACAGCATTTCATACCCATCAGGTTGGAAATAAAAATAATGTCTGATAACATGAAAGGTTCTGAGGATGTAGTGGAAAGAGAACACAATCTTTTGCTGCCTATTAAAACAAGACACTCATACCTCGTGACCTGACAATTCCACTTCCAGGTGTCTACCCTAGAGAAGCTCACGTACACAGAGACAGAAAGGAGAATTTCTTTGCAGCAGTGCTTGAAGTAGCAAGAAATGAAAACCTTCTGTTAGTAGCATTTGACACCATCAATCATTCCCTCTTTCTAGAAATATTTCTCTCATTTGACTTCTAAATGGCCCATCTCTTTTATTTATTTATTTATTTATTTATTTATTTATTTATTTGTCAGAGAGAGAGAGAGAGAGAGAGAGGAGCGAGAGTGAGCACAAGCAGACAGAGTGGCAGGCAGAGGGAGAAGCAGGCTCCCTGCCGAGCAAGGAGCCCGATGTGGGACTCGATCCCAGGACGCCGGGATCATGACCTGAGCCGAAGGCAGCTGCTTAACCAACTGAGCCACCCAGGCGTCCCTAAATGGCCCATCTCTTGGCTTTCCTATTATCTCATTAGCTGCTTCTTTTCATTGCTGGGTTGTCCTCCTCTACCTGACCTCTACAGTTTGGAGTATCCTAGGGGTTATTCTATACCTGTTCCCTAGTTGACCTTATGGATAATTTTGGCTTTTTAAAACAAAGATTTATTTATTTATTTGGGGGGGGGGTAAGGGACAGAGGGAGAGAGAGCCTTAAGCAGACTTTGCACTGAGCACCAAGTCCAAAGCGAGGCTTAATCTCATGATCCTGAGATCGGGACCTGAGCCAAAACCAAGTGTTGGATGCATAACGAACTGAGTCACCCAGGCACCCCGAGAATTTTTGCTTTTAAACACAATCACCAATCACCAGCCTGGACCTCTCCCCTGACCTTTGACTTGGATATCTCACTGCCCATACAACATCACCAGTTGGCTATCGGATTAACAGCGCAACACGCTAACATGTCTAGAACCAAAGTAATAATTGCCCTTCAACCTCCAATCCTCCCTTGGGTTTTCCCATCTTAGCAAACAACATCCCCATTCACCCGCCTGCTCAAGATAAAACCTTGGGGTCAAACTTGAGTCCTCTCTTTTGCACACAACCTTGATATCTTTTTTTCCTTCACATTCCCCATTGAGTCCTGATCCAAACCATAATCACCTCTTATCTAGACTGCTGTGACTAATTCCTCCCTGTCTCCTAATTTCTCCTCTAGCTCTCTTATAGTCTTCCTTCCCCTGGCAAGCTGAGTGAGCTCAAGAATATGTTGGCTCTCTGTGGCCAGAGAGGGCCTATGACTTCCCACATCTGGTACAAAATCCAGACTCCACTAACCACTGTTAACTGTCTGAGTTCATCTCCTATGTAGTCCCCTACCTGGGGTCACAGTGTTCCAGCCACACTGGCTGTTCCTTGAATACACTAAGATTATTCCTACCTTAGGGGACTTTGCATTTGATGTTCCATCTTCCGTGGATATGGGTGAATGACTCCAGAGTACCCTGCTGGATTATGTGGAAGAATTCCCACGTTTCTACAGACTGTGAGATCTCAATAGGGAAAGGATTTGGAGTGACAAGAGTCCTCTATAATGTTCCAAATCTTGCATCTAGAACACTCGTCTTTGACTTAAAGTTTACTTCTGCATATGCATGTCCTAGAGAATTCATGGTAATGGCAGGGGATGAATCCAAAGTCAAGATCAAACCATAAGCACGGCCTCTATACAGGGGATAGAAATTTCACACAACACAGCATTAAAGATTTTCTTTCATTTTTTTTCAAATTTTTATTTAAATTCCAGTTAATTAACATACAGTGTAATATTAGTTTCAGATGTGGAATTTAGTGATTCATCACTTTTATACAACACCCACTGCTCATCACAACAAGTACATTCCTTAATACCCATCACCCATCTAGCCCTTCCCCCCATCCACCTCCCTTCCAGTATCCCTCAGCTTGTTCTCTATTCTTAAGAGTCTGTTTTCGGGTTTGCCTTTTTTCCCCCCTATACTCATCTGTTTTCTTTCTTAAATTCCACACAAAAGTGAAATCATATGGCATTTTTCTTTCCCTGACTGACTTATTTTGCTTAGCATAATACCCTGTAACTCCATCCATGACCTTGCAAATGGCAAGATTTCATTCTTTTTCGTGACTGAGTAATATTCCATTGTGTGTATATACCACATTTTCTTTATCCATTCATCAGCTGATGGGTATTTGGGCTTTCCATAATTTGACTATTGATAATAATGTGCTATAAACATTGGAGTACCTGTACACATTCACATCTGTATTTTTGTATCCTTTGGGTAAATCCCAGTAGTGCAATTGCTGGATCCTAGGGTAGTTCTATTTTTAACTTTTTGAGGAACCTCCATACCATTTTCCCAAGTGGCTGCCCCAGTTTGCATTCCCACCAACAGTGTAAGAGGATTTCCTTTTCTCGACATCCTCGTCAGCATCTGTCATTTCCTGACTTGTGAATTTTAGCCATTCTGACATGTGTGAGGTGATATCTCATTGTAGTTTTGATTTGTATTTCCCTGATGCCGAGTGATGTGGAGCATTTTTTCATGTGTCTCCTGGCCATCTGGATGTCTTCTTTGTAAAAATGTCTATTCATGTCTCCTGCCCATTTTTAGTTGGATTATTCATTTTTGGGTTGTTACATTTCATAAGTTCTCTATAGATTTTAAATACTAACCCTTAATCAGATATGTCATTTGTAAATATCTTCTCCCATTTTGTAGGTTGCCTTTTAGTTTTGTTGATTGTTTCATTCACTGTGCAGAAGGTTTTTATCTTGATGAAGTCCCAATAGTTCATTTTTGCTTTTGTTTCCCTTGCCTCCAGAGACATGTCTAGTAAGAAGTTTCTGCAGCCGATGTCAAAGAGATAACTGTCTGCATTCTTCTCTAGGATTTTGATGGTTTCTTGTGTCATGTTTATGTCTTTCATCCATTTTGAATTTATTTTTGTGTATGGTGTAAGAAAGTGGTCCAGTGTCACTCTTTTGCTTGTTGCTGTCCAGTTTTCCCAACACCATTTGAAAGAACATCCAATGGAGGAAGTTCTTTCCTCCTTTGTTGAAAATTAGATGACCATATAATTGTGAGTTCATTTCTGGGTTTTCTGTTCTGTTCCATTGATATGTGTATCTGTTTTTGTGCCAGCACCATACTATTTTGCTCACTACAGCTTTGTAATATAACTTGAAGTCCAGAATTGTGAAGCCTCCAGCTTTGCTTTTCTTTTTCAAGATTGCTTTGGTTATTTGGGGGTTTTTTGTAGTTCCATACAAATTTTAGGATCGTTTGCTCTAGCTCTGTGAAAAATGTTGGTGGTATTTTAATAGGGATTGTATTAAATGTGCAGATTGCTTCAGGTACTATAGACATTTTAACAATATTTGTTCTAATCCCTAAGCATGGAATGTTTTTCCATTTCTTTGTGTTATCTTCAGTTTCCTTCATAAGTGTTTTTATAGTTTTCAGAGTACAGATCTTTCAGTACTCTGTGGTTAGGCCTATTCCTAGATATCTTATGATTTTAGGTACAATTGCAAATGGGTTCAATTCCTTGATTTCTCTTTCTGAAGAAGCTTTTCATTCAAAAGGGCAGACCTGGCCAAGAATTGGACTATGTCCCTAGGGGTATGAGGCCAAGAATCCAGATATCTCCTTCTTTAAAGGGTACATCAGTTTGTTGGGGCTACCATAGCAAAGTACTATGGACTGGTTGGCTTAAAGAACAGAAACTTATTTCCACACAGTTCTGGAAGCTGGAAGTCCAAGATCAAGGTGTTGGCAGGATTGTTTCTTCTGTCCTCAGAGACCTCTCCACTTGGCTTGTAGAGAGCCATTTTCTCCCTGTGTCTTCACATGTTTTCATTCCTCTGTGCCTCTGTCCTAATTTCCTCTTTTTATAACAACACCAGGCATATAGGATTAGGGCCAACCTACTGACCTCATTAAACTTTAATTACCTCTTTCAAGTTCCTATATATACATCCAGTCACATTTTGAGGTACTGAGGGTTAGGACTTGAATATATAAATTTGGGGGAACCCAATTTAGCCAAAGGGCATAACATATTTCCCTCTGGGCCACAGAAAATCTGAAATATTTCAAATTCTTATTGTTCCTCTTTACCCCTGGGCCTTTGGAAAAGTCTGATCAACATTGCTTGGTAGTATTGAGAAAGACAAAAGAAAGTGTGATCTTCCCCACATTCAATTTTGACTGACACCAAGAGGTAGGGAAAGGACCAAATGATAAAAGGGACCATGTCCAGGAGCTTCTGCTAGAGGCCAGCATAACAAGGGATGGGGAAACTTGCTTGGAGGAGCTGGAAACCATGAGCAAGGGCAGAAGCCCTGGAGCAACACGACTGTGTAAACAGCCATGTGAACCCCAGCCCCCGCCCCCAATATGTGCCTGAGCAAGGAGACCAGAAAGCAAGGGGGTCAAGTGATCCAGATTCATTTATTCTTTCAAAAAATATTTATTGAACACCTATCATGTGCCAGACAGTGTACTAGTTCTGGGATATTTAAAGGACAAAATAGACAAGATCCCTGCCTAGCCTAACAGTGATGAAGAAAAGAGACGATGAGGAAATAGGTATCATTGTAGGTAGCGAAAGAACAATGTAGAGAAAAGAAACTCGAGTAAGGGAATAAAGAGTGAAGAAGGGGTGATATTTAAGACATAGTGATGAGAGGAGGTCTCTTTGAGAGAGGTCTGAAAGAAGTGATAGAGCAAGCCACACAGGGGCCATAGGGAAGCATCCTGGCACAGGGAGACAGGGACAGGAAGACAGAGAAAGATTTCCAAAACATCTATATTTGTTCTCAGAGTATATTGACTAGGACTAGGTTTTGTGTCAGCCTCAGACCCCCTTCAAGGAAGAACTTGCTGTCCACTTCTGAAAAGTGTGGTTCACTTACAGCCTCCACCAGTTGCTTCATCGAGGCTCATCTCGGCTTTCAAGCTGGAGGTCCTACCTTTCTCAGGGTATGAAGGTCATTGCTCCCAGTCAATGACTGAGCAAGGAGGTGATAGCTGAGGGCACATTCTTCTTGGGAAGCCCCCAGCAACTGATGGCACAAGGTGGTGGGAAAAAACCTTGCCATCTCTACCCAATACAACACTCCCAAAGCTGACAATCTTTGCCCCCAGAGCTCTCCACAGGGCTGGAAGAAGCCTAATCACAATCTGATGGCTTCCCCTGCCATCAATTCAGCTGGCTTCCTCCATTCCCTTGCACAGGAGCTAATCTCCAGTGCAACACCTGCACTCCTGACTCAGTCTCAGCATCTGTTTCCCAGGCACAGCAAACCGGGACAGCTTTAAAGTAGAAAATGCTTCCTTCAATCCAAAGTAATCTCTGAAAGCAAGATGCTGACTGGAAATTTCATCCAAGACCATAAGTTGATAGATACCACACTCAAAGAGAGTTGTGAGAACTTGTGAAATCACTATGTTGTAAACTTGAAACTAATGTAATATTGTGTATCAACTATACATCAATTTAAAAAAAGGTGAGTTGTGGGACTTCAAGATAGGTTCTGAAAACCAATTCAGTAGTTAACTTTCACTGAGAGCATAAGAGAGTTGGGATGTTGGAGATTAAGAGAAGGATTTTAAACAGATTTTTTTTTAGAGATAACTGTGTTCTGAGTACTTCCCCAGAGGAAAAGTAAGGGGTCACTGTTCTTCACCTCAAGCCTACGAAAGGTTTCAACAGGACCACGTAGAGTTGTTGAAATATGTCCCTGGAACTTGAGGGAGACACAACTACCTGGTGTCCCATTCATGACAAAAAAAAAAAAGCTCTCGCAGGAGAGAGATTTGGTAGGTGGGAAGAGTTTTCTGGGTTGGGAGTAGCCCACTCCTAGAGTTTGTAGACACAGAGAATGACATTGGAGAGACAGCTGATCTGGAACTATTTAAATCTTGCCCAAGAGGACCCCCAAGAGAGGCAATAAAACCTTCCCAGGGATAATCTGACATCACTGGCTTGTGGAGTAGAAGGGAATGCAGAGACAGGAAAATGTGTTACTCACTTATGGAAAGTACTATTAAATATCTTCAAGGGGGCCTCTGAAGGGCTCCCCCACCACAGCCCAGAGAAGGAGTCAGATGTTAAGACCCTCCAACCAAGTTTTCAAGACCTTAGTTAAAAGCTTCAGTGATTTAGAGAGGGCCAACCTAGAGGGACTTTTACTCACTTGTCCTATTTACTGCCATTCCCACACCCCACTCTAGGTGGTATGCTTTTTATTAGGCTCTCACCAACACAGGACATTTGCATTTAATGCACTTATTAAAATAAAACCACATTTTCAAATGATGACTGGAGGTTGCCTAGGACTCATCCTATCTCATAAACCCCTAGAAGGCAGGTAGAGGATGTGAAGGGACAGAAAACACAGACCATCTCCAGACGCCATTGACATCACTGCTTTCCATCCTCCCAAACCAAGGCCTCATTGGTCAGATTGGCAAATCTCTGGACAATTGTAACTCTGAAAAATTGCTATGCCTTGATGAAATCTACCTGCATTTTTAAATCACAGTTCGGGGTTTAGGAAAGTGTGAAAAGCGTCTTGTTTCTTCTCAAAGACACATAGTCCCCTCTCTGACCACAGCTGCTTTGGGAAATACTTTAAAAGCCTATTCTTTCTCGGCTCTGAAGGCAGCCCCCTTTCCAGACAACCACTTAGTTCTCCTTCTCCATCCCTCACTGATTTAACAAGCTAAGGATGTCTGAACTTGGCCTTATTACCAATGGGATCTGATGGTTTGCATCAAGAAGCAACAGCAGCCTTATGAAGTGTCACATCTCCCCTCTCTCATGTTGTGGAATCTTTTGCCACATTTATGGCCCATGACTAATGGAAGTGCCACAGGGTGCCAAGTCCTTTCCAATTACAAACTGTAGTTGGGCCAAACCTACAGGTGATAATAAGCCATGCTGGAGGCACATACTCATAACCCTTAGCCAGTGGATCCCCACATAGTTGATGTATCTGCTAGTTCAGGCCTGTGAGGGGCTGGCCAAGGCAGGCCACTTCACTCCAACCCTTTCTCTTTCAACAAAGAGTCAAGACACAAAACCCAGCTTTGCTCCTCCACAGCGAAAAGATGCCTCTTTTGACTGTGTCACAAGAAAGGAAAGGAAACAGCAGTTTGAAAAGGTTTGGGGAATGAGGAGATTTCAAGAAAAACTTAAAAAAAAAAAGTACTGAGGGCCTGTCTGAGCCTGACGGTCTGCTGCGGAGGATCACATTCTTACAAACGTTGGCAGCTTTGCAAGGAGTTCGCCTGTTGGCACTCCTTTCTGCCAAGAAGAGGGCCTTGCAAAGAGATGACACTGACTGATCTAATGCAGACAACTGAAACCTTTTTCAAGAGAAGACAATTAGGAAACACAATTTAAAAGAAACCAGAAGGATTGACCCCACCCAGTCCCAGGCTCTCAGGGACCACTGACATTTGTTTCACTGGTTGGAACATAACTTCTGTGGCTCATCTGATTTCACATTTTGCCTAGTGCAGGTCATCTGATTTTGATCACAAAACAGCAGAGTAAACAGCTATGGCTGGATATGACAGCATCAGTAATTACCACATCCCACCGGGGAAGAAAACGTAGCCCAGCCCTCAATTCCCCATTCAGAGCTTTTCTTATTACAAAGATGAATCAGACAACCTAAGAGGTTCACAGGAAGACTGGGTAGGCAGAGACCATAGTAGCATTTCCAAGGGGAGTGTGCACAAGGAACACTAGCCTGTGAAAGTTTCTGCTACAAAGCATCCCTTGTCCAAAAAATTGTAAGAAACAATGGAACAGAAATGAGAGCACCACAAATAAACCCCACCCATATATTGTCATTAATTTACAACAAAGGAGCCAAGAATATACAATAGGGAAAGGGCAGTCTCTTCAATAAATTGTGCTGGGACAACTGGACAGGCACATGCAAAAGAATGGAACTGGACCACTATCTTATATCATACACACAAAAAAACCCTGAATTGGATTAAACACTTAAATGTAAGACCGGAAACCATAAAACTCCTAGAAGAAAATGTAGGGGAAGCCCAATCTTGGAGATGATTTTTTTTGATCTGACACCAAAAGCAAAAATAAATAAATGGGACTATATCAAACTAAACAGCTTCTGCACAGAAAAAAAAAATCAACAAAATGAAAACACAACTGGGGCCCCTGGGTGGTTCAGTGGGTTAAGTCCTCTGCCTTCAGCTCAGGTCATGATCCCAGGGTCCTGGGATCGAGCCCCGCATCGGGCTCTCTGCTTAGCAGGGAGCCTGCTTCCTCCTCTCTCTCTCTGCCTGCCTCTCTGCCTACTGGTGATCTCTGTCTGTCAAATAAATAAATAAAATCTTAAAAAAAAAAAATGAAAACACAACCTACTGACTGGGCGAAGACAATTGTAAATCATATACCTGATAAAAGGCTAATATCCAAAATATGTAAAGAACTCATACAACTCACTAGCAAAAAATCAAACAATTCAATTAAAAATGGGCAGAGGATCTGAATAGATATTTTTCCAAAGAAACATCCAGATGGCCAACAGGTACATGAAAGGATGCTCAACATCATTAATCATCAGAGAAATGCAAATCAAAACCCCAAAGAGATACCACTTCACACCTGTCAGAATGACTACCAAAAAGACAAGAAATAACAAGTGTTGGCAAGAATGTGGAGAAAAAGGAACCCTTGTGCACTGTTGGTCGATGTAAATTGCTGCAGTCAATAAGAAAAACAGTATGGAGGTTCCTTTAAAAAATTAAAAATAGAAAAAAATTAAAAATAGAATTACCATAGGATTCAGCAACTCCACTTCTGGACATTGATCTGAAGAAAACAAAAATACTAATTTGAAAAGATATCTGCACCCATGTTCATTGCAGCATTATCTATAATAGTCAAGATATGGAAACAACCCAAGGGTCTGTCCATTGATGGATGAATGGATTAGGAAATTGTTTTATATATATATGAATATATATATGAATATCACTCAGCCACAATAAAGAATGAAATCTTGCCAATGGCAACAACATGCATGGACCTCAAAGGCATTATGGTAAGTGAAATAAGTCAGATAAAGAAAGACAAATACTGTATGATCGCTCTTACAGAAGGAATATTAAAAACTGAACAAACAAAACAAGAAACCAAACCGATAGGTACAAAGAACAGATTGGTGGTTGTAAGAGGTGGAGGTGGGGAGTGGGAGAAGTGGATAAACTGGGTTTTGTTTTGTTTGGTTTGGTTTTTAGTTTAAATAAACTAAAATTTTTTGAAACTTTTTAAATTATAGGAAACACTTCCTACTATTTTCTTCTCTTGGAATTTCATAGAACAGTTTGACATCTCAAGAGCTCTAAAGAGCCTTGCCGTTAAACACAACGGAAACAGAAACCACACTTATGCAACCATAAAAGCCACCATTCTGTTCTTTAGAATTTTTGTATTTGAGTAGAGTTGACACACAGTGCTACATTCATTTCAGGTGTACAACATGGCAGCTCAACATCCCTACATGTCACCCTATGGTAACCACAAGTGTAGCATCTGTCACCCTACAATACTATATATATTATGCTTGTAAAGTCTATGAGCATTCTTGCCGATTTGCTTTTCCAAAAAACACACTTCGAGAAGCACTGAACCACATCCATATGTATCTTCCAACTCAACAGGGCAATTCTTGAGGCTCATTGATTCACCTCTTTTGGTTTCAGCTAAAATGGCACAGGAGATTAAGCTAGTCTAGACAATTGCTAAGATTGCTTCCAGCTCCATAGTTCTGGGATTCCTTCTGCTGTATTGACTAGTCTTGGTCTTCAGCCTGACACTGGAGGATTAAAACCTTTCCTGCAGCAGTTCCCTAGGTGCCTATAGTGGTACACCCTGTTGTCTTCTCACTTTAGCAGACACTATGGACATCCAGCCCGCCCACACTTGGCATCTCCTTCATTCCCATTTGCTATTTAACTGATGGCTTCCAACTTCAAACACTGCAATGCTTTGCCTCAGGCCTTCCTTTGATGATCACAGTGCACTCAACCTGTGTGGGGCAGGATGGAAGTAGCCCAGAGCTCATATCCCCAGAGCAGCCTTCCATCAATTGCTGATAAGAGTATGCCACATGTTCCACGTGTCTGGGAATACCCCAACCCCTCGCCCTTCAGTTGGGATAACTTTGAAGTCTCTCAGAATTTCCCAGTGGATAGAATCTCAGTTGTCCACAGTAGTGGCTGGCATCCTAAGGCACTCTTTATTGACTTCTTTCATCTCCCTGCTTTTCTTCCCCTATCAGCATTTCATGGGATCACCTCCCAGATAATCTACTTGCACTCAAATCCTTGTTTCAGAGTTTGTTTCTAGGAAACCGAAACCAGACTAGTTTCTGGGGAATGCAAACCAGACTAGTTCAAAGACACGAGTCAGCATTTATTGCCCCCACATTCTTCCTCCTCAGTCACACCTTGCTTTGGTTTACTGTCTACCCTGCAAGAAAATGTATTCTTATCCACAGCTCTAAAAATAGAGCCAACCCAACCACAGTAATCTCGGTCCTCTTCTCAGTGATGAGGTAGGATTTGATCCAATTCTAGCCAATGAGATCTGAAGGGAAAATTCTGGGAAATAGTTCTTTGCTCCAAAAAAAGAGACACCCCCGATTCCTCCACCAGAAGTTGACATGACAGAATATGATGCCCAGAATTGTAGCCACCGATGTAGGACCAGGAAGCCAGCCTGAAGGGAAAACTGACTCACCTAATATCAAAGTGGAGAGATGGCAAGATCCCGTCTCCTTGATGATATATTTGAGCAGCCAGAGCCCACTGAATCTCTGGAATTCTTACATGAGATAATAGATTTTGTAATATTTAGACAAATTTCAGTAGGAATATTCTGTCACTTGCAGTTAAAGATAATCCTATCTGATATACCTTCCCAGAGCTCTTAGGAACCAGAATAAAATGTTTTGTTTTGAAACCTTGCCACTTGAGAAATTAAATCATGGATAATTTTTAGCAGATATCTTAGTAATAGGGACTGGTTCAATAAATTATGGCACATAATATATATTCATGGAAAATTTTCCTTTAAGAAAATTGTTTAATGACACAGAAAATTATTTCAGTGGATTTTAAGTGAAAAAACAAGTATGGTATCAATGAACTGAAAAATATTAATGTTAATACTCAGAACTGTTAACATTTACTTTATTCTATTTCATCTTTCAAGTTTTCTATTGAGAAGATGCATTGCGATGCACCTGGGTGGCTCAGTCAGTTAGGCGTCAGACTCTTGATTTTGGCTCAGATCATGATCTCTGAGTTGTGAGGTCAAGCTCCATGTTGGGCTCAGCCCTGGGTGTGGAGCCTTTTTATGATTCTCTCTCCCCCTCTGTCCTTCTCACTTCTCTCTCTCTCTTATTCTCTCTCTCTGAAAAACAAATAAATAAGTGAAAGAAAATGCATTTGTTTTTATAATGATGGTATTTGAAAAAAAAAAAATAACATAGGGCTTTTCAGGTGTTCTTTCTTCTCTTTCTTCCTCTCAGGAAAAGGACCACATGTCCAGCATCAAAGGACATATCTTGGGGCAGAAGGTGGCCAGGACTCTGCAGAAACCTATGTTTCAAAAAGTCAGCTTCATGAGCTGTTTGGACAGAGTTGTCAAGGAAGCCATAAAAGGTGACCATTTCTCTTGCTACACAAGGGTTATGGGCAATGTGAGAAGACTTCCCTGAGCCTGATGAGCATACCCAGGTTTGCCTTCCTGCCTAAGCCACTCACCATTGGGAATGAGGCAGGTGCAAACTGGTCTCCTAGCTTCAGAAGAGGTGACAGGGTTTGAGGAACATCTCCTATGAGGTAACTTACTGGAGAAGAAGTAGAGGTTTTTTGTAGGATGGGGGGAAAAAATCAAAAGGGAAGCCAGAATAAGAAAGCAGAAAGAAACCCAAACCAGCAACATGAGGAGATAAATAACAGAATTAAGAGGGAAGAGAAATGGTACCAAGAAGCCTGGTTGCTGGCAGCCTCTCGTCAAGTGAGTCCTGGACATCTGAAATTGCCAACACTTGGTGCCAACATACATATCTTCCCAGGCATCAATATCTCATGCAGCAGTTCCTACTGTGTAGAGTGGACAGGACACAGGCTAGTCCCACATGGCCAACTCAGAAGTACACCATCCTGCTATGTATGTGTTGTCAAAACATGTGGAAACCTTCTGAGAACCCAACACCAATGATGCGCATCTGGAGATACAAGTTAGACTCACTGAAACCACCAGTACAAACTCAAACCACATCTTGAGAGGTTGTGTAGTAGAGGAGAGGCTGCCCTGTGTTATGCTTCAGAAGAGCTGAGTTCAAGCCTCAGGTCTGGTAGTACTGGCTGAGTGACTGGTTGTCCATTAAATACCTCTAGACCCCATTTCCTCCATCTACAAAATGATGATGATGATGATGATGATGATGATGATGATTATAATGATGAAGAACAACTTTGCAACCTACTTCACAAGTTTGTTATAAGAATCTAGTGGAAGAATAAATGTGAACATGCTTTATAAAACTACAGACATCTCTATAGCATAAAGTATTATTAGTGATTTTGAAGTCCTGGTTAGGAAAATTTAAAAGTAGAGAACTAGGGACTATAAATATGCACAGGGGCAATTTTTTAACCATGCTTATCTAAAGAAGAACCACAAGAGAACAGAACTACCCCTTAGGGAAGATAGTGTTGACAGAAAGAAAGTTGAACCCTATGGGGATGCCATCTTTCATATCAAGGGGAACTATTTTCAAATATTAAAGAGTAGGACTAATATTGTTGAGAAAGAACCAAAGCTCAAGCGATCTGAAGGAATTTGGAGATCTTTTCCTTGGGACTTCATGTTAAACAAATTATTTCTGACCCTCCTGCCCCCAAAACTTAGACATTCAATCCCAGGACCAATGTCACGAGAGCATAGAAAAATTATGTTTCTGTCAGTGGGTCCTCCAGGAGGCAGACTCAGAGGTGCAGTTAAGAGTGCAAGAGATGTATTGGCAGGAGATGTTTGGAAAGGGTAAGGGGAGAGGAAGGAGTTGGGGCAGGGAGAGCCTCAAACCTTGATGCAGAACTGACAAAGCCTCAGCCAACACAACAGGGAGCTCTGGAATGAAGATTCCCCATGAAAGGTATCCATCAATGGGAAGAGATGGCCAGACCTTACTGCCTCCATCATTGGCTCCAGCTGTCAGCTGGAGCTGCCCAGGAAGTGCGTGGCCTCAGCTCAAGAGATGGATCCTGAGATGGACCCTGAAATGCACACATTTGGAAAATATCAGTTAACTGTGCTTCTAATGTTTGAGCCACATATGGAGCAGCCCCTTGAATCATGGAGCTGCCAGGAGACAAGATATTCAGACACTGTGCATTTTTAAAGGTGGCCTCTGCAACAGAGTAGCACCATGGAAGCATGCTGGGCCCATAAAAGTGGCCTCTGCAAAGTCTAGACTGGACTATTGAACGAGGCAATGGAGATCACCGGGGTCTAATAGGAGTTTGCCAAGAAAATGCCATGATAGCTCATCTCACTCCCTATTTTTAGCATTACTAGTTTGGCCCACCAGCAGAATGCTGATAATAGAGCATAATTGGATTGCAGTAAGATATTTATCAAAGTCATTCTTATAGCCTTATCATTGACATAGATGTACAGGCAAGAGTTTATTCTGAGCAAATTCTGATATTTTAAAGCAATCATATCCACAGAGATCAATTAGTAAGACCTATGTTAGCAACTAATATTTTAAATTCAAAAGTCCAAAAGGACTTTTGTCCTTTTGTCCAGGATCTTTGTCTTCTTTCCACAGTAACTCCTCTTCCTCATTCCCAGGTTCTGCCAATAGTATTCTGTTTTCCTAGACATCCAGATTTGAAAGTTCTGAGTTTCCATGGATTCTTGTTGCTCCCTCATTCTTTTCACAGACTAAGTTTCTAGTCAGGCAGACTATGCTTCTTATTATCTCTTACATTCATCCTTTTGTTTCCATACCTACTGCCATGTCCCCCTGGGCACCATCTCTTCAAACCAACCCCATATCGTGGCCATCTAAGTGTTTCCCATATATCAGTCTATCCCATGCCACCTGCATTGACCTTTCCTGCCACTCCAAACCATTCACCTGCTAGCCAAGGCTCCTTCATCTATGTCTCTCCTCCTACCACTTGCCCAAGTGTTCCACGCCTAAGATCAGACAAATCAAAGCACTGCCCTTACTGTGCCTCTTCCTGGTTGTCAGCTGCCTTGCAGATTTCTTCAATGCTGAGCTATGCACTTTTAAAATCGTCCAGTGTTTCTGAAATTAGGAAGCACCTTATATTCAAGATGAGAAGAAACTGTCAGCCTCAGAACTGAAAAAGAAGTTACAAAAGGACGACTGAGAATTTCACAACATGTAGAAGAGATCAATTCATCTAATTGTCATTGCAACTGTACATTAACTTTGGATACCTAAGTTGTACTCAAAATGAGGCAGCATGTGCTAGAAACTGCTCTGGATGCTTGAGGCAAAACAGATATGCTCCACCCTGGTGGAGCATACATCATGAGGAACAGCTGCCAGGTTCTGAAAAATCTATCTGTTTTGGGGTCTGGTTGAGTTTTAAGAGAAGCTGTTTAACTTCTAGTGACAAATAACTCAATTAGGGGAAAAAAAATGAAACTAAGTTTCCAACCAAATAGTACATGGAGACCAAATCTGCTATATTTCGTGTGACAGAAAAAAAAAAATGGAGACAGTAACCTGTGCTTTGTTACCCCTGTATTTTCCTCTTTCTGCCCCACCCCCCCCCCCAATTCAAGCCAAGAATTCATCCATTTCTTATTTCCTCCAGAGGATAATGTGGCAGGTTAGAAAATAAACAAGGCCTAAGAAAGAAGGGATCTAGGCTCCACCTCTTGGTAGTAGTAGGAACCCAGGAAAAGGGAGCAAAAAGGAAATGGCACTCGAGGTTCATCTAAAGGTATGTGGTGGGCAGCCTTGTGGTCCACTTGTGTCCCAAGTGGAGCTTGAAGGCATTGAGAAGCAACTGGAACTGGACATGACAGACCACATGGAAAGGAAACATTGGCACCAAATATTCCCATCTAGTGGCTGCATGTTAAATAAATCTCTGAGAGTGAAATTCCAGAAGAGAAAAGAACTCAAGAAATAATCGTGCTAAGATTTCCCACCAATCCAAGATGGAGGGTTCAAAGTAGAAATCAAGTTAAGTCATAAACTGTAAATTTATATGTCTTACACATCTAAATGTACAGTCTGAAAATCTTACCTCCTATACTTGCCATGTCATGAGATTAAAGGTACCAAAGAGACCAAGTATTATAAGAACATTATGAAAAGTAGCAGATCACTTGGAATGCGGGAGGAGAAGAGCAATTCAGGAAAATCTTCAGACTCTGAATGTGAAAAACACATTCAGAATTTGGTAATGTTTCTAAAAAGGAAAGTAGCATATATTAAAAATTACAGGGATAATTTAGATCACTTTTTAATGAATTCTTGATGTAGTGTTTCTTATAATTTTTCCTTTAAAAGCTGTTATTTAAATTGATGTTGGCTCTTACAATTCATGGCATTTTGGAAATGAGAAAAAAAATTGTTTTTCATCATTTTTAGGATTTTCAGCTGTCAAAATCTTATCCATCAGCAACCAAACTGTCAAAAATAAGGGCTTTGTTAACAAAATTGTGCTACATCTATATAATGGAATGCAATACTTATAAATGTCTCATAGAAGAATATTTAATGACAAGAGAAAATGTTAAAGTTAAGTTTAAAGAAAAGAAAACTTTGTGTGTGTCTGTGTGTCTGTGTGTGTGTGTAATCTATAGGTCTGCCTTAAGATGTCTCTCGTGCCTGTTAACTCCAAAGGTTGTGCTCTAATCTAATAGCCAAAGTACCATAAATATTTTGCTAAATCACATTGAACCTGGAACACTATTTCCAACACTTTGCCCAGGGCTCTGTTATTAGTCCTGCACTCTTTTCAGCATTTCTATACTTTTTTGTTAACATGGTAGATAAACACATATTTGCAAATACTGCAGATGATGGAAATTGGTAACAACAAACCCTCAAGTCCAAAATACCTCTAAGACTAAAACTAATGCCAAGCCCAAGATACAGTGAGTGACATCAACACCATGCCTGAACAGGAAGTTTCTTGTTCATGTCCCCCTCTTCAACAAATATTTGGTGGTATCCACACACAGACAAAAGTGCCCTGTGTCGGGACACCTGGGTGGCTCAGTTGGTTAAGCAGCTGCCTTTGGCTCGGGTCATGATCCCAGCATCCTGGGATCAAGTCCCGCATCAGGCTCCTTGCTTGGCAGGGAGCCTGCTTCTCTCTCTGCCTCTGCCTGTGCTCGCTCACTCTCTCTCCCTCTCTCTCTCTGACAAATAAATAAATAAAATTAAAAAAAAAAAGTGCCTCTGTGGTACCTATGGATTCCAGCACCATACACCAACAGACTCGGGAGAAGTGTCACCCACCCACAGAATGAACAAGAGGCATACAGACCTCAGTCCTGGTTGTGGACCCTTCACTGACCTGTGGACTGTCTCCGGGCCCTCTTGGCCACAGTCCAAGATCACCTAGAAAACACCATCTTAGACAATCACTCACAGATGACAGAGCCTTTGTGGAACTCTGGGTTTCCAGCTGAGAAAGTCAAGCATACTTTTGGAGCAAAAAAATATAAGTTTGGATGCACTGAAGAGAGTAAGAGGTACAGTATGACTTTACCTGCATCATCCCTCTTCTGAGGCAACACAGCAAGGGCCAAGAAAGATCTCAGCCCATGATTTTTCCCCACAGGGGAGAATAAGAGCATGTGATCGAGCATCCAAATTGCCCAGCAATGGGTGTGAGACACTGCTAAAGAGGCTCTTCTCACCCTTAACCCATCCAGAGTACTGAATAGTGAGCTGTATTATTGAGGGGTGGGAAGAGACTGGAAAAGCAACAGATAGGACTCTTGGAGAGTATTAAAAGGATGCAGATCTTACTAACTGCATGATGGACTCCATCAAGAAGGCTGACTATGAACCACTAGGGACACTTCAACCTCAAATCTTTCCAACTGGCCATGGCACCATCAACACTCCTTGAACTTAACCCCCACACACCTCCACCCTGTGGCAGGCTGCCTGTGTATGCTCCTCATGGTGACAAGAGCAAGGTTTGTCACGTGACTAGTGAGCACATGTAGAAAACTGACCCAGATCTGTGGGCCAGGAAGAGACCACAAACTGGAGCCTTAGTACTACCTTTGAGAGGAAAAAAGCGGGGCTGTGGGCACTCTCTTTGGCGCTTTGCAAGATGGAGAAGAGACATGCCCCATTTAAGAATTCTGCCGTAAGAGGGAGCAAGGAGTGTGGAGAAGGTGTATCCATGGACACTTCAGAATCCCTAGCAAGACTGACAGAAGGTATTTCTCTCCCAAAAGCAGTTAGTAAAGACTAGAGAAGATGGCTGCTACTCCAAATGTGAAGACAGGATTGCGAAACTTCAGGGAACATCAAAAATCAAGGAAGCATGACACAACAAGGATCACGAAATCGTCCAGTAACTCATCCCAAAGAGATGGAGTTCTATGATTTACCCAGTAAAGAATTCAAAATAACTGTGTTAAAGAAACTCACTAAGGTACAAGAAAACACAGAATGACAACTCAAACAAATAAGAAAAACAATACATGAACAAAACAAGAACTTTAACAAAGTGATAAAAATCATTTAAAAAATTCTAGAGCTGAAGAACATAATAAATGAAATGGGGGGGATGCATTAGAGAGTATCAACAACAGAGTGAATCAAGCAGAAGGAAAATATCTTAGAAGACAGAAACTTTGAGGGGCACCTGGCGGCTCAGTCAGTTAAGCATCCAACTCTTGATTTCAACTCAGGTCATGATCTCAGTGTTGTGGGATCAAGCCCTGCATTGGGCTCCGTCCTCAGTAAGGAGTCTGCTTGAGATTCTGGCTCTCCCTCTCCTTATGCCCCTCCTCCTGTTCTCTCTCTCTCTCTCTCAAATAAATAAATCTAAAAAAGAAGAAGAAGGAGGAGGAGGAGGAGGAGGAGAAGACAGGAATCTTGAAATTAATCAGTCAGAGAAGAACAAACAAAAAAGAATGAAAAACGGGATCTATGGGGATACCATCAAAAGAAGCAATTTGCAAATGATTGCAGTTCCAGAGAAGAAGTAAGGGAGTGGAGGCAGGAAGTTTATTTAAAGAAAAATGGCAAAGAACTCTCCAAATCTTGGATGTTAATGAAGCTCATATGTCACCAAACTCAAAGAAATCCTCTGTAAGACATATAATTAAATTTTGAAAAACCAAAAAAAAGAATTTTTAAACCAGAAAGTGAAAATCAGCCTGTAACCTAAAAGAAAACTTCCAAAAAGTTATTAGTGGGTTTTGCAGCCATGAAAATATACGAACACTGGTAAAGGTAAGTATGCAGTCAAATTCAGAATCCTCTAGGGCTGTAATAATGGTGGTGTATTAGCCACTTAACTTGAGTATAAAAGTTGAAGGACAGAGTACTAAAAATAACCGTAGCTAAGACAAAGTGACCCCCAGGAACTCAGGACTGTATGGGGTCTCATGGTGACAATCATTCAGGCTTTCTGGCCAGTGACAGCATGCAGAAAGTTGTTGGCCTCAGGATTATAGCCTGGTGGATGAGGACAGGCCCTGTTCAGCAGGCTCAGAGGGCTTGATGCCTGAGGGTAGGAGTAAGCTGTGCATGTGAGTGCTGTGGGACTCAACATCCAGACTCCTTTGGATCAGTCCCTGATTCAGGGCCATATAGGGATAGACCAGGCTAAAATTTTAAATAAATAAATAAATAAAGCCATAATAATTGTTAATGGATGTATAACATAAAACAAGATAAATTACGACATCAAAAATATAAAAGAAGTGGCTCAGTCAGTTAAGTGCCAGACTCTTGACTTTGGCTCAAGTTGTGATCTCAGGGTCTCGAGATCAAGCCCTGCGTAAGGCTCTCCACTCTACAGGGAATCTACTTGAGGATTCTCTCTCCCTCTCCCTCCGCCCCTCCCCTACTCTCTTTCTCAAATAAATAAGTGTTTTAAAAAACATAAAAGGAGGAAGTGAAATAGTAGTTTTTGAATGTAATCAAAATTAAATTGTTATTGGCATAAAATAAACTGTTATATCAATAAGATGTTTTATGCGAGTCTCATGATAACCACAAAGCAAAAACCTACATACAGTGGATTCACAAGAGATAAACAGAAGAGAATCAAAGCATACCATGGAAAATCATAAATTCACAAAGGATGGCAGCAAGAAGGGAAGAAAGGAACAAGGAAACTTCAAAGCATCCAAAAACCATGAATAAAACAGCACTAGTAACTCCTAACCTATAAATAATTACTCCAAATATGAAGGGATTAAATTCTCCAATCGAAAGAAATAGAATGGCTGGATGGGGAAAAGAAGCAACAAGAATCAACTATGTGATGCCAACAGGAGACTCTTTAGCTTTAAGGACACACACAGGTACAAAGTAAAGGGTGGAAAAAGAAATTCCATGTATGAGGAAAACAGACAGTAAGGTAGCTCTACCTACATCAGACAAAAGACTGTAAGATGAAAATGGTAACAAAACTAAAGAAGTTCATTATATAATGATAGAGAGATTAATTCATCAAGAATGTATAATGATCATAACTATATATACACCCAACATCAGAGTACCTAAATATATTAAGCAAATACTAACAAATCTAAAGGGAGAAATAGACAAAAATACAACAATTGTAGGGGACTTTCAGCAATGGCGAGATTATACAGACAGAAAATCAACAGGAAAATGTTGGACTTGAACCATACATCAGACCAAATGGACCTAACAGACATTTATAGAACATTCCATTCAACAGCAGCAGAATGCACATTCTTCTCAATTGCACATGGAACATTCTCTAAGATAAATCACATAAAAGGACACAAAACAAGTCTTGGCAAATTTAAGAAGGTTGAGATCATACTACATATCTTCTTTAACCACTTGATGTAAAACTATAAATCAACAACAAAAGGAGAGCTGGAAAATGTACAAGCATGTAGGAACTAAACAACACACTTCTGGAAAACAAATGGGCCCAAGAAGGAATCAAAAGGAGAATTAAGATTGTCCACCTTAAATTTATGCAGTGCTATATATCAATTATATCTCAGTAAAGCTGGGGAGGAAAAACTCAAGATGCAATTAAACCAATAAAACTATGAAGAGCCCAAGTTAAAGCTTTTTTTTTTTTTAATCCATATGCTAGTATAGACTAAGGGCACCTGACAAAACAGTTCATATGAAAATAACTGAGTATTTTAGTTTGCTGGAAGTTTAGGGGCACCTGGGTGGCTCAGTGGATTAAGCCACTGCCTTTGGCTCAGGTCATGATCTCAGGATCCTAGGATAGAGCCTTGCATCGGGCTCTCTGCTCAGCAGGGAGCCTGCTTCCCCCTCTCTCTTCCTGACTCGCTGCCTACTTGTGATCTCTCTCTCTGTCAAATAAATAAATAAAATCTTTTAAAAAAAAAGAAAGTTTATATGAGCCAAGAGGACTAAATGCAGCTGCTAAAAAAAGAAAATATAATCTCTGATATATCTGTCTATATATATATATATAGATATATCATGCCCAGCATGAATGAAATCCAGACCATATCAACTCCTTAATATGGAAATCAATTGAGTATATCATTGGTTCTCAGCATGCATCAGAAGACCTGTTAAAGCACAGATTACTGGCCCTGCCACAGAGTTTCTGCTCAGTAGGTCTGGGGTGAGGCCCAAGAATGTGCATTTCTAGTAAGTTCCCAGATAAAGCTTGTCTTAGGGCCACACTTTGAGAGCCACTGAACAAGAATATTGTCAGAGGGTACACCACACCATGGCAAATGTTCTAGGAGCATTATGATAAGAGAACATGTTCAAAGAATGGGATATATTTAGCTTGATAGGAGTTACATGGTAACTTGCTACCCATATTTGAAAGCTTATGTGGCAGAACAAACGGACTTGTCAGTTGTAGTTCCAGAGGCAAAACTGAATTAAATTGCAAATTACAAAAAGGCAAATTTGAGCTCAACACAAGGACATACATTCCGTTAGAATCATTCAAAAATAGAATTGGTTAAGTTTCAAAAAATCAGGTTGTAGGTTTGTATGTATGGATGTATGTCTTTTTTGTGAATATATGTATTTTTAAAACCTGGACTATTAGAATATAGCAAAAGTTTAGCAGTGCTTATCTTTCAGTGGGGGTAAGGCAGATTTTTTTCTTTTGGTTATTTCTATTATCTAATTTTACCACAATGAATATGGATTATTTATGTAATAAAATACTAGGAGCTGAAAAATAAAATGGGTTGTTTTGCAGGATAGATAGGTGGTGCCCTCTTACCTAAAGTGACCAGGCAGAAGCTAATGGAAAAGCTTAGTAAATGACTTAGAGAAATGGTTCTCAAACTTTAAAATACATCAGAATTGGGGTGTCTGGGTGGCTCAGTGGGTTGAGCACCTGCCTTCAGCTCAGGTCATGATCTCAGGGTCCTTGGATCGAGCCCCACATCAGGCTCTCTGCACAGCAGGGAGCCTGCCTCCCCCTCTCTCTCTCTGCTTGCCTCTCTGCCTACTTGTGACCTCTCTCTGTCAAATAAATAAATAAAATCTTTTAAAAAATTAAAAATAAAATACATGAGAATCTCCTGCAGGGCTTGTTAAAATACAGAGTGCTAGCCCCCACTCTCAGAGTTTCTGATTCAGTGGGTCTGGGTTTGAACCAGAGAATTTGCATTTCTAAAAAATTTTTTGGTCATGTCACTGCTGCTGGTCTGGAGGCCATAATTTGAGTAGCTCTGGTGTGGTAGGCATCCTTCTAAAATGGCCCCCAGTGATTCCCATCTCCTGGCATCCATGTCCTTAAATAATCCTCTCCTTTTATGTGTGGGCTGTACCTAATGACTTGTTTCTAACAGATACAATACAACAGTGATGGAACATCACTACTGAGATTAGGCTATAAAAGACTGTGAGGAACTTCTGTTTCCAGAAAGAAGTAGAAAAGTACATTTCCCTATCACTCCTACTAAGTATAACCTAAAACTCTAGACATCATTAAGTAAACCAAACATAAGAAGACACTGACAAATAGAAAGAAGACCCATGAGCTAAGGAAGTTGAGAATTGAGGAATGACATGGTTGTGAGCTCCCCATGTTTTCTTATCGCCTCATATATGCAAAACTTGGTACTAGAGAAGTCAGCAACCTGGAAAGGCCAACTGACAGAGATTTTTTTTAAAGCCCAACAAAAACCATATCTCTTTAGCCAAAGGACTACGAAAGGGCAGCTAGAAAGACAGAGAAAAACTGTGACCTTACCCCACCAGCAAGGCCAAGAGGAGAACCTACATCTTCACCCTCACCAGTCTATAACAAAGCACCCTAATTTCCCTTCTCCATTGGGGTGATGCAGAGAAGGCCAAGTGGGGAGCCAAAACTTCCATGTCCACCAGGCAGTAACAAGGCATACCCACTCTCTTCCAACCATCAGTGGAGACCATGTGAGAATCTGGACTTCAATCTCCACCCTGTGGTAATGAAGTACCTACTTTGTCTTCCTGACAGGGCTGTATCAGAGGGCCTAGTAGGGAGTCAGAACTTTAACCACTATCCAGGTGTAACAAGGCCATCATCGCTCTGCAATATCACAAGAGACCACAGTGGGGAGTAATAATGGGGCACTTGTGATATCCCAGCTAGAGTGAAATCAGCAGAGGCTTAGTGGAGGTCAGGAGTTCCCATAGCCCCTCAGAAGTAAAAAGACCCTCCTTCCCAGGTGTCAACAATAGCTGAGTGGGAGCCTGAACTTCCCTTTGGAAGTAATGAGGTGGCTCTCTCCCTGCTAGTCCCTTTCCAGTGGTATTTCAAGAAGTCAGCTAAAACATAATACTTAAATAAGATCTTGAATCTCATAACATAGTATCAAAAATGTCCAGATTTCAACTGAAAATCACTCATCATACTAAAAATTAGGAAAAGCTCAACTTGAATGAAAAAAGACAATCAGTAGATGCCAACAGCAATATGACATAGATGTTGAAATTATCTAACAAAGATTTTAAAGGAGCTTTTGTAAAAATACTTTGGTGATCGTTACTAAGACATCTGATACAAATTCAAAAAATAGAAAAACTGAGTAAAGAAAAAGAAAGAAGATACAAAGAACAAAATGGAAATTTTAGAACTGAAAAATACACTAACTGAAATTAAGACTTAATGGAATGGAGGGAACAAGAAAATAATTGGTAACCTTGAAGATACATCAATAAAAATCACCCAATTTGACAAGAGGGAAAACATGCTTGAAAAAAATAAGAATCATGGCCTCAATGACCTATGAAAATACAACAAAAGGTCTAACATACATATCATCAGATTGTCAGTAGGAGAATAGAAAGAAGGAGGGGTTGAAAAAGTATTTGAATAAATAATGGTTGAAAAGTTTTGAAATTTAACCAAAGACATAAATGTACACATTCAAGAAGCTGAGTGAATTATGAACAGAATAAATTCAAAGAAATCCACTCTAGCAGACAAAAGTTCTCAAAACTAAACACAAAGAAAAAATATTGAAAGCAGTCAGAGACTAACCTATAGGCAAAGAACAATGAGTGAAAGTGGATTTCTCTATTAGAAACCATATGAGCCGAAAGGAAATGGAACATTTTTGAAATGTTAAAAGAAAAGAATCATCGGCTCAGAATTCTAAATCCACAGAAAATATCCTTCAAGAAAAGAGGGCAAATAAAACATTTTCAGATGAAGGAAAACAAAGAGAATTTGTCAATAGCAGACTTACTCTAAAAGAATAACTAAAGGAAATTCTCTAAGCAGAAAGGAAATGACAGAAGAAGAAATCTTATATCATCAAGAAGGAAGAAAGAACAATGGAAAGAGTAACAATGTGGGTGAATACAATATACTTTCCTTTTCCTCTTGAGTTGACTAAAATTAACACTTGGTTTTTTTAAACAAAAATTATAACACCATCTAGTGTGGCCCTAAATGTATATAGAGGGAATATTTAAGACAATTGCATTATAAGTAGGGGAGTTAAGATTTCTACACTTCACTTAAAGTGGTAAGCTGTTGGCACCACTAGACTGGGATAGTGGTGTATGTAAAATGTAATACTGGCAACAACCACTAGTAAAGCTATACAAAGAGATACACTTAAAAGCACTATAGATAATTCAAATGGGATTCTAAAATGTGCAGGTGGTAGGACAAAGAAAACAGAAAGAACAAATAAAAGTAACATTAAATGGCATACTTAAGCCCTAACTTTTCAATATTTGCATTAAATGTAAATGATCTAAATATACCAATTAAAAGACAAGGATTGGTGGTGTGGAGTAAAAATAAACAAAACATGACCCAACAATACTGTCAACAAGAAACACGTTTTAAATATAACAATATAATTAGGTTGGAAGTAAAGGATGGAAAAAGATACACCATACAAACATTAATCAAAAGAAAGTGGGAACAGCTATATTAATATCATATAAAGTAGACTTGAGGGAAAGGAAAATTATCAAGGACAGAGAGGGACATTCCATAGTGATAAAAGGGTCAATCCATCATAAAGACATCGTAATCTTAAATGTGTACACCAAACAAGACAGCTATAAAATATATGAAGCAAAAACTGAGAAAATTAAAAGAGAAAATTTTTTAAATCCACAATTATAGTCAATCCACAACTGAAAAACAACCAGATAGAAAATCATCAAAGATATAGAAGAACCAACACTGTCTACCAGCAACACCTAGTCAACATTTGTACAACACTCTGCCCAGCAAGAGCAAAATGCACATTCTTAACAAGAGCTCATGAAACACACACCAAGACAGACTATATCCTGGACCATAAACAAACCTGTACAAATTTGAAATAAAAAATTGAAATGAGGGGTGCCTGGGTGGATCAGCGGGTTAAGCATTTGACTTCAGCTCAGGTCATGATCTCAGGATCCTGGACTCGAGTCCCACATGGGGCTCCCTGCTCAGCAAGAAGTCTGGTTGACCCTCTCCCTCTTCCTTTGCCCCTCCCCCGGCTCCTGCTCACTCTCTCTCTCTTTCTCTCTCTCTTTCAAACAAATAAATAAATCTTTTTAAAAAATTGAAACCATACAGCATGTTTTCGGACCATTGTGGAATCAAATTAAAAATCAGTTAACAGGAAGAAAGCAAGAAAATGTTCAAACATTTTGAAAGTAAACAACAGACATTGAAATAATTCATGGGTCAGAGAAGAAGTCTTGTGGAAAAATCTTAGAGTACATGGAACTGACTACAAATAAAAATACAACATATCAAATGTTGTGGGATAGAGCTAATATAGTGTCCAAAGAAAAAATTATAATATAAAATGCTTACTTTAAAATGAGGAAAGCTGCCAAATAAATAATCTAAGATCCTATCTCAAGAAACTAAAAAAAGAAGAGCATGACAAATCCAAAGCCAACAGAAAGGAAGAAATAATAAAGGTAAGACCAGAAATCAATGAAATTGAAAATAGAAAAGCGAAAAAGCAACTCACAGTGATCATGTGGAACCCAAATTTTAAAATATAATACCATTTATAGGATGCGGATCTTGGAATGTACAAAATACTGATGAAAAGAAGAAATAAAACTCCCTATTTGAGGATGACATGATAATCTACATAGAAAATACCAAGGAATTGAAATGCCTGAGTGGCTCGGTCAGTTACATGTCTGCCTTCTCGTCAGGTCATGATCCCATGGTCTAGGGATCAAGTCCAGCATCAGGCTCCTTGCTCAGCAAGGGAACCTGTTTCTCCCTCTGCCTGCTGCTCCCCCACTTGTGCACTCTCTCTCTCCCTCTCTCTCTCTCTGACAAATAAATAAATAAACAATTTTTTTAAAATACCAAGGAATCTACAAAAAAATCTCTTAGAACTAATAGATCATTTCAACAAGGTCACAGGATACAACATCAACATACAAGACTCAATTGTATTTCTACATATTTGCAATGAACACACAGACACCAAAATTTAAAACATGACACCATTTCCAAATGCTCCTTCAGAAATAAAATACTTAAGTGTACAGGACTTAGATGCTGAAAACTACCAAATGCTGACAAAAGAAATAGAAGATCCAAATAAATAAAGAGGCATAACATGTTTATACAATTGAAAACTCGATATAATAAAGATTATCAATTCTCCCCAAACTGATACACAGATTTAACTCAACCCCTATCAAAATTCCAGCAAGGTTTTTTTTGTAGGTATAGACAAGATTATTCTAAAATTTATATAGAAAGGCAAGCAAACTAGAATAGCTAGAATAATTGTGAAAAGGAAGAAGTAAGTTGGAAGGCTCAGTCTACCCAATTTCAAGACATAGTCTATAGCTACAATAATCAGATTGTGTGATAGTGACAGAGGAATAGACACATAGGTCAATGGAACGGAACTGAGAATCTAGACATAGCCACCTATAATTACAGACAACGGATTTTTGACAAAGGTGAAAAGCAATTTGATGGAAGAAGGATAAATTTTTTAATAAATGGTGTTGGAGCAATTGGATATCCATCGGCAAAACTATGAACCTGCTTGACCTAACCACATCCTACAGAAAACTTAATTCAAACTGGGTCATAGATTTCAATGGAAAGTATAAAACTATAAAACTTTTATAAGAAATCATAGGAGAAAAGCCCCTGGGGTCTAGGGCTAAGTGAAGAGTTCTTATACTTGACACTAAAACCATGATCCATAAAAAGAAAAACATTGATTCTGCAAAAGACCCTGTTCAGAAGATGAAAGACAAGTTACCACCCGGGAGAAAATATTTGCAGGCCACATATCTAACACGGAACTAGTATCGAGAATATATAAAGAACTCTCCCAACTCCAGAATTAAATGCAACCGAACATTCCCCTGAGGAGGACAGACAGTGAGGTTGTAAGCACATATTTAATCATTGGAGAACAACCATTAACCTGCTCTTCCTGCCAATCGTTAGCCAAACCGCCCGATTCTTCCGAGACCGTCCCCAGCCCCCTCTTATCTGCCTTGGCCCTCCTCTCCTATCCCAAGCCTGCCTTCCCTGGTTTGGTCCTCATATGCTCTCTCCATTCCTAAATTAGCACTCCCTTCCACTCCATGCTGTGGACCTTATCTTGCTGTCAGAAGGAAGGCAATTGTGGACAGTAAATGCCACCAAGTCAGGCTGGCATGGAGAAGGGAGGCAGGATGGTGAAGGGAGTGGGGACTGGCAGGCGGGGACGAGCTTGGGGGACGGCGGGTCAAGGGACAGACACAGCTGGGTGCAGACTGAAGAATCTTTCCGGTGCTCCCTCATCACATCAGAGAGCACCAGATTCCTTCCTCTCCCTGTTCAGGTCTGCGAGAGGAGCTGAAACATGGGCTAAGTTGAGTTTTCCTATTCCTGAAGCAGCCAAACCTTTTTGCCACCGAAATGAGTGTTAAATGGGCCATTTAATGACCAGCAGACTGACCTAGAGTTATTTCACAGCCAAATACAATCAAAGTGGGGCTGGGATGGCTCGTCAAGGCGTGGGCCAAAGTATCCACTGCAGAGGGGGGAAATTGCTGTGTGTGTGTGTGTGTGTGTGTGTGTGTATGTGAGAGAGAGAGAGAGTGAGAGAGAGATCTATAGGGAGAGAAATCCACAGGGAGAGATGTAATTTGTGTGTGTGTGTGTGTGTGTGTGTGTGTGTGTGTGTGTGTGTGAAGGAGAGAGAGAGATCCACAGGGAGAGATGTAACTGGGGGGTGGGGGCACGCGCACGAATAGGGACAGATGTGCCCAGAACTGAAACAGTGGAGGGTGGAGACCTTCAGGATCCTTTGAAACTCCCAGGTGGAATCCAGGTCGGACACACATCCTGAATGGACCTTTCCTGCCCAGCCAGGATATCCTGTGTTTGTCGAAAGGACCGCACAGGGAAGCCCTGACCATTGTCCTTCCCTAAATCTGCCAGTCAGCCCTTCCCCAGCCTGAGGCAGCCGCCCCAGACAGAGGAAGAGTAACTCTGGAAACGGTGTTATCAGCATCCTCCGTGGACTTCCTCACCTCCTCTCCAGCCCCACTAGCCCCAAGCTCCTTAGCATCCTCAAACAGAAATTGGGGAAGCTGAGATGGGGTCACCGCCCGGGGCCCAGCCCCCTCTCTTTTGCCAAGCCCTAGCCCTGCGCAGCTCTGAGTGAGCAGCTGAAGGCTCGGGCGGGAATCTGGAGCAGGAGATGGAGCCCCAGCTGGGGCCCAAGGCTGTCAGCCTCTGCCCGGGCCGCCTGGTGCTGCTGCTGTGGGTCTCAGCCCTGAGCTGTTCTCTTTCCTCGCTGGCTTCTCCCTCTCCTTCTCTGGTGCCCCGAAGCAGAACCAGCTACAGTTTTGGAAGGACTTTCCTCGGTCTTGATAAATGCAATGCCTGCATCGGGACATCAATTTGCAAGAAGTTCTTTAAAGAAGAAATAAGGTCAGAATCTCTGTTCAGTAACTTGGAGGGGCAAACTCCTGTTCCCTTCGCTTGATGATGGCCAGGAGGCAATTTCAGGGGGGAGAGCTGAAGCGAAGTCATGTAATCAGAGCAGTGATGGGTTGAAGTTGGGGTGAGGAGGGGGAAAAGGAATGAAGCTGAGTGCTAGCCCTAAATGCTAAATGCAAAGTTTTCTTTTGAAGTAGGAGCTTAAAGTGTTCTTTTCTATGAATGAAGTAGCCCGGGATCATTGAGTTTACCAAGTTCATTTCTCATAAAAAGAGGGAAATAGAATTAATAGAAGGCCTACTATGTGACAGACATTTTAGAGCTTATTTTTTATTCTCTCCGCATCACCATCCTGGAACGTTAATGTTTAGCACTCATTACTCAGAGAGTGACCAGAGCAAGATTAAGTGACTTGCCCAAGGTCACCACCTAGTAAGGGGCAGATCTGGGATTCAAACCAGGGCAGTTTACTTCAAAGTTTCAAAACCAATTTTCTGTTCCAGAGGAAAACCCAAGTTTAGTGAATGGTGATGCATTTGGATCTCACCAAAGGACGGTCTCGCACTCTGGAGTTCAAGCCTGTCAGTATAGAGTCAATGAGTCTTGACGACAGTCAAGACCCAGTAGGTGCTCCAATGGCATTGCTGTAACTCTTGGTCATTGCCCTCGAGGGACTCAGGAGGAGAGAGCCATGTTACAAATAACAAAAATAAGACATGGCCTGAAATGTACAGGACCTCTGGGAGTTCTAAGGGGGATATTAATTCTAAATGGGGGCTGGGGAAAGCATTCAGAGCAAGGCCTTTAAAGGATGAGCCAAAATTTAGGAGACAAGCTTAAGGTAGAAGGACCAGCTAAAACAATGGCCCAGGGTGTGGGGAGAGGAGAGAAGCACTTAGTGGTTGGAGCATGGGACCAATGTGGAGGAGTGGTAGAAGGAGGCTATTGGAAGAGGCAGTTGGGGAAGGGGCCTTGAATGCCATGCCAAGGAATTGGGACCTTCACCCGTGGGCCAGCAGTTCCCCGCCTCTTCGAGACCTTTTGTAATAGGCCTTTTCTCCTTAGCCCTCCTCCAAGAACCTATCTGAGGCGTGTAAGATTTGGTGACCAAACAAACAGCATTAATTTACAATAATTTGATTTTCAGTCTGTACTAACCAAAAACATATATGATTATTCAACTAAGTTACTAAACAGATATAACGAATGGAAAATATCAATCAAAAATGTGGAACTTTTACAAGATGATAGATATCGTATTGATGTGGACTTTCCCCATTAGGTCTTTTTTTAAGGCATCTCTAATGGTGAAAAATTGAAAGACTTTCCAACTGGCGAAGCTCTATTGCAGGCAATGGCAAAGGAGTTTAGTCGGGGTAGAGATAGGTTGAGACTTGTGTTTGGAAGAATCTTCTGGAAGGCAATGTGAGTCTGCCATTGATTCAAGTCATGATCTCAGGGTCCTGGATTGGAGCACCACCATAGGCTTCCTGCTCAGTGGGGAGTCTGCTTCTTCTCCCTCTGCCCCTCCCCCTGCCACCCTGCTCATGCACTCTGTCACTCTCAAATAAATAATTTTTTAAAAAATAATAATAATTTTAAAAAGGAAAGCAGTGTGCAGGATGGATGGGTTGACGTTGGCAGGGGCAGCCAGGCCAGTTCTCCTAGCCCAGGAGAAAGGTCAGTGGGAACAAAGCAGGGCAGGAAGGATGCCAGTGGGTTCAGCTAGAGAAGTCATTTTGTTGACCAACTCAGTGTGACAGAAAGACGGGAATGTTGAAAGTGAACACAAGATTGCCATCCCGCCTAAGAAATGGGATGGGAAGGGCCAAGAACATGGATGAAGTGGGGCTTATTCCTCAGAGAAAGGAGGCGGGGAGAACACGAACAGATTTTTCCGACAGGAGGGAGGGCCATTATGGGAGTCAACAGAAGGAGAGTCCCAGGGTCACATCTTCCCCAAGGTAACTAAACAAGAGTATATGAATCGTATAGTTGACTCTTTGCCAGTGGCAATAAATGAAATTTTTCTCACCAGGCAGGTATTGGCCGAATCAGGGAACATTTCCCCACATGGGTTTGTGTTCCATTCAAGTTCAGGATATTACCTCAGCTCCCTCAGAATTTATGTTCCATGTGCGTCCGAAAGGGATGTGTCCAGAGACAGGCAGGAAAGCACTGGGTGGGGCAGGTTGGGCTTTAGGGCTCTCCACGTTGAGAACGTACATTCCTCAAATTCAGCTGCAGAGAGAGACAGCGAGTGGTTGTGGGGACGTGGACTTGTTTATAGTTCTTTACAGCAGAAGCAACTGTTTCTTTGTTTTAAAAGTAATATCTATTTATTTTAGAATTTTCAAGAAATATTGAAGAAAGCACAAAATGAAAATCATGTATAATTCCTCCTTCATTATATATCCTTGCCACTTTTTTCTAAGTATGGATTTAAAATTTTTTTCAGCAAAAATGTGATCATCCTATGTACACTTTTCTGTAAACTTTAACTTAACAGTATGTCAGGAACACGTTTCCACATTACTAACTATTCTTCAATGTCAGCCATAGAGGCATTTTTCTAGATTGTCTCCTTTGGCAAGGAAAACAAAAGTAAAATTAAACTCTTGGGACTGCACCAAAACAAAAAGCCTTTGCACAGCAAAGGAAACTAGCAACAAGACAAAACAAAACAAAACAAAACAAAACCACCAAATGGGAGAAGATAGTTGCAAATGATACAACCACAATTTGATTTTTAATGGCTTTGCAGTATTCAATCACATCAGTCAACCGTAATTTAACTAATCCACTGCTGTGAGACAGCTAGGTATTTTTTTTCTTTTCAGTATTATAAACAGTGTTATGTTGAACATCCTTATTGCTAGATTTTTGTGCACATCAATTATAAATTCCTATGACAGATTCCCAGAAGTGGAAAATTCTGGGTCACAAAATACAGTGCATTTTTAGGAGACTTTATATAGGTATATATCTCCAAATGGAGACTTCTACCTATAGAGCTCACTTCTTGCACGCTCACAAATATTTAATATTACTGCTATTCTTAGTTTGTATGTCTTCTGAGTTGAACCTTTTTTTCAGGCTTATTGGTCATTTCTTTTAAGGGGTGGGCTTGTAGAATTCGTTTCTTTAAATTAATTTATTTTTTTTAATTTAAATTCAATTAGCCAACATATAGTATGGGCCATTTCTATTCCTTGTTTGCTAAATTGTCTGTAAGTTCATATCTTTACCTCTCTTTCTAAGAGTGTTCCTCTTCTTCATCTCCAAATATTTTCCCACTTTAACAAATGACTATGATGATAACATTAGGAAAAAGCCCAGCTGAACTCTCAGATGAACGCATCTTTCCTTCTAACCCTTATCTTCTCTTTGGCAAGAACACTAATGATAAATCTGTTGCTTCCCATACCCAACCATTGATCTTTGAACATCTTTGAACATTTCCATGTTTCCCCATGCGTTCTGTGTCGACTTTCAAGTCCTGAATGAAAAAGAGTTAAGGGAATCCAGAAAAAAAAAGAGTGAACCTGATTGACATAGTCTTCCTGCTGAAAACATACCTATCTGTGAATTCCTAATCGATCGTGCCAGCTGGCGAGATGGACCAGGAAACTGATCGATCAGAATTCATCTATGTGCAGGTCATAGGTTGGGGAGAAAGGTGGAGGCGGGAGACTTAACAGCAGTATTTCTGATCCGAATTACTCCTAGGGATTCCTGGCCTCTCACCAAGACAGGTGCTTTCCCTGCCCTTCCTTCCTGTACTCACTTGGACTTGCATCCCCACCCCCCAACTCCCAAAGTCTTAAAGGAAGTTTGAATACTTCTGAGTAGTGGAGGGGTCGGAGTAAAATAAGTAAATCATTAGGCTCGCTTTTGCCTTCTCTTCTCCCTTGCCCTCATCTGTTTCTTTCATCTCAGAAGATCATAGTAATGATTGCTTTAACTCACTTTCTGGAATTAAGTCAGGGTCTCAGGAGCTGCAGGGCCCCAGAGCTTATGGCAAAAGCATCCATGTACACGCTCCGTTGTCCACGCATGCGCCCATGCACTCATTAACCCATTCATTCAAGCATCCGTTCGTGCATCCTTCCACCCAACCATCCCTCTGCAGCAGCTACCCAGCTAGCCCTCCTCGTTTCCCTCCATTCACTTATCATCCCTCTATACATCCAAATACACATTCATCCATCCATCCATCCATCCAACTAAAATGCACTGGGCACTAACTTCACACCCAGCCCTCTGCTAGGCACTGAGTGACTAAGTTGAAGAAAGCCCAGTTGTAGCCCTGCAGGAGTTTACTTTCCACTGGGAAAACAGTGATGACACTAGGAAAATGGAAGAAAGTATCTCAGACAAAGGGATGGGCACATGACCAGGTGGGTGGAGGCTCTGAGGTGCAAAATGACATGGCTTAGCCAAGGATGATCACTGATTCGGTGAGAAAAAACAAGGTTGGAAGGGGGAGCAGCAGGAGACGGGCCCGGAAAGAACACTGTGAACTGCTCTAAGTAGTGTGACAGGTGTCCTGAGAGCTTTTGGGAAGATGCTGGATGCTTTAAGAGTTCTAGGCAGACCTGAGGGATGGAGAAGAAGAAAGGGAGGCAAGAAATATTTAAGAAGGCATGTCTACAAACTTAGTGTTTGACGGGATGCAAGCATGAGGAACATGCTAGAGAAAAGAGTGTTTTATTCTCATTGCAGCACTGTCGCTCTGCCCCACACCTCCATCCTGTCCTCCATGTTGAGGGCCTTAGGTGGATTGGACGACATGAACTTTTTGCTTACTTCCAGCTCTGGAAACTATGATACTGCTAGCTACGACCCCTAATAATGTTACCTACCGATCTGTTCCCACAAACGAAGTCATAAAAAGGATGACAGGGGACTAGGCCATGGCAAAGCACTTGAGATTGTGAGTTCTGGAGTCTTGAATGCCGCTCCCTCCAATTTCTGGTTGTATGACTTTGGACAAATTACTTCTCTGTGCCTCAGTTTCCTCATCTGTATGATTAAGAATACTACTGACTTCACAGCTTCGCTGCCAGGTTTAACTGAATAATTACACAGGAAGCATTTAGCACAGTGACTGGCATGCCTAAGTGTTTCATACATGCGTGGTGTGACAATCGCTGTCTAAGAGAGCTACCTATCATAAATCCTCGGTCACAGGCCTTTCAAGGGGTTAAAACCCCAGGAACAAGAGCAGCTATAGGAAACAAGCAGATAGCCCTGCCTCGGGGCCCTCTGCCCTTCTTTATCCTCTTAGAGGGGAGAATCATTCGCAATGGTTGTCCTGAGAAAGCCAGTAAAATTGACTCACTGCTTGTTTACAATGTTTCATCTTTTTTTAAATTTTTTATTTTTATTTATTTTTTAAGATTTTATTTATTTATTTGAGGGAGATAGTATGAGCTGGGGAGAGGGAGAAGAAGAGGGAGAAGCGGGATCCCCGCTAAGCAGGGAGCCCAATGCAGGGCTTGATCCCAGGACCCCAGCATCATGACCTGAGCCGAAGACAGACGCTTAACTGATTGAGCCACCCAGGCGCCCCACAATATTTCACCTTTTAAATAGATTTGTAGCAATATTCTTGAATAGAATTCTTTGAGCCTGCTTCCACAGCAGTTTGAATGACACTACTGCGTTGTGGGAGATGTTAATTGATAGGTTCTCCTGGGGCACCTTCTTCGAGGATCTTGCAATCTCTTAGGGCAAAGCTGCATCATGTAAGTGAGAAAACAAAGCAGTGTAGACTCTGGGGCCAATCAAAATGCTCATTTCCCCCAAAAGTCATGATCATGAGGTTGGTCCAATAATGCCCAATAATAAGAAGTTTCAGATTCTTACTTAACTTAAATATAGAACACATCTCAGAAGCCTAATATGATTAATCATGAAAGCAAACATTACCTTCCTAATTTTTCCTACATAAATCAGAAGGAGATTTCACATTCTCCCTTAATGGGAATGTTGGCATGCGGCCAGAAGAATCACTGGAGAAAAGGGTCAAGGTGGGGCCTAGGAAACTAGCAATGGGGGTCCTAGTAGGGGACTAAGGACCAATTGGGCCGTTGCGTAACATGACACAACTCTTGGATCCCTGATGGCTTTGAAATGTGGTGATAATTTACCTGCCACTGCTTCCTGTGACTTGGCTGGTATGGATGACTTTAATCTTTGGACTGAAGGCAAAACTGAGGGGGCCACTTGGAGTGGGATATGGGGAGCCAGTGCTCCTCCGAGTGCAGGCCCAGAAGGCTCTTCAAGAACTATGGTTCCAAGACCCAGACATTAGTCAGAGGGTGGGCTGTTTCTAGAACCAGTATTGAGGAAGGGGAAAGACCATGGGCTCTGCTGACCGATGGCCCTGGATCTGCACCTCTGCTCAGCAATGTACTGTCTGAACTTGGATGAGGTCCTTAAGCTCTGTAAGCCTCAGTTTCCCTATCTGTGAGGGGGGATGGGGTATCAAGAGAATCTAAAGCTGCTTCTCCCTGTCCCTCTGCCTGCTGCTCCCCCAGCTTGTGTGCATGCTCTCTCTCTCTTTCTGTCAAATAAATAAATTTTTTACATCTTTAAAAATATATACATTAAAAGAAAAAATAAATAAAATAAAAGGGCCCTTCTTCCAGGTTTGACAGCTGGCTGGCCTCCCCCCTTGGACTGCCTCCCGACTACCTGCCTTCTTACCCTGCAAACTACTCGGATGATTCCAAAACCTGGCGCCCCGTGGAGGTCTCCAGGCTGGCCAGCAAACAGCAGAGTGACATCTCGGACAGGAGAATCTGTGCCTCTGTGGCAGCCCCAGAAACCTGCAGCATCGAGCGCATCCTGCGGAAAACCAGGAGGTTCCAGAAATGGCTGCAGGCCAAGCGTCTCACACCGGATCTGGTGCAGGTGAGTGTGCTGGTAGTGGGGTGGAAGACAAAGGGGCAAGGTGGAGGGAGACGTCTATTCTCAGCTCCGTGTGGGGAAAAGGAGTCACAGCCCGTCTGAAGTGGGACCAAACCATGTCACAAAGCAGAGTGGCTTGTGACAAGACGGTAACTAGACAGCTTTATTTACAGGGACCTTTCTCCTTGTCATCCTCCACTCTCGCTGACATGACACACACCACCCCCCCACCACCGCAACTATTTGGGAAACAATTTCTGGCTGCTCTCTCTGCTCTGAAGAACCCACGGGATGACCCTCACCAATCTTCCTCCTCCCCCACCGCCCAGGGTTTAGCTCACCCTACAACCTTCTCGGGGGACCTTTGCCAGCCTCCAGACCGTGCCCTCTCTTGGAAGCTCTCCTAGATACCCTGTTTTACCATCCAGAGAGCCTAGTTTAAATATCAGCTTCCTCATCCAATGCCCACCAGAAAGAAGAACCAAACCTGAGTCATGGCAGAAGCGGGCTCTGCTAATACGGCTCCCTCTTCCCATCTGAGAGCTCCCACTAGCTCCCCCCTGTAGGCTGCCTCCAGGACTTGAGCACATTGCTGATGCCCTCATACTTTGCTTTGGTTCCCCACCCCTGTGCTATGGTCCCCGGGATCCTGATTCCTCACCCAAACCAGCACAACCACGTACCTCCCCACACACCCCACTGGGCCCCTGATGGCAGAAGGTGCCCCCTCAGAGGACTGAGGGGTGCCTTTCCTTCAGCTGAGATGGGAAAGAAGAGGTTAACCCCAACCTCCCTGCCATGACAAGGCTGGAGGACATGAACCGACCACGCCCAGGGGATGCCGACGCTGCCTCTTGCACTCCCCAGACCACAAGCCCCCTTCACATGGACACCTGAGACTGCCTGAGGGACTTCTGAGCACTCAGACCTTCCCTTGGCCTCTTCAAGACGAGGGACACCAGCAAAGAACCACTGGTCTCTGGATGTGTCATACATGACATAAGACCACCTGGCTTTGTTCTTGGGTTGTGTGGGCACTGCTTTGCAATCAGGAGTAGTCAAGCTATGGGAACATGGCTGCCATCTGACATCGAGCTTTCCAGTAGGAGCCTTTTGCGCCCTGCAGTCTATGACTCTCACTGCCCTGGGGTGGGGCGAGAAGGAACCAAAGGAAGTCAGGCCCTTCCCAGGCCAGGGAGGTGGTGGTGGGATCCAACATCAGCGTCTTGGAGTTTGCATAGGAGATAGGAAGTGGAGGCTCAGGTGAGAAGAACCCCCCCTTCCCGGAGCTGCTCAACACTGAGCAGAACCCGATAACAGAAGACAGATTACAAAGCCCCCAACATGGTCCACACCGTACGTATAACCTCCCTGTGCCTCTCTCCCTGCACCAGTAGACAGACCCTCCACGCACTGGCCTGGGTACCTGTCATCTGCCATTTGTTGGCCACAGCAAGTACCAAGCCACAGGAAGGACCAATGTGAGACCTTTTCCACTTTGCCTCAACTATACGCTCAGGAACGAGTGAAAGTCCCCAGGAAAAGCAAAACAAGATACACACGGAATTGTTTAAGAACCTTCTTGAAAATCCCATCACCTCTTCTGGTCCCCATCATGGACAGGTCCCACGCTGAAGGACACAGTTCCCCTAAGGTACTGGTTCCAGACTTACCTCCACTCGGGACCCTGGACAACACACCAAAGGATATCCGGGGGCTCAGGATACACTTGAGATCCCATAGAAAGTGGCCAGACTGACTTTGAACTAAGGAAAGCTCCCTCTTTCCTTCAGCTTCTAGAGATTTCCATCATAACAACCCCCCAGGGATTATCCCAGCTCCCACCCCAGCAAGTCCAAAGAAACCTGCCCAGTACATCTAGCATCACCCACCATGATGAGTGTAGACATTGGGTTTATGCAAAAGATCTCTGGGGTCCAGAAACTCTTCCTGAGCTCTGCCACTCGAAGCTGGGGTAAAACAGGAAGGAGCAGAGACCCAGGAAGAACAAAGAGCTGCCACTTCCCGTGCCCCTAGTCAACAAGCTTCAACAAGCTTCAACACTGTGCTTTATCTTGGGGACACAAAATGGACCTGACACAAGCTCCACCTCCAGGAGCAGGTGGCCCAACAGCGAGTACAGGTAAGAACACAAACCAGCACAAAGCAATGTGGTAGATGTTACAGTGATTCTCAGTAAGGGAACAGAGGACAAACCATTGACTTGGGTCCTTCACTCACCAACCAGGTGACCTGGCCTTTAAGCCCAGGACTTCTCTGCTTTGCCCCCAACATCCTTCCTCCCAAAGTGGGTTGGAGAGGGAGGCCTGATGGATGATCTCCAAGAGCCTCCCAGCTCTGACATTCTCCGACTTGAGATGACTCTGCTTCACTTATTTTTTAACAAATCCTGATGAATGACTCCCATCGGCAGGTGCTCTGATGGGTTCCTTGATATCTTACTTCTTTTTTTTTTAATTTTATTTATTCATTTGAGAGAGAGAGAGAGAGAGCATGAGCAGAGGGGAGAGGCAGGGGCAGACTCCCCGCTGAGCAGGGAGCCCAACGCGGGGCTCAATCCCAGGACCCAGAGATCACGACCTGAACCAAAGGCAGACGCTTAACCCACTGAGCCACCCAGGAGCCCCTTGGTTTCCTACTTCTCAAAGGGCAGCAAATAGTGTCTCTTCTACCCAATTCATTCATCCTAATGAGCTAATGAGTACAAAGACATTTTAGAAAAAGTCCATCGCCATCGAAATACACGGCAACGTTATTATACTGAGAGATCTCTTTCTTCAGTGTGTTGTGCTAAAATCTGCTCGACCAAATTCATCCTCTCACTCTAACATGCAGCCAAACCAGGTTTCCTTCTTTTTGCCAAAAACACATCCATTAACAACACCCCGTTAAGACACATCCAAAGCCACAACCATTTTCACTTTTTAGCTAACTCATCTTTTCATCCCCACCAGAGATTTTTCCTTTCTTTTTTTTCTAAATTTAAATTCAATTAGCCAATGCATAATACATCATTATTTTCCTTTCCTTATTAAAAAAATGAAAAATATCAGCAGCCATTTTATAAATGCTGAACAAAGTCCATTTTTCCTCCATCTACCAAAGATCAAGGTTATGGGCACCCTGTTTGGAAACATTTCCTCCCTCTCTTGTCCTCCTTTCCAGAGACACTTTCACCTTAGGATTCCGCAGAATGCCCTAAGTGTTCTGCCCCCTTTCCCTCCCAGGCCTTATTCCAGGCAGCACCCAAACTCCCGCACTTTCCTTCTTAGCAAAACTCACCTCCCAGACAGTTTGAAATGGATCCGTCATCGCCAAAGGTGGGTGTGGGGGGAACTCACCTATCTGCCCCAAACAGTTGAAAATGAGTGTTCACACAAAAACTCATACGTGAATGTTCACAGCAGCACTAGTCACAAGAGCCAAAAGGCGGGAACAGCCCACACATCCATCAACTGATGGATGAAAAACATGTTATTGCCGCACGATGGAATGTTATTTGACCATAAAAAGACTCAAGTCCTGATACCCGCTATCAGGGTAACTTCAAAACATGAAGCTTCAAAACATTACACTAAGTGAAGGAGGCCAATGCAAAAGGACAAATACTGGAGCATTCCCTGTAGAGGAGATGTCTAGAATGGGCAGACCCATAGAGACAGAAAGCAGATAAACTGAGGGGGAGAATTAGGAATGAATGCTTCATGGGCACAGGGTGCCTGTTGGGGGTGATGGAAAAATCCTGGACTTAGAGAGTGGTGACAATTGTACAACCTTATGAGTATACTAAAAGCCATTGAATTATACACCTTAAAAAGGCTAGAATGGTACATTTTACGTTATGTGAATTTCACCTCAGCTTTAAAAAAAAAAAAAAAAAAGGAAGGATAAGCCCCATAGAATCTTCACGAATCCTGTGACTTTATTCCCTTGGAGCCCCAAGAGGTGATGGGCAGTGAATCCAATAATTTAATTCATGCTAGGATGTTAACAGCTAATAATATTTCACTGTTAGCTCTCCAAGAAACCATTTGTGTGTAAAATCAATATGGTAATACTTGTACTTGTCCATCCCATGACTATCTCACACCTTCCTAATACATCCTTGCATCCTCCCCAACACACACACACAAAATCCAGATGTGCCCTCAGAATCCTTCTCAGTGATGCTCCAGGCAAGTAGCCTGTTTCGGGGGGACTGTTCATCCCAGATTTGGCCGAACAGCTCGGCCAGCCCCAGGAATTCTCTCGACCATGACTTGAGTGGGTGTTCCCTGATTTTCTCAAAAGCCACTTTCCAACCGGGATCTAGGCCAGGGCCCTCCACAGTGTGTGTGTGTGTGTATGTGTGTGTGTGTGTGTGTATGACTTACGCTAATAAAACCGTGACTTTTCTGCTTCGAAAAACTGCATTGTTCTGATGGGAATATCCCACAACCTAAATTACTAGCCCACAGACAGAACCACAGCCAAGAACACCACCCTGTTTATCATGATCTGCCTGTTCAAAAAACCACAAAGAAGGCTTCCTCTGCTCTTATGCCAAGTGCAAAGAGGCAACCACCCCAGCAGTGCGTGGCTAATCGGAGGAAAACACATATCCCCCATTGGGTCCGCCTCCCATCCCCTCAACTACTGGCTGCTTCTGACGTTGTTCTCAACACAGACCTTGTTTTTCCCTCCAGTGGGAACAGAATCCGTGGCCACGCAGCCTGTTCTCCCACTAGATGGCAGTATAGAGTCTTCAGGCCGCTACCTTCAAACAAGGATGGCTGGCAATTATACTTCGTCCGTCTTGGTAATTTTTTAAAAAAGAGAATCAAGGGCAGTGAGCAAATTTAGCAAAACACATGTTAACCGTTTAATCGGAGTATGGTTTTAGAGGTAAATACTAAAATAAAACTCATTTGTACTTGTAGTTATTGTACCTGTACTTGAAGTTAATACTTACACTTGAAGTTAATTCAAAAATACTTAAGGAGGGTTTGCAAGACCTATGTGAGGCCCTAGAAGGGTATTAGGGTGTGGAGACAAGGTCCCGGCACTCTGGGAGATGACACCCCGTTGGGGCGGGGAGCCCATTGTGATACGAGACAGGTTATAATAACGTGTTTGAACGAAGATGAAAATCTTACGTTAGAGTCACAGCTAGTTTTCAGACCATAAGGATTTTAATCTCTCACAGGCTACCAGGTCAAGGACCCTTCCAAAAAGTTACATTTTTTTTTAAATAGCATGGCCAGATTGATGCTAGAAAAAGAAAAATAGCTGATCAGTGGCCATCCCACTTCTGTACTGATCTAATAACAGAGTCAAAGATGAAATAAGTATCAATGAAAAAAGAAATATAAGCTAGTGACTAAAAGTGCCTGGCCAGTCCCACATAGGTCTATTCCCAGAACATCAGCACACACCCTCTGGCTGACCCATCTTTGGAGAGCAGAGGCCCTTCCGAGGTGCACTGTGGTCATGAGACCCTGCTTCCCATGACCCTTGGGTGGTACTCATGGTGCTTTGTTTGTTGCCCATGGGAGTTTCAGGAGCCAACTGGAGAGAGATTACAGGTCTTGGATCTGAGCTCCGCCCAGCCCACTTTTCTCCTTCCAGTCACGGCACCGTTGACAGTTGAAACAACTAAGGCTTTGGATTATGGGTTTCATAGAGGATTGCAAGCACAGAGAGACTTCATCACCCCGGCATGTGCAACAACAACATTATCTGGAATGGGATGGAGGCTATTTCCAGCCTCCATTTTATCATAGGCTCGTGGAAAAGGGACTAACAGATCACTCAGCCTGTCTGCTCAAATGAGTCCTAAATTACTCCTGATGGACCTTGCAAGTGAAAAGAAGACAGTGAAAGGTGTTTCCCACCTTGACGAAAACAAGTTGGGAAATTGAAGAGAGGCAAGAGAAGACTCAGGGAAGGTAGACATGAGATGAGGCACCAGGGCTTCCTTCCCGGTGAGTTCCAATGGAGAATAGAGGCAGCCCACAGCCACAGCAGAACTAAAGGCTGGACAAACATCAAGATGGACCAGCCAAAGCAGGCTCTGCCTTCACGGGGCTCTCAGCTTTCCCTGGACTTGGCTGTTAGCCAGCCAAACCTGTTCTTCAATAAATCAAGCCATCTTTTGTTCTTGCTACGAATTCTTTCTTTGCTATTTCAATATCCCTATTTTGACATATGCTGGAACAAAAACGTTTGCGTGGCTCAGAGGCCTAAGAATTGGTTGTTTCTCTGTATATGCCTGCATAATACAAAGTAAACAGAGGTTAAACTATATAGCATATGATAGATATCTAGAAAGACAGTTACTTGAAAAAAATTAATGATGAAAATAACTGGTAAGTTGGTTGGGTTCTAAAAACAGTTTATTAGGCCACAAAACCTCTCAATAAATTTCAAAAGGTAGAAATAACACAGACCACTTTCTCTGATTAAAAGGCAATAGCAGGGAGTGCCTGGGTGGCTCAGATGGTTAAGCGTCTGCTTTGACTCAGGTTATGATCCCTGGGTCCTGAGGTCGAGCCCCCACATTGGGCTCCCAGCTCAGTGTGGTGTCTGCTTCTCCCTCTGTCTCTCCCCCTGCTTGCGCTCTTCTCTGTCTCTGTCTCTCTCTCAAATGAATAAACAAAATCTTTAAAAAAGCAAAATAAATAAAAGGCAATAACATCACACATTAACAATAATAAAAAGGGGGAGAAAAAAGAACCCTACCAAATCTGGAATTTTAAAACATTATCTTTGAACCACAAAGCACATAACTGAAATTATAATTATATCAAGAAAATAACAATCACAAAAACTTTATATAGCCCCAATCTATGATTTAACCATTGCCCCATCACTGCTGAGAGGAGAACTGGAAACCAATCCAGTGTTGTGTTAAGCAGCTATCCGCACAACTTTGGTCATTAATGCGGAGGAATAATACAAAAAGATTTAAAAATGAGGAATTACAGGGATGCCTGGGTGGCTTAGTCAGTTAAACGTCTGCCTTCAGCTCAGGTCATGATCTCCGGGGTCCTGGGATCGAGTCCTGCATCAGGCTCCCTGCTCAGAGCAGAGCCTGCTTCTCCCTCAGCCTCTCCCCCTACTCGTGCTCTCTCTCTCTCTGTGTCAAATAAATAAATAAGAATCTTTTTTAAAAATGAGGAATTACATGTCAACTTGGTCCTGACTCAGGGCCACTTATAACATTAAAAAATTTTCCAGTTTTGCCAGCCTTTCTCCCTAAGGATTACCAAGAATTCTATGGAAGACTTGATTTGTAAACCTTTTCGGTGGATTAAGTGTAAAACAAGTGTATTTATCCCTGGTTTACGTATATAAGAGCATGAACCACAGAGCAATGTATCAACCTGTTAAAGGTCAAGATAGATTTCTACCCACTGAACCATACATGTGTCCTAGACTCTTGGGGTTGAAAGAAACTTGAAAGCTTACTAATTGAAACTCTCGAAATATTTGCATCCTTTATCTTACCGTACAAAATGGAATACTCACTACTTTAAGAAATAGTTTATTCCTTCTTTTGAACAGAACAAATCATTAGAAAGTTCATCCCAAATCTGTCTTCTGTTGGCTTTCGCTCATTTAAATTACCAAATTATTTTCACTCCTTGGAGTTATATGTGACATTTCTCCCTTCCATATGTTTGCCCCCTCGATCCTGGCTTCCCAGTCCAGATAATCCCCAATTCCTTTTCCCATCTAGGTCATTCCCTTCAAACTGATGCACATTAAACATTGTGTCAGCTAAAACCCCTGCTACAGCTAGACCTTCGTTTTCATTAAATATGATCTTCTTAGATTAAATCCATTACTCTAAGAGCCTGTCAACTTGATTCTGTTACTCATCATAGTCACTATCACCCAACTGCATATCACTATCTTGTGTTGATGAACACAGTTTTTATCTAGGTCCTAGTCATAAATAAAAATGTTAAACAGAGCAAGGAGAAAGAGAAAGTCTTCTTTCTCTATGGGGATTAATCCTTACTGTTGAATGCTATACTGAAGTCTACATGTTCTAAGTCTATTGCATGTCTTGGATTAAAAATCAAATAATCAGGTCAAAGAAAACAAGTGAATTTATTCTAGAATAATTTGATTAAATGACTCCTGTATTGTAAAATTTAGCTATTTTCAAAGTTTTTAAATCAAAGGAGAAATTAACATATTTAAAGGCAAAAATCTGAAGTGTACAGCTAGATAAAGTTTTGCATGTGTGCCCTCATATAACCATGCTGCACACCAAGACAGTGAACATTTCCAACCCTTCAGAAGGCTCTTTCATGTCACTGTTCTACAAAGACAACCCCCCTCAAAGGTAACCAATGGTACTATTTTCTTGAGACTCTCCTGGGTTTAGCTCTAAAAGATCCACGTCCTAGGAAACCTCTCAATCCCAAGCAAACTGGAGCCATTGGTCATCCTACCCCCTCCAATGGTAACCACTGTTCTGACCTAAATCACCCTGAATTAGTTTTGCCTGGTTTTGAACTTCATTTTAATGAAATCACACAGTATATACTCAGCGTGGTGCTGTGTGCTATTTTCCATGGTGTTGCATGAATCGGTAGTTTAGTTTTTTTTTTTTTCATCACAGTCTAATATCCCACTGTGTGATGATGTCACTATTTATTCATCTCACTGTTGATGAACATTTGGGCTGTATTTAGTTTGGGCAATTGTGAATTAAAGCTGCTACAAACATTCTTATATATGTCAGTTGGTGGATATGAGTATACTTATGGAAGTAAAATCGCCAGATGATGACACATACGTAGGGACTCGTTTAGAGGATCTTATCAGTTTTCCAAAGTGGTTGTACTGATTTCATCAAGGTTACATATATTCATTATAAAAATGTTTAAAGTATATATATTTTAAAATCCATAAGGAAGTAGGGGGGAAAATCACTTAGAACCCACCCCCCAGAAGCAACCACTGTGAACACATTAGAGGTCTTCCTTCTAGTCTTTTTTCCAGTGCTATTAACTTAATTAAAAAGAAGTTGAAGAATTATAAGTTGAATAAGTTGAATAAGCTGAAAAATTATAAGTTGAATAAATATATGGAAAATGCAGTATATGGAATGTTGCACATTCCTCTGTAACTTAATATGGTATCACATACTCTCCCCTATATCACTAATGAGGAGAAAAGTTGCCATGAGATAAAGATAAAGAAAGGCCAAGGTGATAGGGTGGTTTTGTAACATGTCACCTTGGCCTGGCTGAAGTGCATTTCCCAGAATTCCCCTCCGTGTTAGTTTCCATTTCCAGTGGGTTACGGAAAGATTTCATTGGGAGTTTTGGAGGGCAGAAGGGAAACAGTGACCCGTTTTTAGCTCACACACAGTGTCCCCTCTGCTGGCTTCCCTTGTTGGGGTGAGGTCAATTGTGTGAGGTCAAATCCCTGTTTTTTAAAAAAGAAGACAAAACAACCTGGTGTTTCTGCTTCTCTGATTGAACCCTGAGCGACAGGGGTGGTACAACCTCAACAGAGAGGGGCTAGGGAGAAGCAGAATCCTCGCAGCCCTTCCCCCAAGCAAGCACAAGGCTAGTTTGAAGGTTTTTCTGACGATCAGGATTCTATTTGAGCTTTCTGGACCACAGGACCTTTGCGCAGCAGAAGCCACTGAACTCCTACGGAAGTTTCTGCAAGCTTGCATGCGCAAGTGAGTTGTCAGAAGCACTTGGTATCCTGTCTTCTGATTAAAAAAGAAAGGTGGGGGTGGGGAACCCAGCATCCCATAAAACGAAATGGCCCAGTGGAGAATTATGACCAGCCTTGACATACCTGAATCAAAATGACAGACCATGAAATAATGTGTTTTCGGCTGCATCAGCTTCCCCGTCCATCCCAACTGTCAGCTGAATTGCCTGCCACAAAGATTATCTCATCTGCCACAGTGAAAAATCTTTGAGCAGCTCACAAATTCTGCAGTGGCAAAGCCTGGGGCCCCACAGGGGGAGAAGATGGAGGGTGAGATGGGAAAAGAGAAAGAGGAGGATGAAACTAGCCACCACTCCCATAGACAGGCTCATCCAAGATGTTGGCTACCCCATGGAAGAGGGGGCCACAACTGCCACCAAGTGAGCCTCTGGCTGCTGAAGATTTGACAGCAAGGAGCACAGGGAGGCAAGGGAAGAAGTTGGACTGACCACAGCCTCTGTGCCACAGACACCAGGAGGGACACTGTGGGGAATTCAGCAACATTGGTCACCTATGGCACCACAAATGACGCACGTCTTCTAAAAGGAAACAATTGTTTGTAACTTATTCAGGGATCAGAAGTTGCAGGGATCAGAACCTCCTCAGAACAATTTAAAATATAAAGGGGAGTTTATTGTGCCAGAAGTACATCCACCAGGACCTCATGGAAACTAGAAAGTTCCAAGGCACCTACTCAGCCCATCTCTGCCTCCAGGGCAGCATTGTTTCTCATCTCTGCTTTCTTTTCGATGTCTGCTCCATCACCTTCTCGGCAGACTGGATCTCCCCGTGTGGTCATGCTCCCCGCTCCTCCCCAACATGACAGGACATTACCATTCCTAGACCCACCACCCGCCACCTGGCTCAGCCTCCCAGGAGTTGGGGGTTGGAGCAGATGCCCCGAGTAAGTGCACCCTGGCACATCCATCCATCCATGACCAAGGATGTGAGTGTTAAGGACCTCCTGGGTGCCTGCTCCAGACTGGGAGTTGAGGAGATTACAGAAGTGTTGATATTCAACGTCCCTGTCCACAAGCACCCGAGAGCTGAGGCATGATGGGGCCTGAGGCCCAGACTCCAGGAGAAGGAAGAAAATGAAGGTTAGGTCAGGAAAGCTGCTTAGAGGACATGTGATCTGACCTGGGAAGGGAAGGATGGGCTGGGGGAAATGTCCCTGGTGGATCTTCCCAAGAATAAAAGAAATGCATGCCAGGGAAAGATACAGAAGCAAGAATAAGGTGTGAATGTGGAAAGTAGTTAAGTGTCAAGTCCATGATCATGGTGTGAGTCCACAGCAGTGAGTAGCTTTGCAACAGCAGGACTGGGAGGCAGGGAGTGTTGACATTCATTCTACAGGACAGCTGTTCTCAACCTCAAGTCTGCATCAGAATCTTCTGGAGGGCTCGTTAACACAAGCATTGCTGAGCCCCAGCTCCAGAAGTTCTGATGCAGCAGGTCTGGGGCAGGGACTGAGAATTTGCATTTCTTAAAGACAAGTGACTTGAGAGCAGGAGACCTTTCCACAAATGGACCTAAAAGTAGTAGGCCGAGTGGTTGGCAAAGGGTCCACAGTGGGGTCGGGGAGGCTGGGTAACAAAAGTAAGGCAAGGCCAAACACAAAGAACAGCAGCTGGTAAAGAAAGTAGTCGGTGGTGGGGAGGGGGCATCCAAGAGGCACAGCATCTGCTACTGGCCAGACGATGCCCAGGGTTCCTGGGGAAGTGAAGATGCCTTGCATCCCGGTCCTGCACTTGAGGCCCGGGACTACAAGGGAGAGAAAGCAAACAGAAGCCCTGTATGAGGGAAGGAGTTCACCCAGAGTCAGAGGCCCTGTTTTGCATGGAAATGGGAGCTCTGCTAGACCCGGGCCCTCCTGTGCCAGGGAAACATTCTGTAGACCGCATCCTGCCCTGCACCACCAAACCTGTTTCATTGTTTTCATTTAATGTGTTCACGTCAACACAACCTTCCCAGGGTTATCCACTGGGGGTGGGGGGGAATCCAAAGCAAACTCCAAATTCTGGACCTGCTCCTGGCTCATTTCTGGTCTCTGCCTCTACTCTTCCTAGCCCTACTCGTCATCAGTAACTGACGTGTAAGCAACCGGAACTGATAAGCCCAGGCCAACAGTAGCATAGAGAAACTTCCTTATGGGTGAAAAGGCCAATGGTAAATCATGGATGATGAGGGGACCAGCTACTGTACCAAGTTCCCTCCCTTCTCCAGTGCCAGTAATGGTGGCTGAGGAAGGGACATGACTGAGAATGATGAGGACATTTTTAAATGTCGAAACTTTTTATTTTTTATTTATTTATTTTTAAAGTAGGCTCCACACCCAGCGCAGAGCCCAATGCGGGGCTTGAACTCCTGACCCTGACATCAAGACCTGAGCTGAGATCAAGAGTCAGATGCTTAATTGACTTGAGCCACCCAGTCACCCTAGATGTCTAAACTTTTCGAATCATCCAAATGGTTTCTCTCAAATAGTCACTGTGGCAGTCAGCCCTTGCAGAATGAAAAGTTAACAAACCAAGAACCTTCCCGTAGTGTCTGGGTTCCAGATGAGAAAAACAATCAGCAAGCATCTCAGTAAAAGGGGTGGGGAAGGAGGGAATCCATCTACTAGTGTAGGAAAGAACTGTGAGCTATTTCTCGTAATAACAAAAACCAAATGGGTTTTCCTGGTTTTGAATACAATGCAGCTTGAGGAAACATTCTGTAACTTTTGGTTTAATTACCCAGAACAATCCGTACAGTCAGTGAATCATCATTGTTTTAATTACGACACGCTGATTAACTCTGATATATAATTAACCTAAACCCGGCTTTGAAAGCATATTTAACAACTAAATCATGTAAAAGGCGTTCAGGTGTGTAACCAGAAAGTCAACTCAGAGGTTTATTAGCACTCGAATTTTCTCTTTTTCCCCCTGGGTGCTAGAAGAGCCTGATAACAGTAAATTCACTAAGAGTAAAAATTCATTTGTTCAAGATTTCCCTCAGCCCTCTAAATTGAGCTGGTCAGGGCAGACTCATCACTGGAAAAACTGACTTGTGATCTTTTTTTTTTTTCCCATTATCACTATATGTGTGTATTCATACATCTCAACACACAACAATGATAGCCTCTGGGGGCAATAACAGGAGCTCTTATTCACTTTCACACTGTACAATTCCATATTGTTTGAATGTCTGACAATGAACGTGCACGGGATGGCCGAGTTTGCAAGCCTCTTTCCTCCCAGTGCATGGCAAAAATTGCACCGGTTAGCCATTTGTTAAATACAGTGTGGGCACTGTCTGTAGCCTAAACCATTGATGGGGAAGATGGTGGTGACCCTGGAAAAGGTTAAAAGGGGAAATAAATGGGGGCACCTAGGTGGCTGAGTCGGTGAAGCATCCGCCTTCAGCTCAGGTCATGATCTCAGAGTCTTGGGATTGAGTCCCCCATCAGGCTCCCTGCTCAGCAGGGAGCCTGCTTCTTTCTCTCCCTTCACCCTTTCCGCCTGCTCGTGCTCAATTTCCCTCTCGCTCTCTTCTCTCTCTCTCTCTCCCATGAATAAATAAAATCTTTAAAAAAAAAAGTGGGGGGTGTCTGGGTGGCTCAGTCGTTAAGCGTCTGCCTTCAGCTCAGTTCATGATCCCAGATTCCTGGGATCGAGCCCCGTGTGGGGCTCCCTGCTCAGTGGGGAACCTGCTTCTCTCTCTCCCTCTGCCTGCTATTCTGCCTGCTTGTACACTCTCTCTCTCTCTCTCTCCCTCTCAGATGGAGAAATAAAATTTTTAAGTGGAATGAAGAATAAATAAATAAATACAATTAAAAGGGAGGTAAAGTGACTTGAGTTAGCACATTTGCTGTCTTTAGCACGTGTCTCATAATTTGTGAACATGAAATAATATCTGTTTGCCTTATTTTTACGTTCTATAAAGCCTTAGAAGAACAGATTCTGAGAAGTGAAAACTAAATCCCATTTCAACGTGAACTCTCCATTTGTTAGTTGCCTATGTCCTTGGCAAGAGAGGTCAGAGTCCCGAATCCAGCTGTGCTGTCACCCATCTTCATGACCCCAGACTGATGAATTTCAATCTTTCAAAAGGAAAGTCATCCTTCTTGCCTTAGATTTTCTTCCTGAGAGCAGTTAGTGTTCTTTCTTCTACACTTTTATTTCCATCACAACAAGCGCTCAAATTTGTTCAGTCGTGGTAAATCTTGGCCTTCCGCGTATTCTTTGCTTTTGGGAAACAGCCCAGAGTCATCCAGACCCAAGTGGGATGATTAATATGGGAAATGAGCTTGAGGCTGGGATGGTTGTAAGGCACATGCTGGCTTCCTGAGCCTTCTTGCCATTCCTGTGAGGTAGAAAAGGCACCATCGTCTCAGTCGGGCCTGAGTCTCAGTCGGGCCAAGATTCCAATCCAAATCTGTTGCCCTTCTCCCGTGCCCCAGCTAATACACTCTTTGGAAAAGGAGTTTGGGGTAAGACCATCCCTGGCCTAAAACTGGGCCTGGAATCTCCTGGGTGACCTTACCCCAATCACCCCGGGTCATGGTGCCCCTGTTTTTTGCCACAGCTCTGCCCCCATCCCCTCTTTCTCAGATGGATCCCAAATCTAAAGTCCAAAATAAAAGTCAGGAAAATTGGCTTAGCTCTTCACTGATACCCTATTCGCACCAGGCACTCCCAATCCCATCAAAGATGGCCTTGCCCTGTTTGCCGAAGCATGTGGCCATGGAAGGAGAGGCTTCAGCTAGACAAGGACATAGGGCATAGAGAGGACCATGGCTGGTTAGAAGGGGCATCTATAACGTGATAGTGATGACGCTGATACTGATGACGATGATGGCGATGATGATTTGTACCATTTACTGAATACGAAACACTCACCTCTCACCTTGCCAAGCCTTCTGCATGCATGTTCTGTGAGGCTTGTAAATCGGCTCTGTGCTCAGTTCTCAAACAGATAGCGGGACAGGCAGGAGTATGGAACCTAAGCAACTTCTTTAGTCTTTCCACCATGTGAAAATAGACAAGTCAATAGCGTGACTTCTGGCACTACTTCCTGGCCAAAATAATGAAAGGGGCAATCCTAGTATCTTCACCCATCCCTGACCCAACATCATAAGAAGTATAAAAATGGACGCATCTAGGGGCACCTGGGTGGCTCAGTCGGTTAAGCATCATGACCTTCAGGTCATGATTCCAGGGTCCTGGGATTGAGCCCCGCCTCGGGCCCCTTGCTCATCGGGGAATCTGATTCCCCCTCTCCTTCTACTGCTCCCCCTGCTTGTCCTCTCTCTCTCTCTCTGTCAGATAAATAAATAAAATCCTTAAAAAGAAGAAGAAGCAAAAGTATATTCTCCTAGCTTCAAATCACCTTCTATGCTCTCTACCTGGGTAGCTTAGGGGGCCAGAGGTGGGGCAGGAACCATTAGGGAGAAACTGCATGGACGTTGGAGTCTAACAGACAGGGTCCTGTCTTAGCACAGGTTACTACAACAGAATACCATAGACTAGGTGGGTTAAAGAACAGAAGACTCTTTCTCACACTTCTGGAGACTGGGAAGTTCAAGATCAAGGTGCCAGCTAATTGGCTCTTAGGAAATGTCTTTTCCCGGTTTGCAGACAGCTGCCTTCTCATTGTATCCTCACGTGGTGCTCTCACCACTCTTCTTACAAGGGCACTAATCCCATCCTGAGGGCTCTGTCCTCCTGGCCTAGTTACTTCCCAAAGGCCCCACCTCCCGATACCATTGCATTGGGGATTAGCATTTCAATATATGAATGGCGGGGGGGGGGGGGGGGGTGAGGGTTGGGGTAGGGGCAGGGGAACAAACATGCAGCCCATATCAGGTTTGAACCCTGAATCCAACCCTTACCTATACTCGGCCGACTTCCAATTCCTCGGTTCCAAAAAGAGGCTCATAAGGGCACGTGCCTCTTGGGTGCCTGGGAGGATTCAATGAACAATGGCAGGGAAAGAGGCAGCCCACTGCCTGGCACGTGATGGGTTCATCCCCTCTCTTCCTGTTTATATACAGGCCGAGGGCTGGAGTGCACATGAACTGGACACTCCTAGACTTGGAGGTGCAAACACGGAATGTTCTTTAATGTTCTCTCCCTGAGCACAACTCCTAGGCTCTCACCGGCAACCCCAGGCACATTTCATCATGCCCAGTCACTTCAGAATTTGGACTAGCCACCTCCCTCCCTGGGGAGCCCCAGGGGCTCACCAGGTACCCGCGATGATGCCAGTTCAACAAGCATCCACGCCGGCTTCTGCCAGTCAGTTTCAGTCCTTGTCTGGGAGCAGAAGCGTATGGGTCCACAGCCACAGTCCAGCTGGGGCCCTGTGGCAGAGCAAGCAATTGTCTCGGGTCCCCAGTTTTAGCTCCGAAAGCTCCACGTTCCAGGAAACCCTCAGTCCCAAGCAAGCCGGGATGGTTGAGCATCCTACCCCATGAGCCTGTCCATGCCCTCACCGACTTCCAAGACTCTCAAGACTTCTCGCGGCTCCCAGTGGTGCTTCCACCCTCCTGGGCTCTGGCTGGGGAGAGGGAGGGCCCCAGGCTGCTGGCCCTGCCCTGTGCCCCAGGGTCTGGGGCTCTGGAGGCTCCCACCCCACCCACAACATCCCCATGGCTCACTCGGCCAGCGCCTCCACTAAGCAGGCAGCCTGCAAACACCGTCTATAGACACCTGGAGGCACACTTTCTGCCCTTGGTCTTTCAGGCTTCAGTTGGTCACCCTGGAAGTCAGGCTCTTAGAAGTTGAAAATCCTGTTCTCACCCGCAAAGCCTGACTCTTGCTATCACCGATATCATCGGCTATCACCGCTATTCTCTGTGCTGGGAGTTTAAACTTTGTTTTAAATTCAATTAGCCAAGATACAGTACATCATTAGTTTTTTATACAATGTTCGGCGATTCAAGCTTTTTTAAGATTTATTTATTTATTAGAGAGAGAGAGTACAAGTAAGGGGAGGGGCAGAGGGAGAAGGAGAAGCAGGCTCCCCAATGAACAGGGATTCCCAACACGGGATCGATCCCAGGACCCGGAGATCATGACCTGAGCCAAAGGCAGATCCTTAACCAACTGAACCATCCAGGTGCCCCAAGTTTAAACTTTTTTCATTTAATAAGAGCAGATAGCATTTATTGAGTGCTTACTGCCGGCCAGGCACTGTTCTAGTATTTTACACCTGTCAGCTGTTTTTTGATTCTCGTGATCTCTTAGGGTGCTGTTACTGGCACCCTCCTCTTAAACTGTAACCCAGAGTACAGAGAGACTTACAAGGAACTTGTCCAAGGTCACACGGCCAGCTGGTTGGTGTGGCATTGGCGCTGATTTCTGGCAAACTGGGCCTGGGGCCTTATTTTTAAGTATGTTTCTTTTCTTTTATTAAAGTAGGTTGGGTTCATTGTGTTTGTTCAGTGTGAAGAGAAAGGTACAGGGGCGGGGTGGAAGGTCGTGGAAAATAAACAGAAGTCCGTGCCTCCCAATTTTATGCCAAGAAGAACAAAGCGGGGGAACCTGGGTGGTTCAGTCGGTTGAGGGACTGCCTTCGTCTCACGTCATGATCCCGGGGTCGTGGGATCGGGTCCCAGGTCGAGCAGGGAACCTGCTTCTCCCTCTGCCCTTCCCCCCATTCGTGCTTGTTCTTGCTCGCTCTCTCAAGTGGCTAAAATAAAATCTTAAAAAAAAAAAAGAAGAAGAAGAAGAAGATCTGGAATGAGGCAAGTATGACTTCTAACACCACAAAGAAAGAAAGAAAGAAAGAAAGAAAGAGAAAAGAACAGAACAAAATACAGGAAGATGGTCAGGTGCGTAGCATCACAACAGTGGTGACATTGTCATGAAATGGTGAAAGGGACCTGAAGGTCACTGGCAGAGGTCCGATCTAATTAATTCAGCCTGAGACTGGCTTTCTGCGGAGAGGCAGAGTGGGGGTGCGGTGGGGTGGAAAAGCAGGTGCTCCAACGTGTTGCGTGCTTGCTGAAGTGCGCCACCTGTCGGGTTCCCCCCTACCCTGCCCCTAGGATGGCTCCGTCCATTCTCCTTGACCCTGGGGGGTCTCTCCCCAGGGCCCCTGCCCCGCCTGCACAGCCCCTTACATTCCGCCCTCCAGTAGCGCTCAGATGCCCCCTTCCTGACCCCTTGTCAGGGGTTTCTCCCTGACAAGGCCCATCTTGTCCCCCAACTCTGGTGTCTCCCCCCTCCCAGCAGAGCCTGCTTGTGTCCTATCCTGATGGCTCCCCGCAAGAGCTCAGCACCCTTTCCCCCCTCCTGGGGTCTCTCCCACCCACCCCCTGCAGGGCCTGCCCAGCCCCTTCCTGCGCTGCCCGTCGCAGCGACTCCTGGACCGCGTGGTCCGGCGCTACGCCGAGGTGGCCGACGCTGGCAGCATCTTCATGGACCACTTCACTGACCGCGACAAGCTGCGTCTGCTCTACACCCTCGCTGTCAATGCTCATCCCATCCTCCTGCAGGTAGGCAGGGACCCCCGCCCAGGGAGGGGCTTCATGTCTGGCTCCGAGGGGGCCAGCCCCGGGTTGAGCTCTCTTCCCCTTTACCTAAAGCCTTGGGGCCACCACCTGGAGATATGCCCCGCAGCCGTACCTAGGGAGGAGAGAAAAACAGAAGTATTGTAGCTGTCCATCAGTAGGGGAATGGTCAAATAAATGAAGGTGCACTAAGACCTGGGGATCCACAGTTAACAAGACAATCATGGTGGCCCCTGTCTCCCTGTAGCCTCCAGTCCAGCATTGGAGACAGACACTTAGCAAGTCAGCAAGCATCTGCAGAGCGTGTGGAGCCCAGTCACACCCATTTGCCCCAAATCCCAAGGGTCAGGACACTCACGCTGTGGACACCAAGGAAACTAGGAAGCGGGAGGAAAGAGTGGAAAAAGGAGGAGGGCTAGGGAGAAGAGGGAGAAAGAGGAGGGAGAGGAGGGGCAGAAGAAGGAAGAGGAATGAGGGAGGGAAGAGAGAAAGGAGAGGGAGGGGAAAGAAAAGAGATGTAAAGGAGAAGCTGCAAGTCGAGGAGGAAAACACCACAACAAAGACACTTAATATTTATTTTCAGAATTAATTACATAATTATTAATTTCATCATTTAATTTAATTTTAATCATAATTGTATATAATTATTAATTATACATAATCGATAATCATTGATATATTATTATATTATATATTTTGGTCTATATTATTAATTAATTGGTATATATTTATTATCTATAATTATTTCATTCATTATTATACATAATTATATAATGTTTATTATATATTATTTGTTATAATTATATAATATATAACTAATATATAATAATTACATATAACATAATATGTAATATATAATATAATATGATAAAATACATAGAATTATATATAATAATCATATAGTGTATCATATATAATATGCCATATATATTATATAATAATCACATAGATTATAATATAATCTACATGATTAATATACTATATTAATATATTGTAATTATATAATAATTATATGTAATATGATACATGATATAGATTATATAATGTATAATATATAATAATTATACATAATAATATAATTATAATACATAACTTTAGTTTGTCATAATATATAATTACACAAACTATATATAAACTATATATTAATAATCATAATATGATATATACAATTATTAATATATTAATATGTAACTTGCTGTCTCATGTACATTTATTAATATATGAATAATTAATATAGATTGATATATAATCAGTGAGGTGCTTTCACTTATTGAGCACCTGCTGTGTACCGGGTTTTGTGTTGAATGTTTTACATAACAATTCCACAATCCCACCGAAGTATTATTATCCTCTTTTCCAGATGAGGTAGGTGAGGCTTACAGATGTGAGGTGACTTGACCACAATCACTTAGTTAATGTCAGCAATGGGACCAAACCCAGAGCTGTCTGACTGCAAGGTCCGTATGCTAAAAGCTGCCTAGTAATACTGACATCTTAAATCCTAGAGAAGGAGAAGGAATTGCTGGTTGTCCCTCTCCGGGGTCTTCTTTTCCCAGCATCCTACGCTCGGTGATGGCAGCAGACTACTGAGAGGCCTGGGCTGGGTACCTCCACCACCCTGGGCCCCACCCAGGAAGAGCCTGGATCTGCCCCGCGGCTGCACAGTTAGACCTCGCCAGGGGGCCTAGGACTTCCCTCCACAGCCCTTGGTGGCAGAGGTCCCAGGTGGGCAGGGGAAGCAAGAAAACGTTCTTCACAACAGGCGGCTGGATTAAAATGGGCAGAAGACCACAGAAAATTGTCGGAGAGGGGGATAACGTCTTTTTTTTTTTTAATAAGGAAAAGAAGAAAAAGGGGGCGGGGGGGGCAGGTGCAGCATCTCTGAGCAGGTAGTTGCCCTAGCCAGGCAGATTCATCCAGAGCCAGAGCCGTAGTTCCCCAAACTCCAGCCCACCAAGGGCTGCTGTCATGATTTTTGCTCTTTCCCAGAATCTGTGCCTGCACTATTATTTTTAAAAAATATTTTCCTTTACATCGGCCTGAACTTGACCCTCTTGTTTCACCCCATGGCCTCTTCCTAGGCAGGGCTGTCTGTGAAATCCCAAACACTAGTCATATTTTTTTCAACTCTTCAACTCTTGAAATAAACATAGTCCCCTGAATCCGGAAGCGCATGAAAAATCGCCCCTCGCTTGGGGAACCTGTTGAAATGCATCCGCTGCCTGGAAATAAGGGCTGCCTTTTCCGAATGCCTTCATCCACCCACGATGGAAAGAAAGGGGCACGGGGTCCGTGGTCCGAGAGGTAAAAATATAGGCCGAGGGACACGCAGCAGAGGCGTTTGGAGACGGAAGGGGCCCGGTGAGGCTCATCCTTCTGGGGGATCCCAGTGAGAGGCAGGGGTGGGAAGCGGCTTCTCGGCAATGTTCTCTCTCACTCCCGAACACCTCCCCCGTCCTGCTCTGCAGATCTTCCCCGGCGCCGAGGGCTGGCCGCTTCCCAAGTACCTGGGCTCCTGCGGCCGATTCGCGGTCAGCACCAGCACCAGCCCGCTGCGCGACTTCTACGGCGCCGCCCCGGAACAGGCGGCCGACCTGGCCTTCCAGCTCCTCGCCGTCCTGGAGTCCCTGAGAAGCAACGACCTGAACTACTTCTTGTACTTCACCCACGTCGACGCGGGCACGTTTGGCATCTTTAACAACGGGCATCTGTTCATCCGGGATGCCAGCGCCTTGGGCGTCATCGACAAGCAGGAAGGTATCCAGCGTGGGCCTAGCTGAGCCGCTGGCAGAGGGGAAATCAGGGTGACAGGAGCCAGGGAGAGGTGATGGGGGGAGGGGGGTCGTCGCACCCCGGGGCCTTTCTGGTCTCCGTGTGTCACTGTGAGAGAAGCCCCAGTGCGTAAAATGTCCCTCTTCCCCCTTTTGAGTCTGGGCTCCAGCTCCATCTCCAAAGGGGAAATGAACTTGACTTTGTCCATGGTGGTCTTCTGCATGGCCGCCCCCACCCCGCCCAAACCCTCAGGGCGCTGCTGGTGTCCAATGTGGGTCAGTGTGGCGCGGGGCACCTGCCCTGCCCCCACCCCCCCTTCACACACGCACCACCTCTGGGTCTACCTCCTCGGAGCCTCTCTCTCAGATGGTTCTAGAATTTATCTCACAAGTACTGATGCCCTAGTGCGCACCTTCGCTTTTTCTAAACTTTCCAAACTGAAAGGCGTGGCCTTGAATGTGGTATGTGAGGGACCTGGGTTTCTCCCTACCCTTAGGGGCTCAGCCAGGGTTGTAGAACTTTTTGAACATCCCAGTCTCTAGCAGTGACCACATTTTCTTAGCCCAGTCACAGAACAGAGGATTTTCTTGTCTGATCTCTGATTTTGCTGATAAGAGAAGGCCTCCGAAGACTGACCTATGAAACCACACTGACTCATTTCCTGAGTCGCCTTTATTAAAAAGAATCGAGTCGGAAGAAACGAGGCTGATGGCAGAATACTGCGGCGACGGAAACCACTGCGCTGGGCAGGCCCCCGGCCCCTGTTGCATCCTTATTCTACATCACCTGCTGTTTCTCCCAACTCTGTATTCCACAAGGGCAGATGAGATGGGTCCTAGCGATTTCCTGCATTCACTCGTTCCCTAATAATAATGGGAGGATCACAGTGTGGGTTTGAGCCCTACCTTTAGAAGCCCAGCCTCTGGCAGGGATCAGCGCATTTTCCATGACCCGGCCTCCTCCAGCCATAGCACAGAGAGTCCTTCCCGTGTTGTTCTCAGCAGGGACCACTGTGTCCCCAAGCTCTAACTCTCCTGGTGACAGGAAATGCTAGGACCCTAAACATTCATCCAGCAATTCTAATTAGTGGTGCCCCCCCTCCATTCCCCTGCAAGGGGCGCAGGTCGTACGGTGTGTAATATCGTGCATCTCTCTCTTCTAGGCAGCCCGGCAGCCGCCGGGGCGGTAGGAGAGAGTAGAGACATCTTTAGCTGCCTGCTTTCCGGCTGCCAGGCTGAGCTGCCCTCCTGCTACACCATCCCAGAGAAGCAGAGCCTGGTGCTCGTGTGTCGGCAGCTGCTACCTCCACTCCTCCAGGGGAAGTTCCCCTCCCCAGTGCAAGAGGAGATAGACACCGCACTCGGCCAGTGTGGGGAGGATGCCCTCCCAGACCCTGAAGTCCTTGGGGCCGCCAGCCGGCTGAAGGACATCTTGAGGCCCCTGAGAACCTGTGACCCCAGATTTGCCTACCGTTACCCAGACTGCAAATATAACGATAAGTTCTGAGAGGCTGGAGCCTTGCCAGCCTTGGGGGACAACATTCCTGGCCCTCCCTTGCCCAAGAAGGTAGCTGCAGGGTTGAAAGAAGCAGCTGCATCCTGGGACATTTGGAGAGATGGGCTTCATTTTCCAGGAACAGAGGAACACTCTGACAACCAGAGGGGAGTTGTGCTGCACGGCACGGTTGCCCCTGTTGGCTACAGCATCACAGAGAAGCCTGGGTCTGGGCAGCAGAAGACCCGACCACAACCGCAGACACTCACTGGACCTTGCTGAGCCCTGGTGTCCTCTGTTCTACGGCAGACTCTCGAGTTAGTGAAAGAAGACAGGGATGTGAAGGGCCAGGGACACTTATAAGAGGTTACAAAGAGTGTTCCAGAAGCGTGTGCGGGCAGGACACATAGGATAGAGCCGTGGAGGTAGAGGTTGACATAGAGGGAAGGCAGGGGGAAGGTGAGGCCCCTGGCCAGGACCGTGTCAGACTTAAACAAGAAGTGCCCCCTCCCTGCTCCCCGTGCCTTCGCACTAGCCCTTCTGCCACACTTCCCACACTGCCACATGTGTGGGGACTGCAGGCCGAGGAAACGCATGGACAGGGCCACATTCTGGGTGCCCAGGGTCCTGTGTGCTCCTGTGAGGCACCTCGTGATGTGGGAAGGAGCCTAGGGTGAGAAGAGATGAGCTGTGGGCTATGGGCCAATGTGTTCTTCCGGGACCTCTGAGAAGCAGGTGTCAGGACAAGGGCAAGACGGGCAAGGATCGTATAGGATCCCTGCATAGAAGGGAAGAAGGAGGTATTGCCGATCTGAGCCCAAGTGAGGGAGACAAGGTCAGAGGGGGCATTCTATGACTGGCTTCGGTGCTATCTGAAGGAAGGTTCCACAAGGCCCTGCTGCACTCAGCTGCTGGCAGGGAACAGCCCGTAGGAAGTGTGGCCTTGGCCTCACCGCAAAGACAGAGTTCAGAGTGCACCATAGGGCCGGCAGCCTGCTCTGCTCCCTGGAGCAGGAGGCCTGAGCAGGACACAGCAGCCACAGCTGGGCCCCCAGGCCAGCTCTGTCCTCACCACGGCCTCCAGTATAGCAGTCGAAGGAGTCTGAGAATTTTCACTCAAACTTGGCCTTATGAGTCATTGCAACAACATTTTTTCAAGGCCAGCCAACAGAACGTATTTTATTCAACAGTTTGTTAGTTTCTTTTATACCTTTGAAATATTTAGTCACATGGTATGTGGGCCTCCACGTGGATTCTTGCCCTGGCCCCTTAAGCCTTAGTGGGAGGCTCTCTGGACCTTTGTCCAGCCTCCCTGTCAGCTCTCTACCTTTACGGACCTCCCAGTCGGCCTCCTCTCTTCCCCTCTGAATTGGCACCTTTAGGTCAGAATGCCGGAGTTAATAGCTCTCATACTACAGATGGGGAAACTGAGGCCCGGGAGGAAGAGCAACTTGCTGAGATAGTCCTTGCTCCTCTTGCCTTCCTCTTCGGCTGCTGATTCACACCCTGTCCTACCCAGTTTGGGTCCCTTCATTCACATTTAAACATGGGCCAAGAAAAGTCCTATCTCATTGTCCACTAGGTTGCTTGTCTTGGGGGGTTTGCCTTTTGATGGCTCCAGGCACTAACTCCCAGGGCAACTACATAGCAAGGATGGCAGACCAAGCTTCTGAAAGGGCAGGCCTGGGCTGCCTGACAGTCTTTGAGACAGTTGCCTTCTGGCTCGGTTTGGAGGGGCGAGGACTGACCACCTTTCCTAACACCTGTCCTTCCACCCAGTGAATCTGGTTTTTGACTTCTGGCCTTCAGAAGCGTAAGAGGAAAGTTTTCTGTTGGTTGACGCCACCCATTTTGTTCTAATATGTTAAGGCAGCCACAGGAAACTGAGACACACCCCGAACCCCGTCTTATTGTCTGCTTGGAGAGAATGCAACCTGCAGTATTCCCCAAGGCCGGTCTATAGTGATGGGTTCAACGGCCCGGCCCGGCCCCACCATGAGGGAGTGTGCTATGCCATCGGTTCCCGGGGCTGAGACTCAGATGGTTTCATTTCTCCACTTACTAAGTCCCACGTGTCATCTAAGACCCTGTCTGAGTCTTACCTTGACCCAGAGCTTTTCCTGACAATCCGGCCCCAGGGAGCCCTTTCTGAATCCCCTCTCTGTCCCGCTGAGGCATAGGTCTATGCCCATTTGAAGCTAATGCAAAGGATATTCCCGATGCTTCTCACGCTCCCACCCTGCTGAGAGCAGCCTCCAGATGGCAGTAGTGAGCGCCCCTTGTGTTCACAGCAAGGAGGCCCGGCTTGGAGCAGGAGCTCCTGAGGGCGGAGCCTTCATGGACGGGATTAGTGCCTATCTAAAAGAGACCCTAGAGAGTCCCCTTGCCCCTCCCACCACATGAGTTGGCAGGGACGAGATGGCCATCTATGCGCCAGTGAGAGCGCTCTCTCTAGACACCGAACCTGCTGGTCCCTTCATCTCAGACTTCACAGCCCCCCAGAACTGTGCAAAAGAAGTGTCTGTTGCTTGCCAGCCCCCCAGTCTATAGTATTTAGTTATAGCTGTTCAAACAGACTGAGACGTGCTGCTGGGGACATGCAGCTCGAAGCGGCTTCCTCGAGAGTTCTGCTAGCTACTGCCTCTTCCGCCTGCAGGACCAGCTCCCTAATTTGTGGGGCCTCCTGTTATTGGGATTGGCCAGACAACAGAGCATGAAACTGAGTGCAGGCTCCATGAGACTGAGGAGCTTGCGTGCCCATGAGCCTGGCCCTGGGTGCCTGAGAACATTAACTCTTCACCTTGGCAGAGAATGTTCCCGGGGCTCACTGGCATCTCCTTCGACCTCACCACCAAGGGGACTAGGCGTGGGACCAGAGGCAATATACAAAAACACTGGACAACTACTACCATGGCAAAGGAACTGATCTATGAGAACACACTCCACCCACCGCAGCCTGGCAGTCAAGTCCGACTCTTCACAGGAGGAAACCGGTTCAAGCGTTCCCTCAGAGGACCATTTTTTGGTCTCCTGCTTTCCACTCCTCCCCTGTAGCGTCTGACTTCTGTCCGCCAGTGATCCCGTGAGCCTGAATGTTTCTTCGAGGGTTAAAAAAGAAATCGTTTGCTAAAGAAATGAATCAATACGTTGTTGGAGTTATATTCTTTTTGGGAATACAGCCCTGGAATCAGACAGACCTGGTTTCAAGTAATGATTCTGCTGGTTCCTGTGTAACCTTGGGCACATTGCTTAACCTCTCTGAGCCTGCATAAAATGGGGAGGAAAGGATCTGCCCTTGCAGGGTTACTGTCCTAGTTCAGTGATACAATGTCTCTCAAGACCCTGGCACGTATAGGCATTCTGTATTTGAAGGCAAATGTAGGGCAAGAATAGAGGATCTCCTAGCTCAAAGGACTCCTCACACAGCCAAGGAAGGTGCTGCAGGCTCTGGCAGGCCCCTAATCCTGGCCCCAAGGCTCTGCTCCAGCCCAGAGGAACCATAAGGAAACCAGAATGCCGCAGGCTGGTGGACAATGTGGGATCATTGTTAACCCCTCCCGCCAAACGGACTCTGGCTTGAACATGAATGACAGCTGGGCAGCCACTATACTCACTTCCCCGGCTCAGCCCTCCCCTGGGCTCAGAAAGGAATCCTCCTCAAGCAGGTAACGTTGGGGACCTCGGGAAGTAAATCCATGCTCAGTACTGAAGAGAAAAGCAGAAGCTATCTTGGCTCATTGAAAGCTGTTGTCTCATCACCTGTGCGCGGAGATGTGGCTTTTCCGCCCACTTCAGGCGTATTGGCCACATACACCTGCGCAGCTGGGCTCGTGTGCACGCAGGTATACTCGTGGTCTGTCTGCAGCTCTTTAGGGAGCCACTTGGCAAGTTGCAGTTGCAAGTCATGTGGGAGCGTCGTCGCCCAGGCAGGGGGGCCATGAATTTTCAGACATAATGACCCTCCAAAGGGCGACTGAGAGGCACAGACCAGCAAAGAGGAGCTGGGCAACCAGTTCAAGTGGCCCGCCCCATGTAGCTCTTCGTAGGAGCAGACAAGGAGAGGAAGCACCCCCGTCCCACTAGAGTGTCAGGTCCTGAATCGGTCCGTCTTGGAAAAGTCAGCACGTCAAAGTTACTTACTGCAGTGTTGCTTGTAATCAAAAATACTGGAAACGACCTAAGTGTCTGTGCATGGGAGAATGGTTGGCTAAACCCATGATACCTCCACACAGTGGAGTGCCATGCTGTTTTGCAGACGAATGCGGACAATCTCTGAACTGGTACGAATGATCTGCAAGATATCCAGCTAAACAAGAACAATGTAAAAGCAAAGCACCAAGAGTATTTAGAGGATGCAACCTTTCGGGTAAGAAAGAAAGATTATGGGGTGCCTGGGTGGCTCAGTGGGTTAAGCCCCTGCCTTTAGCTCAGGTCATGATCTCAGGGTCCTGGGATCGAGCCCCACATCGGGCTCTCTGCCCAGTGGGGTGCCTGCTTCCCTTCCTCTCTCTGCCTGCCTCTGCCTACTTGTGATCTCTGTCAAATAAAAAAAATCTTAAAAAAAAAAGAAAGAGTATAAGCAAACATTTATGTGTCTGCTCACGTGTGATATAAATATGTATTATATGAAAATATACATAAAATATTTTACATATATACACAGAGAGAGAGAGAAAGAGGAGAGAAAGAGAGAATAAACCAGAACCTAAAGAGACTGGTTACCTACAGGGGGTGGTGGGAATGGGATGGAAAGAAGGGAGGAATGGGAATAGAGGGGGGGATGAAGAGGGAGTGTACCTTCTCTGAGTATATGTTTTTGTATAAATCTGACTCTTAGAGCCATGGGAATGCCTCACACAACCCACAAATAAATAATTAAGATTCCTCCAGGATGTGGGTTGCACTAAGACGCAAGACGGACGATAACGAGCAGACCTAACTGTGTTACACATGATTAGGATAACCACACCAAAGGACTAGCCTAAGCAACTTGAAAAGTAAGCATTTGACTACGACACTATAAGGCTAAAGGCAAAAGAACCACACATATGATTGAAAATCGTTAGTTTTGTGCTGTGTGAATTTCACATCAAATTAGAACAAGAGAGGAGACAAAGAACCATGCACAAAAAATTGTGCTCTAGTTAGTAAATATTTTTCCCATGGGGATGCGGGTTAGCTGTTTCAAAATTATTTTAAGTGTTGAGTAAGTAAGTAAATATATTGTGGATAATGAGAGACAGGCTTCTTAGCACTGGGGAAGGGAGTTAAAAACAAGGAAAGAGGGAAGGCAAATTTGAACCCTCTGAGGTTGGGCTGGAATTGGAGGTACTACTAAAAACAGGATTTTTGCTTTGGATACACAAATGGATAGACACAGAAATAAAGATGTGAGTGTTAGAAATATATTTCCCAGCTCTGTCTCTGAGAAGGCCTATAAACAGCGACACCTCCCACTACCTGGTGTCCAGGTCTTGGTTTCTCCGGTAAAAAGAGACCAAAACTCTTTGGAGAAATGGCTGATTCCAAAACTAAGAAAACAGAAGATGAGTCTGGAATAATCTTATGTGGCCAGAAAGAAAAGAAATACTCAAAAAACTGTGGGCACAGAAGCCAAGTTGAAGACACTCCTCGTAGCCAAATCTGAGACAATCTGAACTACAGAATAGATAGTGATAGTCATAGATTCTAATGCACAAATAAAATCAATTCTTATTAGACCATACTGATATAAATACTCAAATAAGTAAATAAGTAGGGGAGGCAAGAGCTCTTTGTTATGGTAGAATTCCAATTTATAAATGTAGAAGAAATGATGGGAGTGGGAAGTCACCACTTGGCAAACACCACACTAATTACTGCAGGCAAGAATCCTCAGTGAGGGCCTAGAATCAGATGAAAACAGAAGCCACAGGACATTTGCACCAACTCAAAGTGGTCTTGCCACAATATACTCATTAAGAATGAAGGCAAAACTAGTGGTGAGGAGACCTGGCAGACACGACCTTAGCCAAGCGATCAGGGTCCACCTCAGCAGTTATGTGCACCATGTGCCCCCCCCACCTGAGATGATGCCCTGAGAAGGGCACAGCATATCACTTCTGTAATATTCTTGCCCAAAATGCAAAACTTCAGTTGAACCGTGAGGTAACACCCAACAAATCCAGGGACATCCTACAGTTGGCCATGAAAGGCAAGGAAGGACTGGAAAATTATCACAGACTAGGGACGTGAGAATTACATGCAATGTGGCATCCTCGATGGGATCCTGGCCCAGAAAAGGGACATCAGTGGTGTCAATCAATACCCACTGGGCAAAACTTACCAGGAACACACCCCCCAGTGGAACAGGTTGGGTTTATGCCTCATGGCAATGGGGGAAATGCATACCACGAAGCACCATAAGGTGTCTCAGTGAGAGGGAAGCAGAAAGGACTTGGTAGATGATTAGAATTTGTTAGGTGAGTTTAGGGAGGGCTCAAGGAGGTGGGGCTTGGGTCTCGATTGCATGCTGTCAACAAGTGGGGGTAAAGCCATGACTGTACACCTCCATGAATCTTATCTCTAAGGCGGCAGGGGGTGGGGCAGGGAATGAAGCAAGCTAACACCGTAGTTAGTAAGGCAGCACTCGCTCATAGTAGCCAGGACAGGGGGACATTCTGTTATTTTTGGTTCCACAATGTTCGTGCTGTTGTTTGTGTTCAGACATGAGTACAGTGTGGTCTTGTTTTGTCTTGTTTCATTGTGGTCACAGAGTGGCCTTGTTTGATGTTCGTGATCTGAGCAATTGTTTATGTTCGAGGAGAACACAGAGGCCCCGAGGTAAGGACCAGGCCAACTCTGAGCATAACGAAGGGGACGCCTGGCCATGACCCACCAGTTCCCAGCTAGTGTGTGGTCCTTGTCTCTTTCTCAGAGGGACGAGTGGTGAAATCCCAGTTAAGGTTTATTCAATTAGTACTTCGGATTTTGTCAATGTTAATTTCTTAGTTTTAATAATTGTCCTATGGTTGGTAAGAGGTTCGCATTAGGGGAAATAGGATGGGAATTCTGTATACTGGTGTGAAACGTTTGGGTCAGTCGAAAATTATCCCAAACTAAAAACTAAAAAAAAAAAAAACCCTCAGCGAGTGGGGCAGAAACTGACTGGGCACCAGGTGAGGAAGCTGGCTTGCATATTGGAGCTGTGCTGTATACAGCAAAAGACATCACCCAAAGTATGAAAGCATTACCTGTGTGATAAGATGGTCCTGCCTATGACAAAAACACATGGAAACTGAGTTGGGTTAAAAGGATAACTCACGGGGTGCAGTTGGTTAAGTGTCTTCCTTCAGCTCAGGTCGTGATCCCAGGGTCCTGGGATCAAGCCCCTTATCGGGCTCACTGCTCAGCGGAGAGTCGGCTTTTCCCTCTCATTCTTCCTCTGTGCTCTCTCTCTTTCTCTTTCTCTTCAAAATAAATAAATAAAATCTGGGACGCCTGGGTGGCTCAGTTGGTTAAGTGGCTGCCTTTGGCTCAGGTCATGATCCCAAGGTCCTGGGATCGAGTCCCACATCGGGCTCCTTGCTCAGCAGGGAGCCTGCTTCTCCTTCTGCCTCTGCCTTCCTCTCTGTCTGCCTGTGCTCACTCTCTCTGACAAATAAATAAATAAAATCTTTAAAAAAAAATAAAAATAAATAAACAAATAAATAAATAAAATCTTTTTAAAAAAAAAAAGGAAGACTCAGCTCTCCCATTTGGGGTTTAATTTGGGGTTTACTCCGGGATGACGCTCATGGACTAGAAGCATTTTCGTTGCTACTGTTCTTCTCTGCTTCTCGATCAATTCATCCAAGTGAACGTGCCTGTGCTTGAACCAGGGACACCCTGACCACACTGGAAAGCAGTAGAGACCGGGGCTCACATACTCACTTCTGCTTCCTTGGTGCCTCGTGTAGAGATAGCATACAGCACAAATTAAAGACCCCCTTCGCACCCTTGCACTCCTCCCTATTTATCTGAATCCACCTTTCAGCCTCACGCCCCTACCTGGAGCTTCTCTCTGAAAAATCATTCTCGAGGGGGGAATACGTGCCAAAAGGGAGTTCTTATTCCCCTGGTTAAAATAACACATATTTTTGTATTTTATTTTTGTAACGATCCTACCCGAGGTGGGGAACATTTCAGGAAAAGAGGCAAGTCACGGAAATTGGGTGAAAATATAATCCTGTTGAAAATTAAAATTTGGCAAAATTCATCAAGAGCCCCAAAAAGGATTGTGCACTCTACCCAATAATTTCACTTCTGGGATGCTACCCAAAGGAAGTAATCAAGAATGCAGAGAGATTTAGGCACAGACTGACTGTTAAAAATCACGACTGAACACTTGTAACCTCTACAAAAGTGAGAGTAAGTGGAATTTTTAATAGGCATCGACTATCACACAAGAGGAAATGAGAGGAGAAAAATAGAAACAAAATTGTGAAAGCTGGAAAGCAAATAACTTAGCAGGACCAAAAGAACGGAATTCTAAGCTGGCAGCAAAGAATACCGAGAACCATCTCCATTTACACCACAGAATGTCTCAAAAAGTTGAGGAATTGGTGGCGCTAGATCCTTCAGGAAGTGAGGGGGAAGGGTGAAATAAGGAGAAGTCTTAAAAGGCCATTTTAAGAAGCAAATGGTCAGTCTGAGGAAGACAAATACCGTATGATCTCACGCGCATGTAGAATTTAAGAAACAAAACAGATGAACAGAGGGGAAGGCAAGGAAATCTAAAAGAAGATGAAATCAGAGAGGGAGACCAACCACAAGAGACTCTTCTCGTAGGAAACAAACTGAGGGTTGCTGGAGGGGACATGAGTGGGGGGGGGTGGCCTGGGGGATGGGCGTTGAGGAGGGCATGAGGGAATGGGCACTGGGTGATGAATCACTAGACTCTACCTCGGAAACTGATCATACAGTATATGTTAATTAAATTGAATTTAAATTTTTTAAAAAAGAAGTGCCAAATGGAACCTGATCCCCCACCCCCTGCCTCCCGCCCCCCTCCAAACCTCGTAGCCAGATAATGGCCAGGTGATGGCCCTCCGAGATCCGACAAAAGATCAGAAACTCCTTCCCTAGAGAGAGTCAGTCAGTCCAAGGGTCTTTAGGGACAAGCACACAGATTAGAATAGTAGGTCACACTGAAAACGGGGGACCAAGGGCATGTGTGCACAAGAGATGCGTCACGCCTTCCCGTGAGCTGGCAGCCTGTCTGTCCTTCCACCCCCCACCCCAGGCAGGAGAACGGGCCAGGGAGCCCCCAGGGAAAAGGCTAAAAAATCCCACCATCGCAAGCCCTTCAACCACCCCACTCGGGTCTCCACAGGGAAGTCCTCACAGGCTGGCCAGAGCACGTAATTGAGTTCCCCCTTCCTTTTCTTTTTCATTTTTTTTTCTAATATTGGTTTGACATAATTTCAGGCTTTCAAAAAAGTTGAGAGAAAAGTACAAATAATTTCCATAGAGAATACAAATAATTTCTGTATTCTCAGTTGTTTACTTCTTTCCATGCTTGCTTTCTTATTTTCTCTCTTCATCTCTCTCTCTTTCCCTCCCTCCTTGTTTCTCCTCCTCCATCTCTCTCTCTCTCTTCCCCCCTCCCTTTTTCCCTCCCCCAACCATCTTTTTCTGAACGATCTTGGAATAAGTTGCTGATGTGCTCCCCAAAACTTCAGAGTTCATATTCTAAAAACAAAATAAAGGCTGACATAACCACAATACAATTCTCAAAATCAGGAGATTAACATTGATGCCACATTGTTATCTGACCACAGCCATTGTCCAAATTTTTCTAATTTTGCCAGTAATGTTCTTCATAGAAATCTTTTTCTGGCCCAGGATACAATTCAGGATCATATATTGCATTCAGTTGGTATGTCTCCTTTAATCTGGAATATTTTCTTGGCCTGTGTGTGTGTGTGTGTGTGTGTGTGTGTGTGTGTGTTTCATCAGTTGGACATCTTTGAAGAGGAGATGGGGGTTATTATGTAGAATTTCCCTTAATTTGGGTTTGTCTGTTGTTCCCTATCAGAAAACACATGAAGACAGTTTGTCCCATTATTTGTGATTCACTTGGCTAACTTGAGATCTACCAGGTCTCAGCACTGTAAATTTAATCTGTAATTGGAGAAGAAATCCTTTGAGATTATGTAAATATCCTCTATTCATCAAAATTCCTCCCACTTGTTTTAGCATCCATTGACGATTTTGCCTGAATCAATTATTACTATGGTGGTTACCAAATGATGATTTTTTAAATTTTATTATCCCTTTTGCATGTATTAGTTGACATTAAAACAAAAGAACTTTTCTTCCTCCTTACTTACTTATTAATACATTTATGTAAATATGGGCTCATGGATTCTTATTCTCTTTTTGCTTTCTTATCTCTTTTATATCCAGAATAGTAATGGCAAGATTCTTATTTAATTCAATGGATTATAATTTATTATTATCACATATTTTTGTACTCCAAATTTCCCCAGGGTTGAGCAGTAGAAAAATTCCTAGGAAGCAGAGCACAAAGTCAGACTAAAAATGAGGAAAAAAACTTAATTACAGAATTAGTCCAGAAGGTCCAATATTCAATAACAGCAGTTCCAAAGAGAACACAAACACACACACACACACTCACACACAGACATAGATGCGTACTTAACATAGACACCACACAGTGACATAAACACACACACAAGGACACATACAGACACAAAGACACCCATACCCATACCCAAACACAGATACTGACATGGACATGGAGACACACATGTGCACACAGTCACATACACACACACACACACATACACACACACACACACACAGACAAGTAGACACACACGGAGAGAGGAGGAAATCATCAAAAAGAAAATTAAATTTACCAGAATGAAACACTGTTAGTGTTTATACTGGAAGGACTTTTGGAGTGCCCATTTCAGTGCACATGTGTTTAGAGCCCTAGGGACAAAGGAAAAGACCCTACAAATTTCAGGAAAATAGCCTCAAACTTCTCACAACTCTAGAAGCCAGAAGACAACGACTTCAAAATTCTGAAAGAAAATGATTTCCCACCTTCAATTCTCTACCCCAAAAAACCATCAATCAGTCCTATATCCAAACTATTGATTTCAAACATCCAAATTCTAGAAGTTTCCATTTTTAAACATCCTGTCTTAGGAAGCTATGGGAAGATGTGTTCTACCACAAAGAAGACCCAAGGTGTAGGAAACAAGGGCTCCGGCATAGGAGAGAGGGGAAAGGAGTCCTTGGTGCCAAGAGACAGCAGTATGCCAGGTATGGGCCACCCAGTGCACAGGGGGACAGGTCAGAAGCCTTTATCCATTTTGTCAGGAAGAAGCAACCCATGCAAACCTGAAGCATCTGAAGGTTTTGACAGAAGGTTTAAACCATTGGTGAAACTTTGACTTTGAATTAACAATAAATACATAGAGAAACAAGCAAAAGAATTAACACAATTAAGAACTTCTGAGAAAATGAGAAGTTTCTCAGGAAAGGAAAAGTGAGCGTTGTGTTCTACAGGGCTCAGCTCTGAATGGCATTTACGTAGAGAGAGTTATCTAAACACTGTTAAAGGCACCAGATTAGGCCCAAGATGGGGTCACTCATGCTAAGCCCTGTGGCAACAAACCCAAACTTAACTAAGTTTCTACGCTCAGCTCTTCTGGAAAAGGAAGGACTAGATCAAGCCACCAGCACTTAGCCTGCTCAGCACAAGCTTCAGGACTTCCCTTTTGGGGGCTCCTGGGAGGCTCAGTTGGTTAAGCATCCGACTCTTGATTTTTGGCTCAGGTCGTGGTCTCAGGGTTGTGGGATTGAACCCTGTAATGGGCTGCACACTGGGTGTGGGATCTGCTTAAGATTCTCTCTCTCCCGAGGTGCCCGGGTGGCTCAGGGGGTTAAGCTTCTGACTGTTGGTTTCAGCTCAAGTCACGATCTCAGGGTCATGAGATCGAGCCCCATATTGAGCTCTGTGCTCAGTGGGGAGTTTGCTTCTCTCTCTCCCTCTGTCCCTCCCCTCACTTGTGCTCTCTCTCTATCTAAAATAAATAAATAATTTTTTTAAAAAGGATTCTCTCTCTCCCTCTGTCCCTAAACCCCCCACTTGCTCCCTCTCTCTCTCTAAAACAAACAAAAACAAAATCAATTTCCTTTTTAGCCATACAACCAAGCAGCAAATGCCCTGTATAACTCCCTTACTCCTGCTCACTTTGGTCTATAAAAATCTCTTACCTTGTACAGCTCTTTAAAGTTCCGTTCTATCTGCTAGAAGGATGCTGCCTAATTCAGGAATCACCGAATAAAAGCCCTTAACAACACTAAATATTGATTTAACCAGAATGATGGATATATCTACATTGGGAGTATGGGAAGAGCATGCGTGGGAAGAGGGAGCCAGGGAGAAAAAAAGTAAAGCTAAAAAAAAAATCTTCATCTTCCACAGTGAAGATTCAGTGATGCTTACAACAGAAAAATCAAGAGCATCCACTCAAACCCGTTATTCAGAGAAGTGATAGCAGGCAAAAGAATTAGCTAAAAGATGTTGTTGCCTGTGGGCAAGGAAAATAGAGCGGAAAGGGTGGGGACAGCTGTTTTGTTTTTTTTTAAGATTTTATTTACTTATTTGACAGAGAGAGACACAGTGAGAGAGGGAACAGAAGCAGGGGGAGTGGGAGAGGGAGAAGCAGACTCCCCACTGAGCAGGGAGCCCGATGCAGGGCTCGATCGCAGGACCCTGGGATCATGACCTGAGCCAAAGGCAAACGCTTAACCACTGAGCCACCCAGGTGCCCCAGGGCAGCTGGTTTTTGTAACTAAACCCTGCAGCACTATGTGACTCTCCAAACTATATAAATCTATAACTTCTTCAAAAGTCTTTTTTCTTAAGATTTTATTTTTTTATTTGAGAGAGAGAGAGCATGAATGGGGAAACAGATACTGGGAGGGGAAGAGAGAATCCTAAGCACACCCCACTCGGAGCCCAACATGAGGCTCGAACTCACAACCCTGAGGTTATGACCTGAGCTGAAACCACGAGTCTGACGCTTAACCAATTGAGTCACCCACACGCCCTCAAAAGTTTTTTTTAATGCAACACCACAAAATGTTAAATAAAAGAAACAGAAGATTTATGCACTGAAATTATAATCACACCATTATTTTAAATAGCAAAGAGTTGTATATAATTTAAATTCCCGAGAGTGGAGAAATGACTAAGTAATTTGGGTTGCACCCACCCAATTATATATGTAACTAAATTAAAATACTGTTTATGGAGGCATTGCAACGCCATGAGAAAATGCCTATGACCAATGCTCAGTGAAACTAACAGATCATCAAATGTTCTGTATGTGTTGAGCTTTTTCTGGTTTTGTTTGTGTTTTTTTAAAATAAATAAAGTTTTGCATAGAAATAAGATGGGAAGTAAAGATACCAAAATATTAGCAGTGGTTGGATTTAGATAATGGGGCTTTGGATTTTTTTTTTTTAAATCATTTCTACTTTTCTGTATTTAACAAATATTCTTCAGGAACTTAAAAAAAAGATCTAATGATAATACCACACACGTGTTCGTTATTGAAAATATTAATACAGGCCAAGAAGGAAAGAGAAATCATCTAGATGTATTGCTTTTATTATGAAAAAAATAAAGACATTTTAAAGAGCAGGGATTTCTCTTGCCTTCCACGATCTGGCCAGCCAACTGGGGCCTGACCAAGCTTCCGAGTCTTGGCCTTAACTCTGAGACAGACTTCATCTGAGGCACCAAGATTTGCTATTTTCTTGAACCAAGATAAAACAACTTATTTTTAAAAAGTCTGAACCAGTTTTGATGAGTATTTTCAAGTTAAGTCCCAGGAATTAAAGCCAAATCAACGCAAAGTTTCAGAAGCATTCCAGAAACTGGTTGACTAACAATGGAAGTTGGGGAAAAAAAGATAATTTCCACATGCGTCATTCCTTTTGTTTTATTTGCTATAGTCCTAGCCTGCTTTCTCTCAGGTCCCACTTGAGTTGTATGCTGCTCCTTCGAGACCCAAGAGTGTTATGGGGGAACCGTAGTTCCTATGGCCTTCATGGGCTCAGAGAAAAAGAGGGTATTAATACATAAATTATTTTTGTCTCGGGGCACCTGGATGGCTCAGTGGGTTAAGCCTCTGCCTTCAGCTCAGGTCATGATCTCAGGGTCCTGGGATCGAGCCCCACATCCGGCTCTCTGCTCAGCGGGGAGCCTGCTTCTCTCACTCTCTCTGGCTGCCTTTCTGCCTGCTTGTGATCTCTCTCTGTGTGTCAAATAAATAAATAAAATCTTTAAAAAAATTATTTTTGTCTCAGTTACACATGCATAATTTTTGGCTATGGTTACAATAAGAGTAACCGTCCACCCAAGTGCCCATAAGAGAGCTCTCCTTGGACGGGTACATGAAAGCTCTACGTTGAAAGTCAGAAGAGCCAACCCTTTGAGACTAGGAGGAGACTGAGCCCAACACAGAACTCCGTGGTGAGTTTGGGAGGCACTCTGGCCCTTCAGTGAAAAGCAGTCTTGGCCTCCAGCTACTCAACTGTTTCTTTGCCTTTTTTTTTTTTTTAAAGTCACCATTTCTCTTTCTGTTTGGCAGCAAAACTGTGGGATTAATGCCCACTCTGTTGCACTCTGGAAACTGTCTCAACTGGCTCTGTGACGTTCCTTGAAGCAGCTGCCAAAAGGTTAAGAGGCTGAATGAAGTTGGCAAAAGCCCCTGTAATTTTTACAAAAATTATCTGTCTTCCCAGAAAGAGTGTGCGATAACCAGTTCTGGAGGCTGAGGAGCGCTGGCCCAGTGGAGCCAGATCCTGGCCCCGAGGTCAAATCAAGCCTAGCCCCTTGGGCCAAGTTCACAGCAGGCACCCTTGGGAAGCAGACCAGAACACTGGCTCCATTCACGGGCCAGCATGGGGCAACTGCCCGCCTCCGCTTTGCAGAGGACACGCCGACATGGCACTTCCTGCTAGCCTCGTTATGTGCTTTGCTGGGTTTTGATGACTTCATTTCCAGATTCTCACTGCTCTTCCTTCTTTTCTTCTTCCTGTTCTTTTTTTTTTTTTTTTTAAGTAGGCTCCACGCCCAACCCAGGGCTCGAACTCACAACTCTGAGATCAAGTATTTTAATTGAGGTAGAACTTAGAACACAGTAGAACTTAGAACTTAGAACACAGTTTCAGTGTACATTATTTGATGCATTTTTCAGATATATAACTCATGGGAGCACCATCGAGATAGAGAACATTTTCATTCCCCGTTCAATACTGAGCCCCCACCCACTCTCAATGAAGGTAACTGTGATTCTGGATTCTTTCACCATGGATTCGTTTTGCCTGTTTTTGAACTTTGCATAAATGGAATCAAACAGTGTTTGCTCCTTGGCCTCCAGCTTCTGTCCCCTCAACATGTTTTTGAGATTTATCCATATTGAGTGTATCAGTGCTTTGTTCCTTGTTATTGCTGAGTCATCTTCCATCATGTGACATATCTACACTCCTGCTTTACTAAAGAATCCATTTCCCTGGGAGAAGACCAAGACAATGAAACATGGGGTCCAAAGCCTTCATCTAAAGTAATGGGAATTTGGAGGGATGGCCTTATCTCCAGAGGCCTGGCTCACGGAGAGAGTTAAAGCATCAAAGAAGTTGTCCCAATTTTGCCCAATCGAGGAAGCTGTCCAATGCTTTGAACGGTCCAAAGGGGGCTGTGTCTGATGGCGATGAAACACAAGAGCAATGGGAGCCATGACAGGACTCAAGTTTTTATTTTTAATTAAAATTTTGTGCTTGGCTGAGTTTCTTCCAACCCTGGCCTCACAGATCTTGGGCTTGGACACCAACTGTGTGGTTTGAACCAACCTTGTCACGAATGACTCTGTTGTATCCATTCACCCCTTAGCTGTCCTGTGGGACTCAGGAGGGGTTGTTAGTGGTGGGTCTAGAATAAAGACTATTGATTCCACCCCGTGGAGACCAAGGAAACCGATCTGGTCTCCTTTACAAAATCAGTGATGCCCAAAAGGGTCCCTGCAGTTATGATGATGTGTTTGCCCTGCTCCTATTTCCAGTTCCTAAGGGTAACTCCACCTTGCCTCCTATTACAGATTTATTGAGTGTTTACTGTGTGCCAGAAACCATTCTGACTTTTGGAGCTGAGGGGCAGGGAGGTGTTGTTTGTTTGTTTTTTGCTTACCTTTACTTCTCACAGAAGCCCTGGGATGTAATTATTTTCATGGGTGAGGAAAGCATGGCATAAAGAAGACAGGCGTCATAGTCAGCTCGAGCTGCTATAATAAAACACCACAGACCAGGTGGCTTAAACAACAAAAGTTTATTTCTCACCCTTCTGGAGGCTGGAAAGTCAGAGATCAGGGCACCAGCATGGTCAGGTTTGGTGAGAGCTCTCTTCCTTGCTTGTAGGCAACCGCCTTCTGGCTGTGTCCTCACATGGCAGGGAGCAAGCTCTCTGGTGTCTCTTCTTATAAAGAAACTAATTCCATCATGACGCCCCATCTTCTTGACCTCATGTAAATCTAATTACCTCCCAAAGGCCCCACCTCCAAATAATGTCACATTAGAGGTTAGGGTTCCAACATTTGAACTGGGGTGAGGGGGGCACAGCTCAGCACACCATCATAACTTGTTCATGGACATACTATAGTTAAGAAGTGAACCTGGGATGTGAGCCTAGGTCTGACTCCAGAGTTCATGCACTTAACCGTCATGCTATATACTTCTTTGATAACATCAGGACTTTGCTCACTCTCATGTCCCACCACCAATGCTCAGAACGGGCTCTGGACAGACAGACCCTGTGTGCCAGACATTATGGTCAGATTGCAGGGGCAATAACCACCAATCTGAATATCCCACCAGACTCTAAGCTCAAGCCCACCCCTGCATCTGCTTTTCTCCCTGGTTGGGATTCCTTAAGCCTAACCATTCTTTAAAATCCAGCAGAGGCCGAACTCTTCCTGGAGGCTTTTCCTGTTGACATTGCCTCTCAGTAGCCCCACTCTTAGTAAACACTTCTTGTCTTTACTATCTAGATTGTTCAATCAGCCTCATGTTCACTATATTATTCATAGTCTCTATAAAACATTTTGCTATGTCATCTATGACTGCTAGCAACTTACTGTTTTATTTCTCCAAAGACCAGATTCCGCAACTACATGAGATAGGTAAATCATACTAACTTTACTATGGTAAAGCTTACTTTGGTATATTAGATACCAAAATAAATAGTAAGTGCAGAGATGGTCACTCATTCATTAAGACAACATTTATTCATAACTTACGATGTGCCACTGACCAGAACACATACTTTGTGTGGGGTGGATTTAATTGTATTTTAACAGACACTCGTTGAGTACCTACTAAGTGCTAAGCACCAGAAATTCAAAGATGAATATGAGAGAAGCAAGGTCAAAGTCATTGGATAGAATAGAAAGATCAGAGTTTTTGATGAGAAAGAGGGGAAGATAGAGCAAGAAATGTAGAAGGAACACAACCTGCCAAGATATTTGATGACACACCAGTGTGCTAAAATTCTATTCTTAAAGCCATGGGAAATGTAAGTAGAATTGGAAAAGGGGATACTATTATAGATTCAGAATTTTAGGAAGAGATGAGTGGTTTTATTCTGTATGAGGGGTGTTAGAGTGAGGCAGGGAAATCTCCATTCCAAGGGAGAGAAAGGGAAGATCTGAACTATGTCGAGTTAATGAGAATGCAGGAGAGGGGGAGAAGTGCCAGAGTGCTCAGTTGAGTGCCTTGATTAGAACGTGGGAGAGATAATAAAAGACCACTGCTCATGCAAGGACATTTGGCAACTTGAAAGAGGCTAATAACCTGGATCCCTACCTCACACCTTAGATACACACTCTGGTGGATTATAAAACTGAATGTGGGCAAAAGTTTGAAGCCTTTAGAATATAATATAGGAGAATATCTTTATGACATGAGACCATGGGAAGTTCTCTTAAACAAGACACAAAAAGCAATAACCATAATGCAAATAATTGATTCATCTGACTACATTAACATTAAGAATTTTTATTCTTCAGAGGACTTCATAAAGAGACAAGCCACAGAGTGGGAGAAGATATTTGCAACACATTCATTGACAAAGGGCTTACATTCAGAATATGTAAAGAATACTTACCTATGAATTAAGGGAAAAAAGACAACTCAGTATAAAAATGCATAAAACATTGAAATAGCCATTTCAAAAAAGGGAAAATCTAAGTAAACAACACACATATGAAAAATCATCCAACCGGGGCGCCTGGGTGGCTGAGTGGGTTAAGTCTCTGCCTTCGGCTCAGGTCATGATCTCAGGGTCCTGGGATAGAGCCCTGCATCGGGCTCTCTGCTCAGCGGGGAGCCTGCTTCCTCCTCTCTCTCTGCCTGCCTCTCTGCCTACTTGTGATCTCTGTCAAAGAAATAAATAAAATCTTAAAAAAAAAACTTAAAAAAAAAAGAACAAAAATTTATTTAAAAAAAAATCATCCAACCTCATTGTTAAAGAGGGAATACAAATGAATACCATGATATACCACTACACACATATCATACTGGCAAACATTTAAAAGTCTGATAATACCAAATCCTGAGGAGGATATGCAGTAAAGGTAACTTATAACTGATGATGGATATGCAAACTTGTACCAACTTTTTAGAAAATGGTTTCTAAACCATTCTACATTTTCTAAACATATTCTGATAAAGAGGATGACTCACCTACCTTTTGATCCACTAGTTCTACTCTTGAGTATATACTAAAGAAACTCATGCATATATTCACCCCAACTCATGACAAGTTCCTCATGGTTTCCATCTTTGTGTTTTGCTCTATGCTTTGAAGTATTTCTTCTGCTTGAGTTTGCAGGTCACCAAGTTTTATGTCTGTAATGACCTTTCTTATCTTCTAATTGGCTACTGAATTGAGCACTTGGGAATTCACATGGACTCAGAAAATATTTTCCATACAGGTGACTCTTCCCGTGTTCATATTTTTTGACTCAAGTGGTTCTCTTCAACAAGCTTTGTTGGACATGTGTTATCCTTGTTCCAACTGATCTTCTCTCTCTGCTTTCTTGGACCTCCTCAGATGTGCTAGTTCTACTTGGAGCCAAGGTCCAGTTATTAAAGTACAAGGGGAGTAGGCCTCAAAGTAGTGGAAGACAAAGTGGTCTCACCCTTCAGGAGCTCCCCATAGCAACAGGCAGGCTATCAGTACCCCCACTGAAGGCCAGGAGAAAACCTTCCTGCTCTTAGACCTCCTCACACCTCCTCAGACTCAGGCATGGGAGAAGTCACAGTCTACCCTCTTAGCTCCTGTTGATATCTTGGAAGCCCAGACAATGAAACCCACCTGAGGGGATCTAACGTCAGTCCCCCTTCCCCCAACCTTAAGTTCCTTGACTTGGTGGCCTGAATGTTTTCCAGTAACTTCCTCATTCTAATCCCCTCACTGGGGCTCTCCCACTCTGGTTTCCAAGGCTTAACCAGTCCACCCAGGAGAAAGCTACATCCCAAGTTCCTCCATCTAAGACTCCCATGAAGATCACAACCTCACTTACCCCCAACTATTGGCTCTAGAAGCAGACTAAATTTGGGTTGCTACCTACATCAAGTCTGTCATCTTTACAGAATTCTAACTTCATGTATTTCTCAAAAGGAGCAAAATCCTTATACCAAAACCTGACCAAAGATAGCAAAAGAAAAAAAAAGAAAGAAGAAAGAAAATCAGAAACTAATCTCACTAATATCTAGAAATGCACAAGTGCAGAATGAAGTGTTTTCAGTTGAATTCAGTGGCTTGTAAGTAAAATGATATACCTATTTGACTGTCAATTACAAAGTCTCTATTCAAATGTATAGATGTCCTCTCTGTTCTTTCACAGGGCTGCTTGAAGAGTAAGTCAAGCCATTTGCTACTTAAACAAGTGTAATATGGCATATGAAAAAGGCAAAAGTCCAACTGAAGGTTACGGACCTTCTCTTGTTTCTTCTGGGAGTAGTTGCAGGCTTCTCATTCAGCCTCTAGAGGGCAGCCAGAAAGAAGAAATATATTTCTGTTCTCTTGTACCCCAGTAGTCACTCATCTCAGCAGTTTCAACATTATGGTTTCTTCAGACTTGGAAACCAGCCCTTCAAAATGGCCCTAGACTGGGAGGGGAGTGGAGGAGTGGGGAGAAAATAAAGGAAAAATTTTAGAGTGATTGAACTGTCCCAAGTTGGCAGATACATGACTCTACCCATACAGAGTGAACTTTACTGTATACAAATTTTTAAAAATCAGTAAAGGTATCAGGGGAGCTCTGTGGTAATGGAGTCAAGTCACAAATGGATGGAATACCGACTGTGACAAGAGAATCTAACTGTATTACAAATGTATGCCAAAACCTCACGGATGGGTGGGGATAAAAGAAGCAAGAATTCTCATCACAAGGAGAAGAGTTGTTTTCTTTTCCTTTTTCTTTTTATTGCATTTATATGAGAAGATGAACCTATTACAGTAGTCTTTTCACAACATATGTAAACTAAACCATCATGTTGTACACCTTAAACTTATACAGCAGTGTACATCAACTATTTCTCAATAAAACTGGAAAAAATAAAACAAGGGAGCTATAACTTCAGGAAACAGTGTTTTAATTACTCAGACTACAGACAAAGAGAACTATATGTAAATATTGTATTCTAGTTTGTAAAGTTTTTTTTTTTCCTCACAGGGTTCTAGGATAATAATTCTGAAATTATTTTACATGTATTATAGCACTGAACAAATGAGTAAATAAATTATCGATAATAGGAGCCTCTGGTACCATGTACCAGAGTAAGTAGTTACAAATATACAATGGGGGAGGGCAGAAAGCTAAACTGAACTCACATTTATGTATGTATGTATGTACGCATGTAATCACATATTTGTTTTTGTTATAGATGAAGAAATTGTGGAAGATTGGGATGGCAAGGCATAATTTTAATTTTTTTAAAGTTTTTATTTATTTGAAAGAGAGAGAGTGAGCACAAGTGGGGGGAGGGGCGAAGGGAGAGGGAGAAGCAGACTCCCTGCTGAGCAGGGAACCCAAGGTGGGGCTTGATCCTAGGATTCTGGGATCATGGCTTAAGCCGAAGGCAGACATTTAACCAACTGAGCTGTTCAGGCACCCCTTGATTTTAATTTTTTGCATCAATTTCCTTGTATTTTTTTTATGTGAATGAACTCATGTTTATTTTAATATACAATATAGATAGAATTATGGATGTATGTGTATTCATGTATTAGCACACATACATATATTCTCTAGTTCTGTACCTTTAGAGGGCCTAGAAACAGTGATACCCCAGTAGCCATGAGCCCACCTATCACCCAGATCTTGGTTTCTAACACCATTCTTCAATCAAAGGAATTGGGGCTCTTAGGAGTCTAAGACAAAGTAAATACAAGATGAGCTTGGAGCCTTTCGTGGTGCCAAAAAAACTCAGAAGTGCTGAAAAAATGCAAGGGGAGTTGTCAAAAGTACACAAGAGCCAACTTGAATGGGATCCCAATGGCCAAAGCTGGAACAATTTGAGCAACAAAATAAATAATGATAGCATTGGATTTAAACTCCAAAACTAAGATAAATATTCATGAGTTAATACGAATATAAATGACTGAATATTATATACATATAAACAGAATATATATTGTTTTATTATTTTTATCAACAATTCTGGTAGTACATCAGCACCTTCATGGTTATTGAGAGTATAAAATTGAAAAGGCACACAACTAAAGGGTAGACAGAGAAAAGTCTTCCTCCCACCCCTGGCCCAAAACTACCTAGTTTGCTATCCCTGGAGGCTCTTTATGTAGCCAGTTTCTTATCTTTCTAGAGCTTCACAGTAGATTCAAAAGTTTTAAGGTCATTAAAAAAAAGCAAGGAAAGACTGAAAAATTGTCACAGATCAGAAGAGACTAAGCAGACATGATGACTAAATATAGTGTAGTATCTTGGAGTGGATCCTATAACAGCAAAAGGATATTAGTGGAAAAACTGGTGAAATGTGAATAGTCTGGAGTTTAGTTAGTAGGACTGTACCAATATTAATTCCTTAGTTGTAAAAAGATACCATCGTTGTGTATGATGTTAACATTAGGGAGAACTGGATGAAGGATATAAAAGAACTATACTGTACTACCTTTGTAACTTTTCTGAAAAATCTAAAATTATTCCAAAATAAAAATTTTAATAAAAGGTAAATAGTTCAGACTTTTGGTTACAGACCAAGATGGAAGATATGCACTTCTTCCTATTCCTCCCACTGAGTGAAGACTGAAACTCCAAATATTAATTAAAAAAACAAATATAAGGTGACTTTAAAAGGTAGAGAAAAGGTAGCTGATCAGCCAGAGGCCTAGGGCCCTAAAGAATGACCTGGTGGTGAGTTCCATGTGTTTTCTTTTTACCCCAGAAATGGCAATGGGCACAGACAAAAGACCACACACCCCCATTAAAAAAAAAAAAAAAAAAAAAAGCCTGCTGGGAGTTTTTTCATTTCCTTGCCTTATGGAAATGACCCAAATCTTAACTACAATCATGGAATAAAATTGATGAGAGCAGATTTACTTGCCTTTTCCCTCACCTTGGGAAAGCATTCAGTCTTTCATCATTCAGTGTGATGGTAGCTGTGGGTTTTTCATAGATGTCCTTTATCAGGTTGAAGATTTCCTTCTATCCAAGTTTCTTGACATTTTTTCCCCCATGAATTGTTGTTTGTCAGATGCTAGGTTGGCTACTATATTGAGATGATCCTGTGGTTTTTAAACTTCTATTAATAAGGTATATTGCATTAGTTGATTTTGAATGTTAAATTACCTTTGTATTCCTGGGATAAATTCCACTTGGCCATGATGCATACTCCTTTTTGTATGTTGTTAGATTCAGTTTGCTAATATTTTCTTAAACATTTTTGCATCTATGTTCATGAGATATTGGTCTGTGATCTTTCTTTCTTCTGATATCTTTGTCTGGCTTTGGTGTTAGGGTAATATTGTTCTCATAGAATTAGTTGAAAGGTGTCTCCTCCTCTTTTATTGTATGAAAGAGTTTGTGAAAGAATGACATTATTTCTTTAAATATTTGAGAAAACTTGTCAACGAAGCCCTCTGGACTGATGCTTTTCCTTTTGAGAAGAATTTTAATTATTAATTTAATCTTTTTACTTATTATAGGTCTATTTAGCTTTTCTATTCACTTTGGTAAGAAGTTTATTGAGATATTCACAAGCCATGAAATTTACCAATTTGATGTGTACAACTCAATATATTCACAGAAGTGTGCAACCATTAACACTCTCAATCTTAGAATATTTGCATCACCTCCAAAAGAAACACTGAACCCTTCAGCCTTCACTCTCCAACCCAATCCTCCCCCTGCTTTAGGCAACCACTAATCTACTTTCTGACTCTATGGATTTGCTTCTTTGGGGCATTTTATATAAATGGACTCATACAATACGAGATTTTTTGTGACTGGATTTTTTTTAAGATTTTATCTATTTATTTGACAGACACACAGCGAGAGACGGAACACAGGCAGGGTGAGGGGGAGAGGAAGAAGCAGGCTTCCCACTAAGCAGGGAGTCCCATGAGGGACTCAATCCCAGGACCCTGGGATCATGACCTGAGCCAAAGGTAGACACCTAATAAATAACTGAGCCACCCAGGTGCCCCAATTGTGACTGGCTTCTTACACTTAGTATAATGTTTTCAAGATTCATCCATGTTGTATGATATATTAGTACCTCATTCCTTTTTATGGTCAAATACTATTCCATTATACAGATATACAACTTTGATTTATCCATTCATTCGTTGATGGACATTTCATTGTTTCCACTTTTTGGCTATTATGAATAATGCTACTATATTTGTAAGTAAGTCTTTGTGTGGACATCTATTTTCATTTCTTTTGAGTACATTCCTAAGATTGGATTCTACCTCTACTTGAGTTCATTCTGGTAATTTGTACCTAAGACACCTAAGTTGTTTAATTCACTAGCATAAAGTTATTTATAACATTCTCTTATGATCATTTCAATTTTTGTAAAGTCAATGGAATACCTTCTCTTTTATCTGTGATTTTCATCCTTTGTATCTTCTTTTTTCTTGATCAAAGTAAAGGTTTATTAATTTTGTTGATATCTTAAAGAAACTATTTTTTATTTCATTGGTTTATTCTATTTTTGTTTGTTTAGTTTCAAATGACTCAGAAAGGCAAAAAGAAATACAAATAATACAAATAATACACCTTCTACACACATATATGGAAAGAGAGATAATGACAAAGCCAACTGTGGTAAAGTATAAGCAACTGGTGACTCTGAATAAGACCTTTGTTCTAATCTTTCAGTTTTTCTGTAAGTTGAAAATAATACCAAAACAATGTTACATAACATTAAAGTAAAAAGTTATAAAAAATGCATTTTTCCTACCACAGCTCAAACTGCACCGTGGCAGCTCTAAGAGGAGGGAGGGAGGTAAGGACAGTGCAGAGGTGTGGGGGACTCAAGGAAGACATCCCCAAGGCAGCCTTCCAGAGTCTTCTCACATGCCAACACAGCACAAAGAGTCCCAGAGGTTGTTTTCATGAAGCTGAGAGTGGTGTGGATGGGGCACTGAGGGCTGGCAGTAGTGGAGAGAGAGGCCTTGTGTCCAGGGTGAAGAACAAGTCTGTGTGGTCCAACCATAGGAGAAAAAGGGGAATGAGTCATATTGTCAGATGCTTGCACTGACAGAGTGATTCCCCCTCCCCAAGGCTTGGTGACACATAAGTCCCATGCAGAACTGAGATGCAACACTGGCGAGGGGTTCAAACCTTGAAATGACTATAATTTCCTCTGTCAGTCAGTGAATGGAGGCTCTAAATAGAAATTACAGAAAAGAAAAGTTATACTTCTTATGCACATCTTTCCTAGCCTAAGAAATGCATACCTGCTACACACATGCACATACACACACACACACACACACACACACACACACACACACACACACAGTTACACTAATCAAAAAAATCTGTGGAGTAGCTATATTAATATTATGCAGAATAGATTTCAGAACAAGGACAATTATCAGCAATTAAGAGGAACATTACATGATGATAAAAGATAAATTCTCCAATCAACCATCCTAAACATTTATGCACCTAAATTAAGAGCCCCAAAATACATGCAACAAAACACGATAGTATTTAAAGGAAAAATGGACAAAATTCACTTCTACTTGGAGACATCAACATTCCTCTCTCTCTGTAATCAATAGAGCAAATAGACAAAACCTCCAAAGGTATGGATGATCTGAACAATAATACCAACCAACATAATCTATTTGGTATTTAAAGACCATTCCATTCAATAACAGCAGGATAGGCATCAGAAAGATCTTAATGGTTTGGGTGGGGGAGCACCTCGGTGGCTCAGCTGGTTGAACATCCAACTCTTGGTTTTAGCTCAGGTCATGTCTCCTGGTTGTGAGATCCAGCCAGGCAGAGGACTCCCTGCTCACCAGAGAGTCTGCTTGAGATTCTTTCCTCCTCCCTCTCCCTCCCCCTCCATTCCTCACCCCTGCTCCTGCGCTCTCTCACTTTCTCTAAAATAAATCAAGTCTTAAAAAAAAAAGATCTTAATGGGAAACTAAGAAGCATAGACCAAAGTGGATCAGAGCACTCGTTTATCCATACACGTTTAACATCACCACTTAAATGTTCAGAATGCATTGTTAGACATTCTGGGGACAATCCATTTTTGGATCCTGGTTTCTCTCAATTTAACCCCACTTCAAAAAGAGACTTCATTGGCCACCAGATTGTTCCCTAATATAACATCATTCTGAGGCCTTAAAAATAAACCTAGCTGATATAAGTTTAGTTATCGATATTATGTTTGAAATAGAAGAGTGTGAATATTTAGCACTGTATGGAGATATTAACCAGTAAAATAAAAAAAGAGGCAGTGGCACCTGGGTGGCTCCATCAGTTAAGCATCTGCCTTCGGCTCGGGTCATGATCTCAGGGTCCTGGGGTCGAACCCCATGTTGGGTTCCCTGCTCAGTGGGGAGTCTGCTTCTCCCTCTCCCTCTGCTCTTCCCCCACCACCATTGCTCGTGCACTCACTCTTTCTCAAATAAATGTTTTTTTTTTTTTAAAACAGAGGCATAAAAATAGGAAGGGAGGAGGTAAAATCATATTTATTGTTGATAAGATATCTGAAAAACTCAAGAGAATCAATGCTAAAACTAATACAAATAACATATTTAGGATGGTAACAACATAAAAGTAACACACAAAAATCAATAGGCTTTATATATCACACAATTATCACTTCTAAAATATAGTGGAAGAGAAAATTCCATTTGCAACAGCAGTGAAAAAGGAAAGATACTCAACAATCCTAAAAATTGAAAGGAAGATAGCTCTATATTAAACAGAAGAGACTTCTAATAAAGACAGAGTAACAAGACCGTTTATCCTCTTGCCTTGAACAGTAAATACCTGGACAAAATACTTGAAGCAATGGTTTTTAGGACATCAGAAGTCAGGCATCAACACACACAAACCAGTGATGAAAGGGAAATGAAGTGATCCCCCCTTGCTTGGAGTTTCCAGGCTGCAGCCCAGAGAGAGGGAACCCAGAGCCCAGTGCTTTCCCTGGGTTGAAGTGACAGAGTTGAGAATTCAAGGAGGCCAAGACAGCTGAAGATTCAGAGTCACACAGTAGATAGAAATGTACAGAACAATACCTTTGGAGATTTGTCTAGGATTCCTTCGAAGTCTTCAAGAATCAGTATGGGTATGAAGAAACTACTTGAGGACCAGAAGGGTAAGGGAGAAAGGAAGCACCCAAAAAGATTAGAGGGAAGAATCTCTGGAACTAACTTTGCCAATAATAGTTCCTGTTCTCACTAACTGGATGGGAAAATCCTCACGAATCACATGGCATTGGGTAGAGTACTCTGAATGGGTCTGCTTCAGTAGTAGAGCAAAATGAGAGCTTACCTGAACATTGCTCTAGTCTCACCTAACAAAGCTTAAAAGATGTGAAACATTCAAACTGTTTTCAAGTAACTTAAGTGCATCCCAGAACAAGCCCAAGAACATTTATAGAAATAAAATAATATCCAGAACCTAACAAGATAAAATTTACATTGACTTGCATTAAATAAAGACTTATCAGGCCTGCCAAGAAACAGGAGAATATGATCCATAATTAAAAGAAAAATCAATCAAAATAGCCTAGCTGTGACGCAGATAACAGAATGAGTAGACAAAGACAGTCAAAGAGTTATTAAACTAGTCAAAGAGTTATTAAACTATATTACATATGTTCAAGCAAGGAGGAGAAAGCAAGAGACATGGAAGATATCAACAAGATCAATACCAAACTTCTAGTGATAAAAATTACAATGTTTGAGCTGTAAAAAAAAAAATTAGATGGGATTAAGAGCAAATTAGACACTATGGAAGTGAAGTTTACTGAAATCAAAAACAATTGACTATGAAACCCAGAAATAAAGAAACTGAAAAAGAAAAAAAAAAAACAAAACCAGATGATCAGTGAGCTATGGGACAATTTCAAGAAGCCTAATCTATACATAATTGGAGGACACAAAAAACAATATTTGAAGCAATAATGGCCAAGATCTTCCTAATTTGATGAAAACTGTAATTCCACAGATTTAGGATACTCAAAAATAAATTTAAAAGGATCCAAGTCAGGGCGCCTCGGCGGCTCAGTCGTTAAGCATCTGCCTTTGGCTCAGGTCGTGATCCCGGGGTCCCAGGATCAGAGCCCCACATTGGGCTCCCTGCTTGGTGGGAAGCCTGCTTCTCCCTCTCCCACTTCCCCTGCTTCTGTTCCTGCCCTCACTATCTCTCTCTCTGTCAAATAAATAAATAAAATCTTAAAAAAAAAGATCCAAGTTATACAAAATATAGTGTCTGATTACAATGGAATCAAATTAGAAATGAACAAGAAAAATATCTTAAAAAGCCAAACAGTTGGAAGAACACACTTGTATGTTTTTTTAAAAGATTTTATTTATTTATTTGACACAGAGAGAGAGAGAGCACAAGTAGGCAGAGAGTAAGCAGAGAGAGAGGGGGAAGCAGGCTCCCTGCCAAGCAGAAAGCCCAATGCAGAGCCCAATCCCAGGACCCCGAGATCATGATCTGAGCTGAAGGCAGACGCTTAACCGACTGAGCCACCCAGGCACCCCAAGAACACACTTTTAAAAATCCATCTGTGGGGGCGCCTGTGTGGCTCAGTGGGTTAAAGCCTCTGCCTTCGGCACGGGTCATGATCCCAGGGTCCTGGGATCAAGCCCCGCGTCGGGCTCTCTGCTCAGCGGGGAGCCTGCTTCCTCCTCTCTCTCTCTGCCTGCCTCTCTGCCTGCTTGTGATCTCTGTCTGTCGAATAAATAAATAAAAATCTTAAAAAAAATCCATCTGTGAAAGAAGAAATCAAAGGGGGAAATCAGAAAGTATTTCAAAATGAAGATGAAAATACATTCTATCCAGGTTTATAGAAGGCACCTTGTACAGGAAAATGTTAAATCAGTAGGCTTCAGTTGATAAAATCCTGCACATTACTAAGAAAAACTCTTGACTGGTTCCTGGGAACTGAATACTGAGCTCTTGGAATGTTAAGATCAGTTTTGTATGTCTGAGGCATTTGGCCATTCTGTACCAGTTTGACTAGATAGTTCATGCTGCTAATGTGATCTTTAGTGAACACCTGCATTTGCTCTAGAGGCCTGGAGTCTGGCTACCTGAGGTCAGTCATGCAGGTGCTAGCCCCCAATAAGAATCCTGGAGCTGCCCTGGTTGGCAACACTTTACATGTAACACATTGTTGCTGGAAGAATTAAGCATGTCTCAGAAAACTCCACCAGTTGTTGGGGGGACACCCAGAAGCTTGAGCCTGGTTTCCCCCATACTTCTCCCTATGTGCCTTTTCCCTTTGCTGACTTTAATCTGTATCTTTCATTGTAATAAACTAACCATTTTGCGCCCTGTGACTCAAGAATGAATCAGCAAGCCCAAGATTGGTTTTGGGGGACCCTGGCACACAGCTAAAGCATTAAGTAGATGGAAATTTATAGGAATAAATGCCTATACTAGAATGTCTCAAATCACTGACCTCAGCTTCCACCTAAAGAAACTAGAATGAAAATAGCTAAAGAAACTGGGTGTAAGCAGAAGGAAGGAAAATAATGAGAGAGAAAATCAATGACAAAAAAACTAGAAATAAAATAGGGGAAAAAATCAATGAAATCAGAAATTGGTTATGTGAGAAGATCATGAAAATTTGTAAACCTCTAGCCAGCCTGATGGGGGTGGGGGAGAGACACTATTCACCAGTATCAGGAATGACACAGAACTATAGGTTTCACAAATGTTAAACGGATAAATGACTTGAAAGACACAAACTACCAAAGCTCACTCTGGAAGAAACAGTATCTGGGCAGCCTATATATACTAAAGAAATTGATTTTGTAGCTGAAAACTTTTCCACAAAGAAAACTCCAGGCCCAGATGGCTTTATTGATGAATTCTATCAAATATATTTAAGAAGATTAATACAAATTCTACTCAAATTCTTCAAGAAAACTGAAGAAAGAGAATACTTCCCAACTCATTCTCTGAGGCCAATATTACTCTGATAATAAACCCAGACAAAAGCATTACTAGAAAATAAAACCACTGACCACTATCCCTCATGAACACAGATGCAAAAATTCTCAGCAAACTTTTGGCAACAACATATAATCCAACGATACATAAAATAATAAAACATGAGCAAGTGGGCTTTATCTCAGGAGTATAAGATTAGTTTAATATTTAAAAATCAATCAATGTAATTCATATTAGCAGACTAAAAAAGAAAAAACATATAATAATCTCAGTCAATGCAAAAAACTCTTTTTATAATATTCAACATACATTCCTAATTTAAAAAAAATCTCAGGAAAATAGTAAGGGACACTTTCAACCTGATAGAGGCCATCTATGAAAAACCTTCAGTTAACATCATACCTACTTTCCCCTTAAACTGGGAACAGGCAAGGATGTCTGTTCTGACACTTTAATTCAACATTGTACTAGAGGTTTAAGCCAGTGCAAAAAGGGAAGAAAAAGGAAGGGGAAAAAAGGCACCCATATTGGGAAGAAAGCAGTAACACTCTCTTTATTACAGGTAACATAAATTATTTAAGTAGAAAACCCCAAGAAATCTACAGAAAAGCTACTAGAACTGAAAAATGACCTTAGCAAGTTTGCAGGACACACGGTCAGTATTCATTAATTAATTTAGTTCTACAAACTAGCCACACACACACCAAAAAGGAAATTAAAAATTTTAAAAACATACAATTCACAACAGCATCAAAAATATCAAATACTTTGGGATATGAAGTCCTGTTTACCCAAAACTACAAAACAGTGAGAAAAATTACAGGTCTGAATCAATGACAAAATATGCCTTTTTCATGGGTCAGAAAACTCAATACTGTTGGATGTCAATTCTCCACAAATGGATCTATAGATTCAATGTAATCCCAGTCAAAATCCCAGCAGGATTTTTCTGGTAGAAATTGGCAAGCTAATTCTAAAATTAATCTAGAAATGCAAAAGACCTAGAATAGCCAAATCAACTTTGAGAAAGAATAACAAATTTGGAAAACTTACACTGCCTGCTTGAAAGACTTTATAGAACATAGAAACTAGGTTGAGATGATTTACAGACCTTAATGTCTCCCCTAAGGGAGAAAACAGAGCAGAGTATCTTCGAGACCAAGGTTAGGGAATAATTTCCTAGACAGTACACACACAAAAAAAACCACTAACCATAAAAAAATGGGTAAACTAGACTTTATCAAAATTAAGATCATCTATTCATCAAGACACCATTAAGAAAATGAAAAGGTAAATCACAGGCTGGGAAAAATATTTGTAATACGAATATCTGACAAATGGCTTTTAAGCAGATCATAAAAGGAACCTTCTATAAATCAATAACAAAAAGACAACCCAATTTTAAGTGGGCCACACATCTGCACACTTCATAAACAAAGATATACAGATGGTCAGTATACACATGCAAAGACATTCAACATTAGTCATCAACATAGACTCAAATTTATAACCACAATCAGATACCACACATTGACTAGAATGGGTAAGCTTTTGAAAACTAACAACACGAAATATCTCTGAGGGTACAGAGCAACCAGAGCTCTCGGATATTGCTGGTGAAAGTATAAACTGGTACCACCAGTTTAGAAAAATGTCCAACAATTGCTTATAAAGTTAAATATATACCTATCTTATGATCCAGCTATATTTATTCTTAGTAGCAAAAATTGGAAACCCAAATGTCAATCAGCAGGAGAATGGATAAAATACATTGTTATAGTCATACAATAAAATATTCCTCAACAATAAGGAAGAAGGAACTACTGATAGCAACATAAATGAATTTCAAATCTGTACTCCAGTGTTCATAGCAGCAATGGCCACAGTTGCCAAACTGTGGAAAGATCCAAGATGTCCTTCAACAGATGAACGGATAAAGAAGATATGGTCCATATATACAATGGGGTATTATGTCTCCATCAGAAAGGATGAATACCCAACTTTTATATCAACATGGACGGGACTGGAAGAGATTATGCTGAGTGAAATAAGTAAAGCTGAGAGAGTCAATTATCATATGGTTTCACTTACTTGTGGATCATAAGGGATAACACGGAGGACACTGGGAGTTGAAGAGAAGTGAGATGGGGGAAATCAGAGGGGGAGACAAACCATGAGAAACTGTGGACTCTGAGAAACAAACTGAAGGTTTCAGAGGGGAGGGGGGTAGGGGGTTGGGTGAGCCTGGTGGTGGGTATTAAGGAGGGCATGTATTGCATGGAGCACTGGGTGCGCTACATAAACAATGAATGCTGGAACACTGAAAAGAAATAAAATAAAACAAAATGAAGAAAAAAAAGGAAAACCTACCAAAAAAAAATTATGCCCAGTGAAAGAAGTCAAATACAAAAAAAAAATTTTTTTTTGCACAATTCCGTTTTTATGAAGTTAAAAACAGTAAAATTAATCACTGGGGATAGAAATAAAAAAAGTGGTTGCCTGGGGTTGGGGGCTGCAAGGGAGGAAGAGAACAGAATGGAAAAGGACACAAGAGAACTTTCTATGGCAATGACAATGCATTTTTCTTGATTAGGGTATAATGGACACATTTGCCAAAACTCATCCAGCTGTATACTTAAGGTCTGTCTAGCTTACTGTATTATGTAACCATATCTCAAAAAGGATTGGGGTTAGAAAATGGACAAATAGTCCTTAAATACGTGAAAAATTGCTTAACCTTTGTCATTAAAGAATTGCAAATTAAAACTACCCTAAGGAGGCACCTGGATGGCTCAGTTGGTTAAAGTGTCTGCCTTCGGGGCACCTGGATGGCTCAGTTGGTTGAACCTTCGGCTCAGGTCATGATCCTGGACTTCCAGGATCGAGTCCCGCATCGGGCTCCCAGATCCTTGGGCAGTCTGCTTCTCCCTCTGACCTCCTCCTCTCTCATGCTCTCTCTCACTCATTCTCTCTCAAATTAAAAAAAAATAAAAAAAGTGTCTGCCTTCAGCTCAGGTCATGATCCCAGGGTCCTGGGATAGAGCCCCACATTTGGCTCCCAGCTCAGCGGGGGAGCGGGCTTCTCCCTCTCCCTCTGCCTTGCTTGTATGCTCTCTCTCACTGTATCTACAATTAATAAAATCTTAAGAGTAAATAAATAAATAAATAAAGCTACCCTAAGATTCCATTTTCACCTATTATATTTGCAAAACTCCAAATGTTCCACAATACAGTCTATTGGCAAGGTTGTAGGAGAAGTAGTCTTGTTCATATGTTGCTAGGGTTGAGTGTAACACAATATAGCTAGGAAGGGCAATATTGAGAAAAACTGTATACACACTTACCTTGTGACCCAGTAATCTATGATTTTACCCTGAAGATATACCTCCACAAATATAAAACAACATCTACATAAGGCCATTGAGACATTATTTGAAATAGCAAAAGATTGGAAACATCCCCCAAATGTCCATCATTGAGAGATGGCACATGCAAACACTGGAGCACCATGAACTGATAATGACTTTCAGGATATATTCAGTGGAAAAAAATCAAGGTGCCAAAATGTGCACAGATCATGCTACATTTTGTGTATAAAAGAAGGGAAATGGGACTATACATTCCAATTTATTTACTTTTGGAAAAAGAAACACAGGAGATATGAGCTAATGAATTAAAAATGGTTACTTATAGGTGGTGGGTGGAGAAAATTTGAAGGTGCTTAAAGGGATGGGAACAAGACTTCTCTGAAAGTATGTTTCAATATAGTTTTACATTTTTAACCATGTAAATATTATGTTTTTAAAACAAAGTTAAGTCAAAAGGAAGGGAGGTAGGGAAGGAGGGGGCTATATGGAGCCTGAAGCAAGCCTAAAATCCAAGTTTCAGAGCGCTAGCATCGCACTCAGTGTTAACTAGCAGATTACCCACTGTTCACCCACAGCTCTTCAGTGGGTTTTAGTTATGAAGCTTTTGAGGCGACTGGCCTTATCTGGAGGAACAGAGAGAGATGGCCTTACAGAGGAATTCTAATTCATGGACTTGCGAGCTCCATCTGATTTAGAAGGATTTATGGCAGGGTAATTTGCAGGCTGATCAAGATTTAAAAATGATCCAGGTTTTGTATACAGTTGTGTTTTCAAGTCTTTGGCACTTTCTAGTTTTTCCTTCTTACTGAAATTTTTGATGCATCAGTATCACAGGTATTTCTGAACTTCCCCGCCTCCCCACCCCACCAATTATTTTTAGTACCTTAACTCAGAAAATCTTGTTGATCATAGATTTGAGTACCGACTTCCATTTATTAAACATAGAATCCTTTTCATGTGCACACATCTCAAAATTTGCATCTAGTACATTTAATGATAATGACATTTAAATCACATATATCAAGTTTCCTAAAGATAACATTCTCATCTACTTTCATTCTGCCAAACGTATTATTCTACACAAAGTGGAGCGCTAAAGAATGCTTGGCTACAATTAACTATATAAACCTACAAAATCAGTGTTTGCTTTCTCTTCCTTTCTCCTGTTACACTCCTTAATAGATGTTGTATCTGAGCATCTGGGGTAGTAGCTGTGGTTCAGTTACTACTTTGTGTTAATCATACCCTTAATCTATTTAAGGTCATCATATACTTAGACACACATGGTTTTAAGTACTTTAGGATAGTCCTTAAGTTCATCAGGAATCTTTCTGTTGTTCATATCAAGACATGTTTAATCATTTGGGAGTAAATTACGTGGCACTGAATGGCTTTGAAATCCTGAGAAAACGGACTCTGACTCCATGTATTTTTCAGGTTGGCACACTTAGAAATCATATTTTGAATATGTTAAAATCAGACTCCCAGCTTAAACTAGACAGGTAAATGGTAGTCAGACTGAACTTAGAAAAAAAATGCCTATTAATCTTTGTATCGAAAATATTCTATTTATACACTTGTCAGTTTCTTCAAGTGTCATTATTTGACTTTAGGACTAGAACAACTCAGGAGCCATCACTAAGACTTAACAGGACTCTTTCCTCTATCATTTCCACTTCCTAAAACCCATTGCTTTTATCTTCTCCCTATCATTCACCATCTTTTCCAACAACTGTGGACCCTAAGGCAGCACAAACCCATGCTTCCTTTCCATCCTAAGAGTGCAAAAATCTGAGAGTATGATGTCGGGAGGAGGTCAATACTACTTGCAACTGCTTCTTCTGAAACCAACTTTAAAGCACTATGCCATACATCCCAGCTTGCCCAGGAGAGCCCCCATTTTATGGCTGCTGCCCTATCCTAATAAGTACTAATTATGCCCCTTTTGATCTCAAAAGGGTTCTGGTTTGGACTATAATAAAAGATATGGTTAGCCTAGTTATAGGTTATCAAATTTAAAGACCTCTTTTTCTTGTTAAAGAAATATTTCAAATGAAAAGTTTCTTTCAAGCATGACTACAGAGTAAGCACTCAGCAATTCTTACTTCTTTGCAGTGGGAGGTAGAATAGCATTTCTCTGAGTTGGATCTCCATCATCACAGTTGGAATCTTGGCTTGAACACTTACTTGACCACAAACCTTGGGGGAAGTTATAGGATCTCTTTGCCTCAGTTTACTTATCTGTAAGATGGAGACACAACAGTACCCAACTCGGAAGGTCACTGTGAGGACTAAAAAGAATGTATATTAAGTACTTAGCACTGTGCTTTGCACAGGTTGTCAGTAAATGGTAGATATCTGTAGGCCACACTAAAAAATACCATCCTCATTTCCCTGTTCTAAATGGACTAAAAAAGTCCATTTTCCTTTCAAAAACAGAATACCACATGGACTGCTTCACAACATATAATACAAAACTATTACTGTGCAAAGCACTCCAGGACAGTGATACAAAATATTTGTAATTGGCTATGTTTGCTGTTCATCAAAGACCCATGTAATTTCACACCTAGAGATCCTGGAAAGACCAGACAACCCCCCACCCCCCACCCTCAAATTCAATACCTTTTCCCACCCACGGCAGTTAGGTTGTTGCTCCACTGAGGTGCTCTGGCAAATGTCACCAACCATCTTGTGCCAACCCAAAGAAATCCCTGTAATCCTCGTCTTTGCAGCACAATGTGGTTATTTTTCAAAAGCTTTAGTTTGTCCAACACCCTGGCTGGTTTAGCTTTCTTCTCCTTTGCAATCTCCTTTTCTCTTATATGTGACATTCCTTAGTGGGTATTTGGTCTACCTCTCCTTACCACAGTTCCTGGATCATACCATCATCTCTTCTGGCTCTAAGCACCACCTCAATGAAGAGCAGATACATGGTTCCAGACCAGGCCTTCCCTAATTCCAACTACTTAAATGCCCTACAAGGGGTTCGTTAAGTTTCTGCCTCCAGAACCGCACTTCTGTATTCCCTATTCTGGTTAGAAGCACCCCACTCACTTGAAGACATCTTATGGGTCCTGTGGAATTCAACTTTATCTTCCCAGTCTGTGCTCTTATTTCCAACCTCCCAACATCCAAAGCTCAAATCCAAATCCTCTCTCCCCTAGATTTCCCTGCTTTGGAGATATCCTCTGGCAGCAACCCACAGGATAGATGGAGTGTGTTAAAACAGGCAGGAAGACTACTGCAACTCAGTGCTGTTCTTTTGTTTAAATCCCATGGACGGTTCCATATTAAGTACAGGGTAAAGTATAAACACCGCTCATGGCAGAGGCAGCTTTCCCACATCTTGGAGCCTTCCTGCCCTTTCTTTTAGTGCTCCTCCAATCCCCTGGCCAAATCCTCTTGGCTTAGGAAGGTGTGATGTAAACCACACTAAAATACAGGCCCTGATACTACCCCTCTTGTTACTTCTTCTAGGTTTTGCCTGATGTATTACATCAATCTCCTATATTAGATGTGTGTGGAGAGGACAGAGGACAGGGATCACATCTTAGATTTGCTTTTAGGAGATGCTAAATATACTGACTAAATGAAAATACACATGACAATAATTTAAAGACTTAATGACTAGGTTCCGAGAAGCAGACACTTCATTTCAGTTAAATTCATTGTATCATGTGATCTTAGCTTTCAGTTGAAATTGTGAAGGCTGTGTCAATTTACTACTTTTAGAAACCGACTTAGGTGTAATTCAAAATGAAAAAGCCACTTTTTAAATTAACATAAATAGGTTAAAAAGCAAGTTGAACTGCTCTACTGATGGTACATGATTTCCTATTTAACTGGTTACAAAGAGAAAAGAATATGATTGAGCTCCCACTGTCTGGATCACCATCTGCTTTTTTATACATTTTGTAATTAGCTTCTTCTCTAAACAATGGGTGTTATTAAGGCATCTGGAGAAAGTGTGCTTTTAATGGGATTTACCTATACATAGAGCAGTAAAAAGAAATTTCTATTTCTTCTGAAACCGGAAAAATGTAAATTATAAAGGATATTAAATAGATGAAAAGAAAGCAGTTTACATAGGAATTTATCTAGTTATACTTCAGAGCAATGTTGATGTGTTTGATTTCTATCTCCTATCCTCTACCCATTTAAAGATTAAGCTGAGCAAGTATTATTCTTGACATAAAACTTACAAGTATGTATTGGTGAAATAGCATTAAATTACTCCTAAATGTCAGACAACCTCTATTAATCTTGGCAATAAACTATCTTGATAAAACCATAGAAAATAAGACACTGTGTCAGTAAGATAAACTAGAATTGGTTAAGCAACATTTAGGTGTATCTTTAGCATTCTTATAATCTTTGCTTCTGGATAGTTGGCTTGTAATTTTTATTTGCAAAAAAGTCTGTCTTATTTCAAAAATATTAGTGGTTACAAATCCTAAGCAGCACTTAGACAAGCACTCTTGCACCTTAACTAAAATAGATTTGTAAGTATTTCCTTCTGAAGTTATAAATGAGAGATGATTGCTGCTAGTAGATATTCAATATTTACCAAATTAACTAATTAAATATCTCCATGCTTTCAAGCCTTCGAACTGTTTCTAGGAGGACAACATACTCCAAAACTATCTGAACAAAAATACTTGATTAATGCAATCAGCATGGCATTTCCCAAGACAGTATTATAAATTCTCTTTAGTCATAAATATAACTCCATTTCTAGCATTCTCTATGCTTTTTCACTAAAGCTTCCTAGAAAATCTTATAAAGAACAGTGTGATAAAAAGAGAGTATGTGCCAAATGCAAGGTACCATTGTTATAAAATGAAATACTACCGTTAATTAGAAGTGACTTGTTAATGCTAATATAGCTTGCTGTATTTTTACCAGATATGGATTTGTAGACTCTCCCCCCAACACCCCAATCACGTCATGCAAGCAGGAAAGCATGAAATTTCAAAATTGCCTAACATTAAAAAATAAGCCTCTTAATTTATTTGCATTCTAAAATAGAGCCCTTCATCTAGACCTTTTTTTTCCACATAAAACTCTACTTAGCGATGTACAAATTTATCAAGCCCATGTAACATTCCCTTTAAAATCTTAAGTTCAATCACTATTTGTTTTCTACTATTATACTATGTTTTGGCAGCAATTGTTTATTGGTCTGTCATTGCAGTAATTGCAACTTAACAATAAACCAGTCTGACATTTTAGGTCTTGAAGATACATACCATATATATTTCTTTAAAAATAATCATACTTTTGTAAGCAATACTTTACAGTAGACACCTCAAAAATCTACCATAGATGTTGAAACTTAAAACGAGAAAAATTTAAGTTCTAAATCTTTATACATATATATCCAGATTTCTATATATATTATATATACATACATAAGTATATATAAAATATATATAATCAGATTTGAAAAATGAACAAAAACTGGGCACTGTACATAAAGTCTCTTTAAAACTCAAACAATAGAAAACTCTTTAAACATTAAACAATTTTAATAAAAGTTTCTGTACAATGCTAAGCAGTTTTATTTACACATAGAAAATGTAATAGGAGTAGTGTTTGAAATTACAGAACTCCTTAAAATTTCAATGGCAGGTAAATCTGGAAAAAATAACAGCATTCCATTCACAAATATTTTCAAGCAATAAATATGTATTTATAAATAGTGTAAATTTACATCAAGATTAGAAACAAAAATCACAAATCTGAAGTTTATTCCTTAGTCTATGTGCAATCCATTATCTTTGTGACTTGGCTGTTAATTTTTTAAACATTTTATTTAGGAACCAAAAGTGTAATAACCATCATGGTTTCAAAACAAGACAGAAAAACATAAAAGCAGTAAAAAAGTTCCTTACCTAACTTTTCACATTAAAAAAAAGTTGACCAAAGAAAGACTTAAAATTGCTAACTACCTTACAAAGAAATGACCAGCTAGGCTAGTACTTTTTTTCCAAGGAAAATTCTGAAGGGGAAAAGATAGATGAAAACCAATTTATCAGCCCAGAAATAGAGAAATATAAAAGAGGTTGTTTTCAAGTCAGTAGTCTGTATGATGTTGCCAGTTTTGTCAGATATATACAAAACATGGAATTTATTATTTTTTTTCTAAAGTACAGCTGATCACTTTGTGAGAGTCCTGGAGTAGGAGCAGTGCTCTCTCCTGTCCAGTTGGTTGACACTCCGCACTTGGAAGGTTGCATAGACACAGTTTTCAGCCAGCAGCCTTACGAGATAGCTACAAAAACCAGTGGTGCAGAACTGAGTTACTTCCTGAATAGCAGAAAAGGTCTCACTTAATGTCCATGGAACAATATCAAGATGAGGAGGATGGTAATGGAGGAGCCTGAAAATAAAAGGTATGTTACTTTGGCACGCAAACGGTTAATAGCATTCCCTAGCTCAAGGCTACAAACACAGTCTGCTTATGAAGGTAGGGGAAGGAACAATTCTCAAAAGAAAGTTTAACAGCCTGCTACACAATGTCAACACAGAACCTCCCTTACTACTGTCTCCCGTGTGGCCAATTTTTCTAAGGGTCTAAGGCCATTATTCTACTCAGTGTGCCCACATTTTTATGTACTTCCCGCATTAGTCAAAAGCTCTTAGGATGTTATTAGGTTGACCATTTTTTAGATTGCTTAAAAAAAAAAGGCTTACGGAAAATGATTTCACAAATCAATTATAATTTCATTAGTGACTGGCTTCAGAAGCTATCTCAACAAGATAATATATTTTGTTTAACATATTCTGGATAATTTTCTTCTTCTTGAAGCAATCTTAAAGACCACTTAAGAGAAACTAGGAGCTAAATTTCAATAATTCGGTTTTTGATCATATATGCAGAGAAAAGTACTGGAGGAAATCAACAATTCATAAATCATATTTTTGTTTCTATTCATGAAAGTATTGATGTGCTAGAGTAAAATGCTTCCATCTAAGCATTTGCTGCTTAAAATTAAAAACTGTGTAATATTTGTAAGTATACCTGAACTTCATAAGGTGATATAATGTATTAGAAGTTAAGCTCCATCAAATATTCCCATAAGGTTAATACTTATGGCAAGGACAGAATTTTAAATACATATAATTAGCTCTAAAAGCAGAAGTCTATTTAAGACCACACTTACTGAATCATTTTGTGGATGCTACTAACCCTATGTACACATTTTATCAACTGAAATCAAATGGCATAAAGGATAGGATAGTGTTCTAAAAGCACAGAAAGATTTTAAAATGTAATTATGGTGACATCATTTAGGCTTGGACTCACCCAGGAAGAAAACTGAAAATGAAATATGCCAATTTTACAGGCATAAACACTTGGAAGTGAAGGAGAGGGGAATGATATGAGTATTTCCTCATGTAGTATCTAACAAGCAAAAGGAAAATTTAAATATTTCATTACCTCCTACTTATCAGGTGGCAGAACAAACACTGCTGCTTCCCTATCCAGCTAAGTATGTACTCACATGCTGATTTCACTTACTAATGTAAATTGGTCATAGACTTGCATCAGGTCCTCCATTTTATACTGTTCTAGCACCACAAAATTTTCCAGGTTTCCGCTTGTTTTTCGTGCACAATCTTGGCAATGCACTATGTAGGTCTTTCGAGAATTGCTCTCATTTGTGACAAAAAGCAGATCAAAAACCTCCACCTATTTTATGCAAGAGAAAAAGAGTTCAAGAGAGAGAGTGGTATTTATTTATTGTACTGTTTTAGTATAATCACAGAATTCTACTTTACATGGAATTGCGGACAGTGATCTCTGGTTAAGAGTAGGTACTAAGACAAACATGCCCATGTTTGAGAATCTTTAAGAGACCAGGTTTATTTTGCACCAAACCCAAAGACATGGGTGGTAATGCAAATGACAAACCCTTTACAACCACTCGCAAAAGCCTAATTTAAAAGTTGATCAAGGTCAGCCAGTTTTTGCTTTAAATCTGAAATAATGGTATACAATCAGAAGAAAGTGATTATTACTTTCCATTTACTTCTCTGTAACAGTACTCATCACAGAGCACTGGGTGTGGATAGTGGTTTTCTCCCATAGACTGAGCTCCTCAAAGATGACTATGTTTTACTCACTTTTGTACCTCCAGAGCATAGCACAGTGCTAAGACAAACCTCAAAACACACTCATTGAATAAATATAATCTGATTACTACAGACAAGGAAACTGACAGGTAAGTGACAGTGAGTATTCAGATATAAGCCTCATGTTAAGGAACAGGCATATAAGCAAAAGGTACATTCATGAGTATAGCATGATTTTAGAAATAATACAGAATACCTTTTACAGAATACCTTTTATAGAAAGACTGATGAGCTGCTATGGTTCAGGTGGGATAAAAAATAACACTAAGGGACAGGAGTCATTCTGAAATTCTGAAAAGTTTATTCATTCATCTCGGTTTTTTTCTGAGGTATAACAAACCTAACCACAACCTATCTGATTTCTCAAAGATTTAACTTTGCAGGTTGCACAACATTAAAACAGCTGATGGAGTCAATCATTTCAAATAAAAGTCAATGTCAGAATATAGAATTTCAATGTTTGGAATGGATCACTGATATTCCTGGCTTTGGTGTATCCTTGAATTTATTCAATGACAGAAACCTGTCATCACCTCCTATTTTCTTTGAACAGTGTGTTAATTAAAATCCCAGTGTTCACGACTTTACCATTACTATCAATAGGCAATAACATGAACCTGGTGACCTGAGCCAGACAATTTGTGAGCATTCTTCAACCCGTCCCTTACTTCTCCCATGTAATGAGCTGTCTTGTGGATTTTACCTTCTAAATATTTTTTTAATTCCTCTCCTTAATAGTCCCTTTGCAATCTCATGTAGGCCTTAAGATAACAAATCTTTCTTAAAACCACTGCAACAGCTTCCTACCTCCATTTTTCTCCAATCACATTTCTCTTTCAAACACATATCCAACGTGGTGGCTGCCTGCTCAACATCTTTTTTTTTTTTTTTTTTAAAGATTTTATTTATTTATTTGACAGACAGATCACAAGTAGGCAGAGAGGCAGGCAGAGAGAGAAGGGAGGAAGCAGGCTCCCTGCTGAGCAGAGAGCCCGATGCGGGGCTTGATCCCAGGACACTGGGATCATGACCTGAGACGAAGGCAGCGGCTTTAACCCACTGAGCCACCCAGGCGCCCCTGCTCAACATCTTTTGATGGCTTCAACGACCTCAGAATAAATATCAAGTTCCTTAAAATCATTTGAGATGCTCTGCAAAGGTTCCTCCCACCTAAACTTGTAGGCAGAATTTGTATAGTCTGTATTCCAGCCACACCAGACTACTTACCCTTTTCTGAACAAGCCATTTCATTTCCCATGTTGTGCCTACAGCTCATAACAACATTCGCTCCACTTCCAATTCTCATCACTTTTTAGCCCACTGAAGTCATACTCATCCTTCAAGGATGGACTCAAATGTTAATAATTTGGGGAATTCTTATGCCAATACTAGAAGTGAAAATTAGGTCATTTTCCTCCTCGGTGTTATCCTAACAGTAAGATTCATTCATTCTGTTGCATTCACCACAGTCCCATGTACATTACAATTAGTTGTTTATAATTTGTCTTCTCCGAGTAGAATGTAAACTCCTTCAGAACAGGTATTACATTAGTATTTGTTACTGCTTCTCTTGCAAGCCTTGGCCACAGAAGACTGACCAATGTTCTATGAACTGCACCAGAGAGGCATGAGCATTAATCTGCCTGGAGCTATACTGAACTACATTACATTCAGTTTACTATCATCAGCTTACATCTGGATTATTCCCAGTTTAAAATCTCAAGACTAAACTTCTTGATGATTATCATTTGTTAAACATCTACCAGATAAATGACTCCGTCATAATTACTTTTAGAGTTAATTCACTGTTAGTGAAATGGTAGGTCATGAGACTAAATTTTAATGTAACAGCTAAGTAACAAGAAAATAACAAGATTGAATATAATGCCAATTTCAGTAAGACGCAGGATAAGAGTATAAGTACTCTTTATAAATTTTATAGACTTACAAATTTATAAATTTAAAATAAAAGTAGCCCAAGAGAAACCAAAAGTAGAGAGTTAAGAGGCTTTATAAAACAACCCTGGACAACAATAGTTACCTACCTCACAAATGCTACAGTAATGCGCGGGTTCTTCTTTTGTCCGCCCATGCCATATAATCTCTTTTCCTGCAGCAATGAGAGCTTCCCTCAATGTCTGACATTGCTTCAGAGTTCTCAGAAGACAATACCTATTATGGGGGAAAAATTATTTGTGACCAGCAACAGAATACTGTATATCTTTAGCATCAAAGATATACTCCTAGAGACTTGGTTCTAGTATCTGCAACTTCATCAATTTTTGTCAATTTCTCGGATATTCTCTTATTTAAAAAATAAGGCCAATGCTCAGCAAGTCTGATGCCAAAACTGTATCACTTAAAGTTGAAAATTAATTGATATCTGAATATCAAAATACAGTGATCTTAATATAAAAACCTGACTCCTTGCTTAAATAGAAGTCACTAGATTTGGCTCTTATTTGGGCAAGTAAATTTAACCTCTTTGCGAGTCAATCTCCTCATCCTTGACATTAGGGGTCTAAATTCCAAATCTCAAGTGCTATGATTCTATTAAGGCAGGAAGGCACATTATTTCTGTCAGCACTACCTAGACACTCAGAAACAGCAACAGCTTGTACAGCTGCTTTTGGAAAAGTTTGAGTCTATACAAAGAAAACTATACATTTAGTTACTGCATGACACGAAATTGGTTTCACTATAGCATTAAAGAAGAAAAAAGACATCACTTGATTTTAACTTGAGGATAATACAGAATCTTTCATTTATATTAACACAAGTGAACTCTTCTTATAACTTATACCTTTTCTAAATTCATACTTATGATGCTAACAGTACTGAATTCTCACAATTTGTGCTGATTTTCCTACAGTCTGCTGTCATTACTTGAACTTGTCTGCTAAAGTCTCTTTTACTCTCCTGTGCATTAGTGGCTCGGGTTCTCCATTTGAAAGAGAAGTTGGACTAGATGGTCTCTAAGGCACTTTGCAGCTCTAAAATGCAGACAACGAAAATACCCTAAAGAAAAGGAAATGTAAGTTTATAGCAACTGACTGCTAATTGAGAGCAAAGTTTTTGTCTGTTTTATTTGTTGCCTAGGACAGTGCCTGGCATATAGTAGGTGCTAGATAAACATTCAATTACTTACAAGAAAAATTTAAAGCTTGATAACAGCACATTTGATTTCTCTGAATTTATATGTCCTTGCTATTTCCTAAGTTACAAGGTTAAAGTATTGGTACTTATCAGAACCCATGTAAATTAAGCCAAGGTAAAAATATTGACCTATAATATATGTAAACCTGTTAAATTTATGTAACAAACCTTAAACAATAGCAACTTTACAGTTAAAAAGCAGATCTTTTCAGTATCATAGTCAAAGAACTTCGCTCTTAATCTGGCTTCAGCAATTCTTGTGTTTAACTTATTTAAAAGCAAAATAATGCTTTAGACTGTGGTTTGCAAGTCAAACACAGGACAGCTGTTTGGGGGGAGATGTGTCAGGGGAGGTAGCAAGCAGAAAGATCATGGCAAAAAGAAGAACGAGAAGACAGAACTTGAGACTATGCCACCAACTCCTGAACAGTACCTGCTCCTCCCTTTTCCCTTTTCTGTGTCACACACAATTCACCTCTGAAGCCACTGATCTTACTAAACAAGTTTGCCAAGCCAGGCTTCAAAACAAGGTCTCTTTCATAGGAAAATAATGCCTAAAACTTTGCAGGTACTTTTGGAAGATTTGCACACTCCACTACGCTCTCATGTGAGCGAACAAAGAAAAATAATAAAATAACAAATAAAGTACATAAATAATTAAAAATAAGACACAGGAGGCATGGCATGAGGTGCTTCAGACATGTTATGCCATGTAGACCTCTCAACAGCCCTCTCTGCCTGTGAGAGGCACTCTTATCTCCATATCTTACCAATGAGCAAACGAGGGCTCGGGGAAGCTCAATTTGACCGATGTTATGAAGCTAATTTTTAAGTGGCTGGGCTAGGGGTTTGGGAAAACAAAATGTTAAGCCTCCCCTCACTAGCTCACACTGTACTCTTCTTTCTGGTCTCTTTTTACCTGCCTGATCCCCCTCGTCTCTTTAGAAGATGAGATTCTTGAAGCTCTATCAGCACAGTCTGGTTTTGTGGTTCTGGGGAGCATTACTCCACTCTACTCAGCGAATGAAGTTTTATCTCCAATGCTATGGGCTACTTTGGCAGTTAGATGTAGTTATAACTTATAGCTCGTTTGGTAGTTTTATCCAGAAGAAGGCAATCAGTATGTATTTTTTTCCTACAAACAATAAAGGGTTAGAGCCAGAGTTACATTAAGAGTAAATACTAAGCCATTAATATGCTGCTTCTGGGATCACAGCTCCAGAATTTTTATTTTGTGAGATACTGGAATCTTAAAAAATCTTCAGTCCAACTAATGTGGTCTGACAACAAATAACCAAACTGTGGTTTCCCCCTTGCCCTTTGGTTTTTTCCCTTAACAGTAAAATTTTTTGTTTCTTCCCATTTCCAAAAGGTAGCAGTTGGAACAGAAGGAGAATTGAGAGAGAGAGGGGCTCTTCTGGAGCCCACAGCAATAAGCCTGTCCTAGAGGATGTGATTCAACTGAAGGGTAGAGAAAAATAAATAGAAAATAAAAACATTTGGGGAAAGGATGCCTAGGGAAGGCACAGATACTATTCAGGACTTGACTTAACAGTCATCTGGTTCTGCTTTCAGGCTTTGGTTTTATGTGAGGACAACAGCTGAGTGTACTGAAGAGCTAAAAACTAAGAGTCAAACAAAATCACTGCTGCCATTTCCTCTTCCCTTCAGTTTTGCTGAATTTTAATAAATTTATCTTACAGCAATTAAAAATGCAACTTGTTCAAAACAAAATAATAAATCACCAGCAAAAAGTATAAAAATGTAGAGGATAGAAGATGCTGTTTTTAACAAATACATTTTAGAAACAGGGTCAGAAATGATTTTAGGAGCTAGAAAAGCAGGAAATTCTGTGACTTTTAAGGATCAGTCTGGTTTCAGGACCCTGTGGTTTAGCTGCGTGGATGAAAGACTACACAAAAAGGCAGGGGATATTAAAGACAGCTCTGGCTTGGAAGAAAACCACAACGAAGAGGCTGATTGAGGGCGTGTTATATTTGAGGTTATACAGTAGAATCTAATCCACCCAAAAACCCATATGCAAAGATGGAACCTCAAGAGGGATGGAATTTTAGTAAAACTGCTTTACATAGGGGATAGAAATGCAAATATACTTGGAATAGCAGAGTAAGAAAACTGAAGATAACAGGACAAATAATTATGAACAATATCATAAATCAATACACTGGGCAAAAGATAAAGTAATGCCATGAATGCTAAAAGGAAGAAGTTCACCTTCCACTGAGGGGAGATGGGAAATCACAGAATTTCATAAAGAAGCTGTCAATTTAGACGTGAGCAAGAAAGAGAGGTGGGAGGAAGGCATCTTCCAGGGAGCAGGAATGCCATGAATAAAGCTAGTATGGAGATTATTCAGGGAACAAACAACTGTTGCTACAAGATTTTAATCTTGGGATGTTTCTGGGGTAGGAGAATAAGGGAATAAAGCTAGTACATTATGTCGAAGTGAAGATAACACTGGGGACTACTCAGACATTCCAGAGGCAACTTAACTAAGTTTCCAAAGTTAGTTCCCAAACACCAGCGTGGAGACAGATGAAACATGGGTTAACTTGATACAACAAGTCTTTATGGTAACAATCTTAGCCACTAAGAAGCAGATGGGGTACAAATTAAAGTACACCAAGAGGTGCCCTGCCTTGACCAATCTCTCTTACTAAAGAGCCATCCAAGAAAAGTGAGCCAACATGTAATCCCCGGAAACACACTTGCCACCTGTCCCAGGGTTTCATACCCCTACAACAGTGAGTGTCTAAATTTCAGTAAGACATCTAACAGTTTCATTTAAACCAACCACATGGCTGAAAATCAAGGTCTCAGTCAATGATAAAATGAGTTAAGAATTTTAAACTCTTGGATGGAAAAATCAAGTATGAAAGCAAATGTTAACCATGAGGATGCAAAGTTTTAGAACTTTTAGATTTTGTTTGTTCAGTGTTCTCACAAAGCACTGTATATTTAACTCAATGGTGTTTCAGAAGACCCAACCTCAGGATAATAGCATTAGGATCTATACGAACTATGGACTGGTCTTCATGGCTATACCCTCTTAATCAATTATCAGGCCAACTGGACATTACCACAGAGCTGGAGTACACCTCATTTATCCATTAAAAAATGAGAATCAAAGGGAAAAGTGAGTTAATAATGAACAATTTGCTTTAAGCTATTTTCAAAACCTCTGTGCTTATGATAAAGGTTTTATTATGTAGATAGGGTAATAATCTATAATATGTACCAAAAAAGGGAAAACAAAAATGTTGTTAGTTTTAAGAGCTCTAATCTAGTCTAGGATGTCAGGGGCTTGCCTGATCAGAGGATTCATCTAGGCCACTGTGAGAGACATTTCCAGGGTTCTTCCCATACAGCTCTGAATTTACTTGTTAGGAACAGAGACTAGAAATCTATTTTGGCAAGAGCCTCTGCTGATTTTTATGATCAGGAAGTAAGAACCAGTGCAAACCTCTTACTTCGTAAGTGATGAAATTGGAAACAACGTCTAAAATTTATAGCATTATTTTTCAACAGACATTAGTATTATACCAACTTCATGAATCACATTTTTATGATAAAAGCCTTTAAGAGACTATAGAAAGCAAGCTTAAGGGGGGGGGGATAAGAGCAGATTCTAGAACTAGACTGCTTGGGTTCAAATCCCAGCTCCACACATACTTCATATTCTCTGTGCCTCAGTTTCCTCACTGCAAAAAGAGGACAACTAACTATTACTATTATTATGAGAATTACAGGTGTTATATAAAATGCTCAGATTACTGTCTGGCAATTAGTGATCAGTATTTAAATTCAACATGTCAAATTCTTAAACTGTGTTAAAAAATAATTACTAAACCGAGTCTTTTTTTAATCTGAAAAAAATTGTGCAATGAATGCCAACTAAAAGTATAATAATTACACCAAAAAGAACATAGGACAGATTATTTAAAAGGTGTTTAGTCCAGATCCCATGAGGTCAGGATTTCTCATTGGAGGCACTACTGTTATCTTGACGGGGAAATTTGTTTTTGTGAGGGGTTGTCCTGTGCAGTGTGGGATGCTTAGCAGTACCCGTAACTTCTGCCCACAATATATCCACAGTACCCCTCCCGTTCAAATCTTGCCACTGCCCTATGTGCCCTGAGGAAGGGGGGGTGAGGGGAGACCAAACTACCCACAGTTGAGAACCACTGCCCTAGGTCCATGAATATTGTACCTGAAAAATAGAAGGTGACTGAGGTTTCTAGAACTAATATTAGTATTAGTAATTATAAACTATAGCTATCATTTACTGAGTGCTTCCTCTATGCTAAGACCCATATAATACTTACAAAAGGTGTATGAGAAAGATACCATTATTAGTCCCTTTTCTCAGAAAAGGAAACAAAGGCTAGTAAGTTTGGTGATTTGTGCATGGTCCCCACGACCAATAAATGGAGCAGCTGAGATCTGAAGGCAGACTGGACTCCCAACAGCTACACAGTGCTGCCCTGCCTGTAATAATACCTCACTGAGATATCAAATAGCATAGAGCCTAAGACTTAGGAAAATTACAAAGGAAAGGAAAATAACAAACATATAATGATCACATATACACAAAAGGCACAGAGAAGTATAAAGGATTAATACTGTGCATATAAAATGGCACATTTAAAAACAGATCTTAAGAGTGCATTGTAAGTGGTCAAAAGTATGACAAAATGCTATGACAAGAACTTAAGTTTGTGGGGAATGGTTTTCAATGGACTTGATAGTTCTGAAATTTTAGAAAATTTATTTTCTGGTACTGGCTTATAAGGTATTAGTGTATTTAGAATGTATAGTAACTCAGCAGGTTACAGGGAAATTGATAAGAGAATGTATATTCTGAAAATTAACCTTTTACTCCTTAGCATACTATCTGATATGCTCCTCCTAAATCTGAGACTTCCTAACATTGAATTTTTCAGAGGAAAATGGACATTTGGCATTCCGTTTTTGACATTTGAAAATGTACTGAACTACTTACCATCACAGCAATTTAAGTGGAACTAACAAAGTAGGTGGTGAAGGAACCAGTTTCCAACGTATTAGAAAATATACTATCATTACATTAACTTGCTAATAGCCCAACAAGATTGCAACAATTTATACCGTATTTGTTGGACTTCGCCTTATCTACTATTGAGATTAAACCATTCAACTGCATCTAAAGGAATCTAAGTATTGTGAAAGCCTGTTATCTACAGGGAAATCTAATCAGTACCACCAGTCTCCAGAGCTTACTTGCTACACTATCATTTGATTCCTTTTCAAGGGTCCTGTTAAAAGGAATATTTCAATGCTAAAACATAACGAATATATGAGTCTTATGAAAGTGAAGTTAAGACTGAGTACTATATAGGGAGAAAATGTAGGCCACAGCAATGCACCTCTAATATTTGAAAATGAGAATCAAGAATTTTCGAAGAATGAGGTTTCTCTTAGCTCAACTAGTTTAAAATTAAAACCAGAGGGGCGCCTGGGTGGCTCAGTGGGTTAAATCATCTGCCTTCCGCTCTGGTCATGATCTCAGGGTCCTGGGAACAAGCCCTGCATCTGGCTCTCCGCTCAGGGGGGAGCCTGCTTCCTCCTCTCTCTCTGCCTGCCTCTCTGCCTATTTGTGATCTCTGTCTGTCAAATAAATAAATTAATTAAAAAAAAAATTAAAACCAAAGAGTAAAAACTGTATACTATGATGAAGATGGATAATCAGCAACAATAATCTCCCCACCCTCAATTTTAGGTTTTAAAGTGCCTATTTTAGTAAAACTTCATTCACTCAAGATAATCAGCATCAATAATCTCCCTACCCTCAATTTTAGCTTTTAAAGTGCCTATTTTAGTAAAACTTCATTCACTCAAGACCTACTAATGAAAATACCTATGACATAGTTTATACTGAAGTGGGATAGGCATTTACTTAAAGTATGTTCAATAGTTCTCAAAAATGTACAACCCAAATAAAATTTTGAGAAAACAAATCCAGAATGTGGAACTCTGTATAAAACAGAGGTATGCTCTCCTACAAAAGAAAAGCAAAGCAAAGCAAAGAGAAGAAGAGAAGAGAAAAGAAAATAAAAAAGGAAAAAAATCATGTAAAAAGACTGAGATTTCAAAGAGACTAAAGACACAACGATTACATACTGAATTCAGTGTCAGCATCATAGGGGCTGGTGGAGCAGGGAGATAAAAGCTACAAAAATGCATTTTTGCATAGTTGGGGAATTTCAAATGTAGACTGTTTATTAGCTAATTACTATTGAATTTCACATTTTTTACATGTGTTAAACAGTACTGTGATTACACAAGAATATCTTTATTCTTAAGAGATGCAGGTTGAAGCATTTGGGGTCATGTCATAATGTTTGCAAATTACTTTTTCATATGGCTCAGTCCAAAAAGTGTGTGCATATGCGTATGTGGAGACGGCTAAGTAAATGTGACAAAAACCTATCTGATGACTCCAGGTGAGGTTATATGGGCATTTATCGTACTATTCTTTCACTTTTGGTAGATTTTTAAAATTACAAAATAAAAAGTTGGAGGAAAAGTATAAACAAGTTTGGGAGTGGGGGCATGAAGCAATGCATTAAATGCAAATCTGATAAATTTTAAAGGAGAATAGGGTATTCATATGGAAAAAAAATCACAGTTCAATGAGTTAAAGGTCAGTAGCTTTACATTTAGATAGTCTTTCTTAATTCGTTTCTTTGTATAGGCATTGTTCTATTTTAAAAATAGCTAATGGTTCAGAAAACTTAACAGCCAGCACCTTAGGAGGGTTATCTGTCAGCCAGGTGAAAGCTACAAATGTGTGTACCAGACTCCTTTTCTCAGCAATAGAGCCATGCAGTCATCTCGCTACTTAACAGAGATCCCCACTACAACATCACAGGAGGAATTCAAGTTCTGCTTGTCTAACGTCCGCCAAGCTGGTAATCACTCCCCACACCTACAACATTTCCTCTCTTCTTCTATTACCCCCAGTTCATCAACAAGTATAAATGTCCCACTGCCTACCCAAGGAAAAGCCCCACTGGCAGACTTCTCTCTCACCTCCACCACCCAATCACCCTCTAACCTTTGTCCCTCCTCTTATCTGAACTGCTTCAACTACCTTCTCATTTATTCTTCCAAATCTTCTGCCTTCCATTTATTGCTGAATCTTGCTGCCAAGTGATCTAACATGCAAATTTGATCACTATTAAAAAGATTTAAAATTCTTTTTATTTTTTTTTTAAGAGTGAGCGAGCAAGCGAGCATGCAAGCATGCTAGGAGTGGCAGGAGAGCAGAGAGACAGAGAGAGAGAGAGAGAGAGAGAGAGAGAGAGAGAGAATCTTACGCAGGCTCCATGCCCAGCACAGAACCGACCTCCGGACTCCATTTCAAAACCCAAAGGATCATGACCTGAGCCAAAATCAAGAGTTGGATGCTTAACTGAGTCACCCAGGCACTCCTAAAAAAGATTTAAAATTCTCAAGGCTTCCCACTGGTAGCTGCTGCCAATGTGAAGTCTACCTGAAATTTTTAGCAACATAAGTTTAAATCTATACTCTTCAAGTAATATGAACAAAGTAGGGCTTAAACCTAAAAAGACACTTAAAAGTTTGGCTAAAGAAGGAGAAACGAAGTTTTCTTATAATATATGGGGGTATATGGAATAAAGTCTATGTTCATTTAGACAGTTAAAGGAAATCAAAAGAGATAGTTATTCACTGAGCTTCCACTAAAATTCTTCTAAGGAGTTAGGCTGTTAACTTTTCAAGTCAAGGTTACTGCATTATAAAATGAAGGAAGTAATAATCAAGATAATGAATTGACTCATGCCAATGCAAAAAGTACTTGGAAGAACATGAAGTGGAGAATGAAAATTAGTGTATTTTAGTAAAACAACTAGGATGTAGAAATTGAAAGATTACCACATGATTTACTCAGATAAAGTACTTAATGGAATTGCAGGACTCTGAAAGACCCAATTTGAACCTGGGAAGTGCAAAGAAAAAAATTAAGAGTAATGCTGACTTGTTGAAATAACAAGAGTTAGTAACAGGTAATTCATTCTCAAAATGATAATGAGGAATTAGCAGGGGGGCAACAGGAGAGAACACTGCTCTCTCGTTATAAAATCACTCGGTGCCAACATAGGTACATGATCTATTACTATACTCCCACAAATTTTTCATAAATTTTGCATAAACTCACTTGGTGTTGAAGCTTGACCTATGGCTTTTTATAGTTTTTGCTTATCTCATACGGGTGACTGTGTTTTACTGCAGGATACTGCCATAGACCTCACTAGAAGGACAAAATATATATGCACTGTATTTCTTTTCTAAACCCAAAGAATTCTGAATACCAAACCACATTTGGCCTATGGGATTTAGGATAACGGACTATGGAGGTACAATACTACTACTTCTGTGAGGCCTTTCCTTAATGTTCCCCTCTCTCAGAAGTGCCTTCCTCTGTGTTCCCCCATTTTTTAAACCAGTATCTTCATAAGCAAAGATCCCGTATTTTAATTCACTATTTCCCCATTTATTATAAGTGGCCTGAGAAGTGATCAAGTCCCTTTCTCCCTCAGCATAGTATCACACCACAAACTCAGTTCACAATAAATATGAAACAAATATGAAAGCATGAAAAGTACGGGGTGGAGCTGAATGTGAGTGGATGTGAAGGCACAAGGTAAATTTCATTTACGTTGTTTCTGATTAATACTTAATTATGAAGACCCAAAAATTTACACATGGTTGAGTCACAGTATTTAGAACTAAAAACAGTAATTCAGGAAGTTAAGGAAGAGGACTATTTTGTATATATATCTTCTCCATTCCACTTCTTACATGGAGCTGATAATCTTTTTCTTTTAAAATAGCCTACAATTCACATGTTCAATATATACTGAGTTAATGCCTTACTAAAAGATAACTCAAACAAGGAGAAAAAAGGGGGGCAGTGTAAAAATTACAAAATAGAGTAGCAAAAATAATGGAAAAGTCAAGCACACATCTAAATGCAGTATTGGGTCGTGGGCTGACAAGGTTAAGTGGGGGTCAGATCTGAGGTACAAATGGGAGATTTTAAAGAAAGTTTGCATTTGTGCCTTTAGTATGTTTAGCTTAGTTGGTCACTGGTAACCTCAGCAAGAGAACTGCCTGGAGTATATTTAAGGCAGGAAGCCAAATTGCTATGGATGGTGGAGTGGACAGGAGATGAAGACAATGACTCTGGCCAAGGAAAGAAATAGCAAGGAAGAACCATGACTTAAGAATTGGTATAGCTCGCAAGCTAGGACAAACCAATACCACTTCCTTCGTTGGCAAGATACTAGGCTTGAAGACCAAAGCAATGATGTGGGTACAATTTTACAGCAAAGTCAAGCTTGTGGAAAAAGACCCCCTCTATTTCTGTAACAATACATTCCCCATGCTATCTTCTGACCTTCATTTGGTTCACTATTTGCTTTTCTTAAATAGAAGTATTTCTCTAAGCTCCGTGGCCAACTCCCCACCCCCCTTCTTTCAAGGCAATCACAAATGGCTAGATAGAAGACCCTCTAGTCTGCCAGCTCTAACTCTGCTCTCTAGAGTTCTGTATTTCGTACAACTTCCGCTAAACAGCTCTATCCAACTATTTTATTGGCTACTCAAACTTGCCACAACCCCAAAATGAAGTCCTGTGCCAAAGATACATACAAGTAGCTTCCATACAAGACAGCTCTGAGCATTTAATTCTGGCTCTAACCACCTGGGCAACACTGGGTTGCTGAGAGGCAGAACTCAGATACAGTCTGGGAAGCACGTTTCTTAGTGCTCAGTTAAGTACCAAACTCAATTTCTTTTTATTTTTACATATATTTTTAGACAGAGAGCATGTGAGTGGTGGGGAGAGAAGTGCAGAGGGAGGAAGAAAGAATCTTAAGCAGATCTGAGCTCAGAGTCCAATAAGAGGCTTGATCTCACAACCCTGAGATCTTGACCTGAGCTGGTATCAAGAATTGGACACTTAACCAACTAAGCCATCCAGGCGTGTGCCCCCACCCCCCAAGATCAATTTATTAACTAGCATTATTACTGAAACCACGTAGAACCCGGACTTGAAAACCCAAACTATCTTTGATTCACTCATTTCTCTTACCATCCAAAATCTTATTCTGTTTACTGAACTGCTAGAAAGAACTTTATAAAACCCAAGTTAGATCATATTAGTTAAAAACCCATCAAAAGCTAACAGAATAGACTTATGTTTGGTACACAATGCACGATCTGCCACAAAGAACTTCTACAACTCTACCCTGTTCTACTACTCCTCACACACATTGTCTTCAAGCTAGAATGTACCATCACATACGTTAACAGAGTCATATCATATATGGGTTTAAGATCATGCAAATACCCAGTAGGGAAGAAGTCAGGAGAGAGGAGCGAGCGAGGCAGGTGCTGGGGATAGAAGAGCAAGAAAAGATGACCTGGTGTGAGTATGCACTTGCTGGTGCTCTGGGCAGGAGGAGAGCTCCCCCGAGCCTCTCACCCAGTCAGCAGCCTTACCATGCCGAGTATGACTGTAATAGCACAACAGGGCCTCTCCACATAAGCCAACAATTTCACAAGGTGCTCAAGTGAAGAAAAGAGATTCATTCCCTCACCAGAGGAATATGTGACTGTGCGGGACTGAAGAAGACACGGTATGCATTACTTTGTAGACGAACTGAAGCATCTTCCTGATGGCATGACAGTCTGGTCTTAAACTGGCTTTAGGTGGTATTCCTCTGTCCTCTTTCCTTTCACTGCCTCCACATCTTTACCCTTCACATCAATTACCTGCTTCCCAGAATATACAGACTTTTCTGATTCCATGGAGCTGGGAAGAATCCTGTGGGGATCTGTTGTAGTATTTCTTTCAATGTATCTATTTATATGCACTTTTACTTCAAGACAAGACCTACATCAGATACACACAGACAAACATATACCCTCTCAGTGCCTACCCTAGAGTCGTGTATACAATCAGCAAATATTCATTAAATTATGGAAAGTACAAACGAAAGAAAAGCAACAATGTTGGCTGGTGAAAAGTACGTTTTTGGTTAACAGCTGAATGATTATGTTTTAAGAGGGACGTTTATAAAGCAAAGCTTAGGGGTCTAAATTTATATTTACAGTGAACATTTCAATCAGTGTGAGGACAAAAAGAGCTTGCTAGTCACATCTCATGACAACTCCAGCTGGGAGCAGAATTCTTAATATAATGAGGAACACAATAAAGATTCAGATGACTGAATATTTTGTAGCACAGAGTAAAAATGGGAGTAAAATGAGTATGTAAGTGCATTTAGGTTAAAAAATAAGGTAGGTATGAGGAACAACAGTACCATGGGTAATTTTAAGTTGAAATACATCCAAATTGTGTGTATCCAATTTCAACACAACCTTATAACAAAAATGAGTATGAGTGTCAATGCTCAACATTTCAAATGTTAAGAGAGGGATGATGATAAACTGGAGGGAGTCTAAAAGGATGACAAGGATGATGGGGATGGAGGGATGAAAACGATGATAGAGGCGAGATGTTTAAATTAATGAAGACCAGGTAGGAAGAACAGAATAGGACAACGATCTTCCTTGATTCCTTTTTCCTTCTTGCCACTTCCTCCCCACATCCTGCAACGTATGAGTAAGTTCTGTGAGCTTTAGCTCCACCAAAGACCCTAGTCTGATCCCTCTCTCTACCCCCATGGGTAAATGTCTGTCTAGGTTGGTCTGTCCTGTTCCAACTGCCTTCTAACTACCCACACACACCCCCTTGGAATCCATTCTCTACAAAGCAATCAGATTCATTTTCTTCAAAGTTTAAAACAGAACCCATCAGTCTCCTGCTTATAATCTAGTGGTAACCTGTAACACACCCAGAAGTCCATGTCCAATCTGGTTCCTGCTCACTTCATTGAGCTTACTGCAACCCCCCTTTCTTTCTCTCATTCTGCTATACACTGGCCTTCCTGTTCTACAAACATGCCAAAGCTATTCCTAATTCAGCCATTCAGGCCTGAAGTGTTCTACCCCCAGGTCTTTCGTTGACTCCATCTCAGTATTTGGGTCTAAACACAAAACTCCTCTTCTCAGACACCTTCCTTGACTACTGTCAAAAAAGCAGCACTCCTACCCTTCCCCCCACCGCCACCCAAATATTATGCATTTCATCTTATTCATACTACTTGTTAGTAATTTATTTATCTGTCTGATGGTCTCTCTGTCTTGCTCTACCAGAATTTAAAACCCCCGAGGGGAGGGGTTTTAACTTAAACACTGCACAGAGCTGGTTGTTAAACACTTGTTGAATGGGATATATTTTACATAAATCTGAAACATATTTAGGGAATTAGGACCAAATGACAGGGAGATCTTGGGCCAATCTGTAAAGAACTTTCAAGAACTACAGTGAGAGAATGAAAATGTTCAAAAAGCTACTAGATGACCACAAATTATGGAGGCTACAGAATAGATTACTGCACTTAGTAGTAGTTTTGACTAAATAACCTTAAAAATCCTTTCCAATTATAAAATCCTAATCTATCTAAAATGTAACAAGTCACCTTTTTTTTTTAAAAATTAACATATAATGTATTATTACCCCTAAGGGGTACAGGTCTGTGAACCGCCAGGTTTACGCACTTCACAGCACTCACCATAGCACATACCCTCCCCAATGTCCATATTTCAATCTATATAGCTATTAGAGAAATGGTTTCTATGCTGTACCATCCCTGTACCTTTAGGGGATCTGAATTAGCCTCTAGTTTATGCCTATCTCATATTTACTAAACATCTTCAGCGACTTTAAATCATTTTTCACCCAAAAGTAACCCTGAACTTGCCCTTCAGAGCAAGGTACCACTGTCAAATATAGTAAGATAAATGGATAGACAACCCCTCACACCCTACTGCCAATTACATTTACAGACCATGGTACCCAAGATCCAACTTTTTAAAAGGATTTGTACATCATGTGATGTAACAAGCATGGGGTATTATATAAGACTGATGAATCACTGTCTATCTCTGAAACTAATAATACACTATATGTTAATTAATTGAATTTAAATTTTTTAAAAAATATTTTATTTTTATTTGACAGAGAGAGATCACAAGTTGGCAGAGAGGCAGGTAGAGAGGGGGGGGGGGAAGCAGGCTCCCTGTTTGAGCAGAGAGCCCAATGCGGGGCTCAATCCCAGGACCCTGAGATCATGACCTAAGCTGAAGGCAGAGGCTCAACCCACTGAGCACCCAGGCACCCCAACTGAATTTAAATTAAAAAAAAAAAAAAAAGGATTTGTACATTATTTGTTATGATTTGGGTTTTGTTACCTTTTGTCTCCCCTACTACTTCTGCCCAAGACTAGCTAAAATACTGCAACTGATAAAGGACTATATTGTAAGATAATCTAGAGGTGTGTTACCTTGACCACACATTTTCTGTTTGAATGAAATTTTGGACTTAGGTTTGAAATCACTTTATTAAAACAGGATTACTTTCAGAAGACAGTATTTTGAAAACATATGCTGATCAAATTAATATAGCTACAGGAGAAATAATTATAAGCACTACTTTAACAAAGATGGAAACTATAAATATTTTATCACTGAGTATAAAGCAGTGTATTCCACAATGAGTTTCTGAGGAGGTCAATTCTTTAGAAGATACTGGTCAAACAAATAAGTTTGGGAAACATATTATATAACCCTCCTCCTTTCCCATTCACAAAACATACCAACACTTACAGTCTGTAAAACATTTTACAAAAACTATTAAAAGAATAAAGGACTTGTAAAACTTTATCTAATCCATCATTTTTCCATTATTTCTTTGACCAGAATCGCCCACCTTTTCAGGGTAGGGGCAAGAGTGATAGAAAATATACTTTAGGAAAACACCGCTATATAGCACTGTTTGAAAATATTCTAAATATATTTATGAACTAGCTAAGATAGAAACTGACAATACATGAGAAGCTTCGTACGATATATATATTCAAATAACTTGTATTAGGTGTTTAAATCAGCTAAGAAAAGGGACAATTATAAGATGGATGATTTCATTAAAACAACTTAAAAATGGCCATTTTAGTTAAGTCCCTATATTAAATGCTAATTTATCTGTACCAGCAATTATTTTGTGATGCCATTCTCTCCCTCTGATACCAAGGGCAGTCTTTCAATATTAAAACTCAAGTTCTCCTAGATATCAGGTGGCTCGGAGGGTAGTGGGGAAGCACAGGCTTGTGAATCTACTGGTTTAGAATCATTTGTGTACCTTCATTTCTCTTTGTACCACAGTGTACTGACTATCTGGAAGGGAAAAATATTTTTAATGTGTGGATTCTCGTATTACATTTTACTAGACTTCTGGACCATTTTGTTGTGATGTCAACATATGGGGGTGGGGGGAAGTACTGAATAGTTAACACTCCCCAAAAAGAGAGGGACTACAGCAGTTTTAGAAAGCACTTACTTAATCATTTCAAAAAGCTTTGGATCTGAGACCTTGATATTTCGTGCCATATTCCAGGAAAGATGAACCATGGGTACTATTGACTTCACACTTTGCAATTTGTTCCATTCGTACCGTTCCACTGCCAATTTATACTGGCAGGCTAGGAAAAAAAAAACAGTTATAAAATAGCAACCCAAAGTACCAAAAGATATGAAGTTACCATTATCACCTTCTCAGATGATATCAATACCAATTCTGAAACCTCAAAAGATTACAAAAATAAGTTGTTTCTTTGATAATTATGACAATAATAATAGTGAACATATAAAGAGTGCTTACTATAACTATGTGCCGGGCATTGTGCTGAGCTATTTTTACACATTATCTCATTTCATCTTTACCATTACCTTATTAATTTTATTATTCCCATTATACAGATGAAGAAATTGAGGCCCAGAGAGGTTACATAACTTGCCCAAAGTTGCAAGAGCCAGGTCCTGGTCCTAATCCAGGTCTTTCTGGCTTCAAAGGCCTTATTCTTATTCTGAATTATCTACTGCCTGAAGGCATGCATAATTCAAACAGATTTTGACATAACAGGGCTATTCATACAACATATCAGATAAAAGAAAAATGTGAAAGAATGAATAACCACTCTATTTTGCCTTCTCCCATAAAGGGTTTCCTTTATAAAACAAAATCAAGCACTCTAAAAATTATTAAAAGTATATCTTCCTTGTATACAACGACATAAATCTGTTATTTGCTGAGATCTATGGTCTTTATATTTCTACCTGTTCATTTGAACTTAATTTCTTGTACTACAAATTAAAATTTTATTCAAGAAGACAGAATTCTTCTTCCTATTTCTAGTGAGTTATAGTCCAAGAAAAAAAAATAAATCTATCAGATACAATCCTTTAAAAATTAATTTTTTTTTTTTAGCATATTCTTTAAAATACCTGTAAGTGGACCAACATTCCAAGCAATGTTGTTGCACCAGCCAATAGCCTGAACCCAATGAACAGTGCCTGCATTTATCCAGACCAAATCTCCAGGTCGCTGAATAAACCTATACACTGGAACATTTGCTTCATAAAGATCTTCAAGGTTGGGCCACCAAGAACCCATGAGGAAATTCAAATTGTTTCTGAAATAAAAAATAATGCAAATGGATCAAATACTTCAATAAAGCTCCTTAATAAGACTGGAAAACAAGGTCAAAACTTCTTAAAACATGCTCATTCGCACTCCATTGTAACTTAACTGCTTGTGCAGTAAGAACTACCATATGTAACGTAAAATTAATTACAATTAAATATTGAGTAACTTACTCCAAGATCAGTACTACTGCCTTCAGTTGATTTTTCAAAGATCCAAACGAAATCCAAAGCTCCTTTTAAGTAACAGTTATATACATTAACTTTGAATTTCATTTCACTAAAGGTTATTTGACTGAACCCTTTGTCCTGGAGTACCAAGAAATCTCTAAAAGGTAAATGGAAGGTGGAATTGACATCAAGTCACTTAAGTCCATAAACAGGAACACTATGGCAGATATAATTAACTATTAGGAACTTTGATTTCTGAGGCAAAGTGGAAAACAGAATGGTCTCTACCGCTGTTTTGAATTCTAAGCAGGAAAAGGAGATAGGATGTCAGTCTCTAGAGTTTCAATACTAGTTAAAACTATGCAGCTGAAAACAACTTCATAAAAAATGAACAATCATACACATGCACCACCAACCATCATCACTGCCACCACCACCAATGTACTTTGGAAACATTCTATGGATCTTACTGAGCTTTTTACTTTAAAATCTGACTTCTTTTTCTACTTCATCATGATATAATATGAAGCATATTTTAAACTAGAAAGCAACTTTTCCTTCAAGAGAAGTTTATAAAATTCAATTAGCTACATTTTGGGGAAGGAAGAATGTGCAGAATGGAAACGTTTCCTTCCTTTAGAGCTAAGAAGCAGGTTTTACTGTCCCGTACCAAGGGATACAATAAAGTGTACCTTGAAATTATTCTCACTGGTTTTAATTTTTTTTTGGGGGGGGTGGTCTAGATCAAGGGCTGGCAAACTATGGCCCATGGGCCAAATCCAGTTCACCTCTTTTTGTAAATAAAACTTTATTAGACCATAGTCATGCCCATTCATTTACGTATTATTACACATGATTGCTTATGTACCTCAGTGACACAGCTGTGACAGAGACCATATAACCTGCAAAGCCTAAAATGTTTATTATCTGGCTCTTTATGGAAAAATCTCACCAACATTTGACGTAGATGGAATCTCTGCCTTATTTTTCTCCTTATAAAAATGCAAGCTGTTCTTCAAAGCCTAGAAGACTGCCAATGGTAGCCTATCTGCAAGGGGATATGGATGGGCTTACTGTCTGTAATAATGTTCAGTAGATACAGTCCAGAAAAACTTGCCTATGAAGCAAAATATGGTTACAAACACAAATTCTATCCCTACCTCACCAATGTGTTACCATCACAACATTGGAGAAAACGTTCTATTCAAAAGCAAGCAAGCAATTGAGTAAGCAAGACCATTGAATAATCAACAACTAAGTTAAAAAAAAAAATTAAAGTTACCCCAAAAAGCAAGCATCCTTTTTATCACACACGGGTCAGTATCAGTATCAGTATCAAAAGCTGGGGTAGCAAGTGCTATTCCTGCAACTTAAATTTACCTAACCCTTCATTCTAACTTTGAATTTTTATTACCCCTAAGTTCACAATTTTTAGACATCATCTGCCTCTTCTAATTACCTTTATTCCCAGATTACCTCCCCATTAGGTAGGAAAGACAAACTAAATTCTGAAGAGAGCCAATGTCTACTCAGAAATAATGAACAAGGATCAGTGTACTGTGTTGTAATAATATACTACCATCTCAAAGTTTAAGAAATAAAAATCTTTCTGTAGCACAATGGAGATTTCCTACATGACACTGCTCTTTCTCTGCTACCACCATGCCACTGGTCCATAAAAGTAAGCACAGATTAGTGTAGATCAGGTTATTTCAACAGAGCATTTCAAACTTTAAAATTTCACATCCTTCACTTTCTTATATGAAATGAAATCTGTGTGTTAAACAGTAAAAACAATGAAAGATAATTATCTTTTGCTTCTATATAAGGAAATTATGGATTAGTGTGGGGGTTTTTTGGTAACTATATTTACACTTGTTATTAAACAAAGACCCAGTAAGCCAAGATAAAAAAATTCTAAGTGAGTATGTGGACTATGTGCATAATTAGTTTTGAGAGTCTCTCATAATGTAAATGTTTCTGGTGGTCTCCCCTTTACCTTCTTGGGGTGGGGAGAATAACACCATATATATGTATAATTTATGTTTTTAACCATAACAACTTTCCAATGTTATTAACTGAAAATATCAGCTACTTATATATAAAGGAGTACTTTCAAAAAAAAGGAGAGAGAATAAGTTTCCATTTAGACAAACAATTAAGTTTAAACCAATGAAAATAATTCCAAGGTACTCTTTAACATAAGATAAGAAATAAAGGAAGGCTATTTCTAGGACCTTAAGGAAAGGAATACTACAAGGTGAGTTCCTTCAATTAGAGAAAAAATCTGAAGCAGTTGATTAAATTTTATAGAATTCTTTCAAAGGACTAGTTGCCAGTGTAGTTTTAAAAAGAATTTATATCATGGTGATATGACAAAGAGTAGTATGTTCATACTAGAGTTATTAACAACCTATGAAAGTATGAAGGTGCTATATTACAGAATTCCTTCCACTTCTTCTTTTTTTTTTTTTTTTAAGATTTTATTTATTTATTTGACAGAGAGAGAGAGATCACAAGTAGGCGGGGGGGGGGGGGAAGCAGGCTCCCCGCTGAGCAGAGAGCCCGATGCGGGGCTCGATCCCAGGACCCTGAGATCACGACCTGAGCCGAAGGCAGAGGCTTAACCCACTCAGCCACCCAGGCGCCCGAATTCCTTCCACTTCTAAAACCATTCACAGTAAAATAATTTTTCTAGGAACACATATCTTCCACATGAGCAAGTATTTATGCATCAGTTGTTCAATTAACCTAATAAACAACTCAACCTTCCTATCTTCTAAATTCAAGACTGTTACTACTGCACAGAGTGGTGTCAAGGCATCTTTTTTCAAGTATTCTCAGTAATGCAAAGGAATAGACTTGGAATCAAATCAATTTAAATGAATTTTTTTGCTGAGGTAAGTAAAAACTGGTTACATACATTAGAATATCCACATTAGTAAGTTGTCCTTTGTAATTACTGTTTTTGAATAATTATGTTTAAAAAAATTTTTTCTTTGGAAACCTACTTTTCACAGAAGTCATTCAGAACACCCCAATAACCTTCGGGGACAACAAACCATTCACAGTCACCTGGACCAATATTTATGTTAACTGAACAGAAGTTGTTATTCTCTTGATGACCTGAAATGAGAAAAGAAAAACAATTATCAGCATACTATAAATTCTATAGAAAAATGTGCCTTTAGAAATAAGAGCTCGGAAATGTTCAACATAGAATGTTCTGGTGGTATTCAGCTGTTTGTCATTATTTTTGTGTCTAGTTTTAGAGCAGAGTTTGGTCAGCTCCTAACTTACTCAGTAAGACCTTCTGCAGAGGTAGTCTAAATCATGACTAAAAGCTTAGGTTCTAGAGCCAGGCTCCTAAGCTTATGTGAACCTGGGAATGTTGCTAAACCTTTCAGACTCAGTTACCTTATATAGAAGATTAGAAAATAACAATTCCAATAAATCACTGGGCTGCTCTGAGGATCAATGAAATAATGACTGTTTTTGAACAGTTCCAAATATACAGTAAGTAGTAAGTATTAGCTATTATCGGTATCATTACCACTTCTTTGTGAACTAATCCCCATTTCTCACAAGTAGCATTAGGACATCAGTAAAGAGGCAAGAAATATGTTTTTTTTTTTTTAAATAGTTTATTCCCTTTTTTTTTTTTAAGATTTTATTTATTTATTTGACAGACAGAGATCACAAGTAGGCAGAGAGGCAGGCAGAGAGGCAGGCAGAGAGATAGGAGGAAGCAGGCTCCCTGATGAGCAGAGAGCCCCATGCGGGGCTCGATCCCAGGACCCTGAGATCATGACCTGAGCCGAAGGCAGAGGCTTTAACCCACTGAGCCACCCAGGCACCCCAAGAAATATGGTTTTCAAATGGAGCTATGGGAGTATTGTCAACAAAAGTGATAGGGCAGGGAACTCTGGAGAATTCTTCAGAAACAAACTAGTTTCTAGAGAAAAAAACTAGTAAAACTACCAGAAGTAACCTTACTGAACTCTGGGCAGTAGTCAAAGGTTTATAGCAACCAAGTGAATGCCTGACCAGAAAGAACTTATAGTAAGAGACTTTTATGTCACTTTAACTTACCTTTTCCCCACCCACATCACTAGTGTGTGGCAATGGACTTAAAAAGGTAGTCTTGTGTTCCTAGTGTGAGTGTCACTGGTTCTGGAGGGAGCAGAGTAGATCTTGTTCCCAAGATAAAAAACTGTTTTTCCTTTCAACTTGACTGGAGTTTCCCCCAAAGACTAACACAAGGAACTTCACCCTATCAGGGCAAGTGGTTCAGTGGAAAAGGTTTCCCCCAAAACACTGAAAGGCCATATGAACAAGCTGGTGCTCCCAGGGGCAAAAACAAAGAGCTGGAGCAAACTGCAGACACACCAAAGAGATTTGGGGGGAATAAAAGCTTTAAAAAGCTCCCGTGAATACTAGAGAATTTAGAAAGCCACATGCATACCCAGAGCAGGTCATATGCTCAGAAATATACCTAAGACTATAAATTTGAACTTCTTGCTAATCTTTAGGTGCAGTACAAGCAAGAAGGTAAAGGCTAGAAGTACGACCATAAGCAGCATGGCTAAGTGTAAAAGGATTGACTCAACACAGGAAATCTGCAAAGACCCAGCGAATTATTTTTTTCTTTTCTTTCTGTTCATTTTCCCATTCTTCTTTCTTTTTTGGCACAAAGCACTGAAGGAAATCTCTGTGAGGTCACTGGCTAACTGCTGAGATAATGGAAAAGAAACTTCAGTACCCACACATGCCAAGGAATACAGTCTTTGTGAAAATACTGTGGAAAAGTCACAAAACAGACAGACAACTGTAGCCCACAATAACCAAGAACAAACCCTGGAGAGGGAGAATCTGATTTCTTTAACAGCCACATGATAACATTCAAAATGTCAAAATATTAGCACAGTACCATGCTTAAGGAACAGAGACTTCAGGGACTACAACTGACCGAGAATACAGTCTTGTTTTGTTTTTTTTTTGTTTTTTTAATCCTCAGAGTCTGTTTTCACAAAAAAATTGAGGCTTGCAACTAAACAAGAATGTATGGCCTAGTCACAGGGGGATAAAAAGAAGAAATAATTAACAAAAATTAGTCCTGATAAAGAACAGACAATGGATTTAATAGTCAAACACTTTAAATCAACTGTCTTAAGTATACTTCAAAGAGCTAAAAGAAACCATAAACAAGAACCACAGGAAACAAGGACAATGAGGTCTCAACAGAGATTAATAAAGAGATGGAAATTACCATAAATAAAATTTTGAAGCTGAAAATATAACTGAAATTAAAAATTCACTAGTGGGTTTCAAACAGCAGATTTGAGCAGGTTAAAGCAAGAATCCACAAACTTGTAGATAGATCAAATGAAACTAACCATTTTGAGAAGAAAACAGAATGAAGAAAAATTAACAGAGCCTAAGGGACCATCAAATACACTAACCTATGCACTGTGGGAGTCCCAGAGAAGGAGGAGAAAGGACAGTAGGAATATATGAAGAGGTGATGGTCCAAAACTTCCCAAATTTGACCGAAGACATACATCTATACATCAAAGAAGCTAAAGAAACTCTGAAGTAGGAAACACTTAAAGAGATCCATATGAAGACACATTGTAGTCAAACTGTAAAACCCAAAGAGAATTTTGAAAGCAGGAAAAAAGAAGTGATTTGTCACATACAAAGGATTACCAATAAGATTAATAGCTGATTTTAGATCCAAAACCATGGGGCCAGAAAGCAATAGGGTAACACATTTAAACTGCTGAAAGACAAAGAAAAAATTAACCAAGCATTCCATATCTGGCAAAACTATTCAAAAATAAAGGAGAAACTAAGATATTCTCAGATAAATAAAAGCTGAAAGAGTTTGTCACTAGCCCATGTGCCATATAAGAAAATGCTAGAGGCTGAATTCTTGGGCTGAAAGGAAAGAAAGAGAGTAATTCACAGCCCTGTGATGAAGAGATTAAGCGCTACAGTAAAGGTAGCTACCTAAGTTGGAAGACTCACACTTCCCAATTTTGAAACTTACCTCAGAGGTACAGCAATCAAACCAGCATAGTACTGGCATAAACACAGACATGTAAATCAAGGAAAGGGTATCAAGATTTCAGAAATAAATCCATGTATCTGTGGCCAACTGATTTTCCAGAAGGGTGTTAAGACTCTTCTACAGAGAAAAGAATAGTCTTTCCAACAAATAGTGCTGGGACAACTGGATGTGTAAAAGCATGAATTTGGACCCTTAGCTCATATAAAACCACATGTAAAAATTAGTATGGATCAAGTATCTAAATATAAGAGCTGGAACTATAAAAATCTAAGAAGAAAAACAGGGGTGAAACTTTACAACCCTGCATTCAGCAGTGGTTTCTTACATAAGATACCAAAAGCACAAGCAACCAAACAAAATACAGATAAACTGAACTTCATCAAAATTAAAACTTTTGTGCAAAGAACACTATCAAGAGAATAAAATAACAAAGCACAGGAGAAAGTATTTGCAAATCATATATCGGGTAAGGGGTTAATATGTAAAATATAAGCTCCCACTACTCCACAACAAAAGGACAAACAACTGAATTTAAAAAATGGGCAAAGGACTTGAATAGACACTTTTTCGAAGTGGATAATATAGATGGCCAGCAAGCACATGAAAATCAAAACCACAAAGAAAAACCACTTCCCATCCACTGGGTTGGCCTTAAGAAAAAAATGGGAACTAAACAGTGTTGGTGAGGATGAAGAAAAATTCGAACTTTCATACACTGCTGCCATGAATGTAAAATGGTGCAGCTACTGCAGAAAGCAGTTTGGCAGTTCCTCAGAAAGTTAAACATAGAATCACCATATGAACCAACAATTCAAATCCCAGGTATGATAACCAAAAGAACTGGGAACAGGGATTCAGACAAATACTAGCACGTGAATGTTCACAGAAACACTATTCACAATAGCTAAAAAGTGGAATCAATCCAAATGTCCGTCAACTGATGAATGGATAAACAAAATGTCCTATATATCCACACAACAGAGTATCTGGCCATAAAAAGGAATGAACCATGAATACGATGCAGATGAACCTCAAAAACATGCTAAGTGAAAGAAGACAGACACAAAAGAGAACATATTTTATGATTCCATTTATATGAAACATCCAGATCAGAACCAGAATGCAGCCGACTACTGGTTGCCAGGGGCAGAAGGAAGTGGAAAATGGAGAGTTAATGTTTAATGGGTACGAGGTTTCCTTTTGGACAGATGAAAATCTCTTGGCACTACACAGAAGTGATAGCTACACAGCACAGTGAATATACACTAAATTGCAACTGAACCACATAATTTAAAGGGATTAGTTTTGCTGGGTCATTTTTACCTCAATAGAGAAAAATGTAGCTACTCTCACCATTCCTTATGTCTTTCATGTATGAGAGTATGATGTGAATATGGTGCTCTTAATACCTACAAACTATCTCCTACCATGACTAGATGGTTGGAATTGTCCATGGTGTAGACTCCAAGATAAAATTTAGCACTCATCATAATTAGAGGTGCTGAAATCCCACTGACAAATTCAAAATGTTTTGGGATAGAGCCTTAGAGCATCTCTATAGTTTAGAACATACGTGACTGATAAAGTCCATGAGGTAGGTAACACATTTATCTATGTAACTCCAGGAATAAAGGGTTTGCCCCACAAGGAAGCATTCAAAATAATTTTTTAAAAATTGAACTAATGAAACTATCCATTTCTTCTAAGACCGAGTTGTCTAACAGAGTAATCACCTGAAATGGGGTTTATATGAACTGAGATGTGCAGAAACTATAAAAGTACGCACCAGATTTCAAAGACTTAATATGAAAAATAAATGTGAAAAATCTCATAACTTTTATATACTGATTACAAGTTGAAATGGTAAGATGTGTACATACTAGGTTAAAATTATTTTCACCTATTTTGTTTTATGTTGATATGACTACCATAAAACTTTAAATCATCACAGACCCGTACCCCTATAACAAATAATATATTATATGTTAAAAAAAAAAACCAAAAACCTTTAAATCATACATATGACTTGCATTACATTTCTACTAAACAGCACTACCCCAAGGGAATTCCTTAGATAATTCTTCAATGTTCCACAGGACACTTCTGAAAAACTAATGATTTTTTTTAAAAGATTTTATTTATTTATTTGACAGAGATCACAAGTAGGCAGAGAGGCAGGCAGAGAGAGAGAGGGGGAAGCAGGCTGCCCGCTGAGCAGAGAGCCCGATGCGGGGCTCGATCCCAGGACCCCGGGATCATGACCTGAGCCGAAAGCAGAGGCTTTAACCCACTGAGCCACCCAGGTGCCCCAGAAAAACTAATGCTTTACATACAAACCGAAAAAAACCCCAAGCAGTTCAGACACAAGTGACAAAGAAATAATCTATCAGGTTTGCTTTTCCCCTGATTTGTAATGAAAAACTGTATTCTTTTTGAGTTGAGGGTATAATTCAAATTGGAGAGGTTTTCAATTTAAATGAATCTTAGAACCAATCCAATACTGCATACATAAGAAAAATGAACTCTTGGGGCACCTGCGTGGCACAGTTGGTTAAACATCTGACTCTTAGTTTTGGCTCAGTTCCTCTCTCAGGGCTGTGAGATCAAGCCCCTGTTGGACTCCACTTGAGATTCTCTGTCCCTCGCCCTCTGTCTCTCCCTAAAATAAATAAATCAATCTAAAAAAAAAAAAAAAAAAAGAAAAAAGAAAATAACAGAACAGAATTCTAGAGAGTTCAAGTAACTTGCCCAGTATTTATACCAGTGCCTAAATGGCAAAGTGGGGAGCAGAGAGTTCTTCTGCCATTTATTCCAGAACTGTTTCCAGTTTAGCCAACTATGGACAAAATATCACAGAACTGGGCTTCCAATGGCTTGAGGATAAAAACTACTACAACCTAATGGTTCTACTCCTGGCTGTACAATATAATATTCTGGGAACCTTCTTTAAAAATACCATGCCCGATCCCAATAAAAGAGATTCCAATGAGCAGTCAGGACTCGGAATCCACTGACCGATGTTAACCAGAAGCAAGGACAGGCCTATTTTGAAACAGCTTTGTAGCTACAATTCAATAAGCAGGTGACAAAGAAGAAAGCAATCTGGTTTTCAAACCATGGCTGCTTCAAGTTGCACACAGAAACATCTGATGGTGATATGCAGCCTATAGGCACTGGTATACAGGTGAACTTGTAACCACCAGTCATCTGCCCTAATTGTTAAGTATTTTGAACATCACTCAGAAATTTCATGTCAATCTAAGGAAACACAAAGAAGATGGTACTTCAGCACTGGACAGAATTCTTAGCTTAAAACCAATATAATTCGTTTTACAAATGAAGAAAAAGACCCAGAGAAGGAAATGTGACCTGCCAAAAGTGACAAGCCCAGTTAATAGAGTCCAGACTGGACACCTGGAAGACTCTAGGAATGTCTCCTCATCAAGTGATTTGTGTGAACTGTGTGTTGCAGCCCTGTTAGAGGACTACAACCTCTACTTCCTTATTTAAGTGAAATACAATGGAACAGACTAGAAAATGTATTATTCTATGAAACTGTTCTCAAAAATACACATATGTGCACAAAGTCATAAAATATATTTCTTAGTGTGACTATGGCAAAAAGAAAAGTTCAGAAAAAACTGTATCCCATCATTCTGCAGGAGATGGAATCAGCAACAGCCTCTAAGCCACAGGGACTTTCCCAGGAGTGCTCTAGTGATCCCTTTCCAGATTAAACTGCTATTGTTTCAGGACTATTCTATTAAAAAAAGATAATATAAAGGGGAAAAATCTTAATAATACGAGTCAAACCTTATAACAGGAGTAATCGTTTCAGTTTCATTCACTGTAAATGAAAAGAATCTGGTTCTCTTTTGCATGTTTCACATTTTGATTAATTCTGTTTTTCAAGTGTAGAAGAGAATGTTAGTTCATAAAAGTTACCTGGTGTTCTGCTTCCTGGAACTTTCATGTATAGTTGAACTGTGTTCATGCCCAGTATGGTATGACCAACGTGGCTTAGAAGATTTCCTGCTGATACGACACGCACAAAAGCAGGAAGTTTAGTCAGCTCATGTAGCTGCAACTTCCATCTGCAATAAAATAACAGATCAAGAGTGAAATCCTGCTACAAATATTTGTGGAAGTTAGCCATTTCTTCAAAAACTTTGTGTCCCAATCTGAAAAACGGCATAGGAAACACTGAAATGCTTAATTTTTTTCAATTTTTCCAAAGAAAACTTCCTAATGAAAAAAGGCATAAATATTACTGAGTTAAAAACAAAACAAAAATACTGAGTAAATGAAAAAAAAAAAAAAAAAACCCTTCCTATTTTTATAACTGTTGTATAATTCTATAACACTGTTATTTTTTTTTAAAGATTTTATTTATTTATTTGACACAGAGAGAGAGAGAGATCACAAGTAGGCAGAGAGGCAGGCAGAGAGAAGAGAGGGGGAAGCAGGCTCCCCGCTGAGCACAGAGCCCGATGCAGGGCTCGATCCCAGAACCCTGAGATCATGACCTGAGCCAAAGGCAGAGGCTTAACCTACTGAGCCACCCAGGCACCCCTTTATAACACTATTGTACATTATTAATCATAAAATGTAACTTTATGATTGTATACTTAGCCAGGGTCTTGATGAAAACCTGTACAAGAGATTTAAGTTAAAGAAAAAAACTTCTTTGTAAAACTTAGCAAAAATAATTTATCTGAAACTTGTGTATCAACTTAGAAAAATGGTAAGGAAGGAAAGAGAAGAGGAAATCGTAGACAATTCTCAATCTTGCAGACCTCTGCATCCGTTCACAGAAATACTACTACAAAGACTTACTTTTTGTCATCAGACAGGTCAATGTTGGTCCCAAACTTTATGGTTTTAAAGGGTCCTTTCCTCCTCCTCCCAGAACTTAAAAAACAGAGAGACAATATCAGAAACATGCCTTTTAAACAGAAATACTAAGTGAACATTAAAAATGACTTACTTATCTGAAGATGTAGATTCACTATCTGAGTGGTCTTTATGGTGACTTCTTTTCTCATTTTCTTCCTATAAATTAAGCAAAACACATTCTAGTTTAGTATTCCACAACCAGCTATCCTTCCCAACATGCAACTATAAAGTTCACACAGAGATTGATGGTATTATCTATGTTTGGAAACTGAATTTCTATAGGTCTCTTTCACATGAAAATTTCTTCAAAGACCACACATTAAATAAAAAGGGGGAAAGTCAATGGTCACCATCCATAGGCAGGTATCCAACCTCCTCAGCCACAAAGTTACCTTAGAGTTCTTTGTTAGTAACATTCTTCTATAAGGGGAAAAATCTATAGATTTTCATTCCTGCCCCATTTTTAAGAGGACAGAATTTTTTTTTTTTAATTGAGAGGCCTATCCATCTTGATTATAAATTTTCTAATCTAGCAGCTGTGTGTGGATGTATACGTAATTATATATGTGTAAGAAGGTCAGATGTTCTCTATTTTTGATTACAGACAAATGGAAGAAGTTCTCTCTGGGTTAAAGCTTTTCTTCCACAATGAATTATACATGCATGGTAACACATTTATATTAGTAAGGAAAATAAGTGCTGCATAAAATAGGTGCTTTTCAAAGCAAGTACTACTATTATTTACAATTTTGGGGTCACATACACAGTATCTCTTGACACTGTCCTACTATTTGAGTTAGCAGTACTTAGTACATTTTGGCCTCCCTCCCTTTAAATGTATAGTCTCTAAACATTCGTCAAATTTTTCACAGGTAATGGTCCATGCCTTCAAAGCACACAAAAAGGCATCTTTTCTTTGGTTATGGATCCCATCCTATATAAATACTCTGCCTCTTACGATCTTTGCTTTTCAACTCCTCCTCCAAATTTTCCTTTCATGATCCCTGAATCTTGCTTATTATTTATCCTCTTCTGAACCTAATACTACCACTACCATATAGCTGAAGTATCTCAAAAGTTTAAACTAGAGATTCATTTGGACAATGAATTCACTGTAACTCATTAAAGCTGCAGGACAATTCTCATTAGATAAATTTCTCTGTAGATACAGGGAATGGTAGTGAGAAAGAAATACAAATATACAATTCACAGGTACAAATGCTGCCTTCATTGAAAATGTGAACTTGGGGCAGAATTTTAAACACATAAGAAAATCTAATGAATTACAAATTAAAAGACCTGCAGGCCCATATTAAGTTTTAGCTGCAGGATATGTACAAAACAACTTAGTACTACAGACAAGTATTTGAGTAATACATTTAATAAACTCATTTTTTTGGATGTTTCATGTTCACTTTGTGGGAGAATTCACAAAATTCTCATTATAGTGCTAAAGGATTTTAGTAATGATCGACTACTGAAATGCCTGAGTCTTTTAATAATAATCCTCTGATTGTTTTTCTACTTTTTAAATTTCCCATATATTTTGAAATAATTTATGCCTCTCCCTCAGTTTTCTCTTTCAGACTGAGGCCGTTAAGAATAATACTAATGTTTCCTGGAGGTATTATTGATCAGATAATACTAACCTGGTAGAGGAGAAAAATGGGAAGGCACAAGACTAGGAATTTTGCAAGCACAAAGCAATCTTGAGACTTACTTTATCTTCCGGTATCAGTGGCTCTCAATCAGAGGCAATTTCACCCTCCCAAGGGATATCTGGCATGTTTGGAGACCTTTTTGACTATTACAACTGGGTTAGAAGGTAAGGGGTGTGCAACAGGCATCTACTGGAGAGAGGTCAGGGATGCTATCGAACACCCTAATATACAAGACAGTCTCCCACAACAATGTATTATCCAACCCAAAATGTTAATAATGCCAAGACTGAGAAAGCCTGCTTTAAACAGAAACATCCCACGGATGACGGAGACATCTCACTACACTTTAACAATATTTATCAACCCATAGGCCTGCTTAGACTTTACTAAGGGCGAACTGCATAGCACTTAGATAGTATTTCATGTAACCATAAAATAATGAGATGCTTACAAAAGATGCGCTCTTTCAAAATAAAAGAACATAAAATAATAAAATATTCTAAAAATAAAATAATGTTCAAGGAGTAAACACTTACCCTCAATGACTCCTGAAAGGAGGAGGCCTGATACTGTGCATATTTAGCAATTGTAGTATGAGATCGATTACTTTCACAATGCCAGATTTTCTTCGTTCCAGTAGGATCCCAGTTTTCATCTGCTGGCTGCAACAACTGTGTCCTCACTTCCACCATATGTTCATTGTTAGCTTCCACCAAAGTTTTGGTAGAGAAAAGTCCCAGGTCTTCATAAATAAATGTAGTTAATAAATGAAAATTATATTTGGAATAATACATTAAGCAAAATGTTTTATGGCATTCTATCCAGTTCCCCTAAAAACCAACCAGGGCCTCTGCACAACCTGAACTTTGTGCCAGGTTTACACAACCAGACAATGAAGCCTCAGACCTAATCATCATGCCACCAGCACAGGTGGAATCAAGGGGCCAGGCACTAGTTAGGAGGCTACAGTCTTATATTAGCAGCAGTGAATTTTATCTACATTTTATATTAAAAATTCTTTCATCAGATAACCTAAATCATAACTGTAATTATACAATTAGACCAAAATAAAAGCTAAATTTAAAAACCACTACTAAATTGCCAGGAACCAATACTGTCGTTGTATCTTTACATTATGGATCAAAGAAGTGATACACAACCACCCCCCACACTCACAGCCAGAAAATATTAAAGTGAAAACTGAAAAACTTAACAGAAGTAAGTTTCTGCCAGTGCTTTAAGAGTCACAGATAGCAAAGGAAATATAAAACCTTTTTCTTTTTCTTATTTAAAGCTTACCCAATTTAAGAGCTCCAGCAAGGCCACGTATTACTGTAACAGGGTTGTTTGGATTTGTACAAAATTGGTGTAATGGAGGAAAGAAAGCATCACGTTTATTTTCCAACTGTAAAATAAAAACATATGGTTAGATCTCTGGAAAACAGAAAATATTATGCCAAATTCATATTCATCATTTATGGCAATTTCAACAATGCACTGTGTAATTTCTATTTTACATTTTATAGCATTTTGTCACTATGTCTTTTGACCCTAGTTGTAATTAGATAGTAACTACATACATTATTTCTCTTGTCTACTGGATCTTGAACAAAATGTGTGGTAAGAAATAAAACTGAAACTTCAAATCAATTTAACTATTATTCAATTTTAAAAAGGAAGAAAATCCTATCACATGTTACAATGTGGATGAACCTTGAAGACACTATGCTCAGTGAGAATAAGGCAGTCACAAAAAGAAAAACTCTGTATAATTTTACTTATATGATATATCTAATATAGCCAATTTATAGAACCATAAACTGGTGGTTACCCAGGGGCTAAGGAGACCAGGGAAAAGGGAGTTGCTATTTAATGGGTATAGAATTTCAGATTTGCAAGATGAAAAAGTGCTGGAGAAGTGTTTTGCAACAATGAGAATATTATTTAACACTACTGAACTGTATACTTAAAAATGGTTAAACAGTAAAATTTTACGTTATGTGAGCTTTTTTCCTCACATAAAGAGTAAAAAGCCACAAAAGTTCAGTGTTTTTAAAAATATTACCAAAAGTGAAAGCAAGGTGAAGAAGACCCATAAAAGAAAATTCTTAATTTTGCATTTCCCTCTCTCAGACTTCAGCTTAAATGTTTTATTACACGTCTATCTCAGTGCTTCTCTTACATACTAAAGGATCAATAAATTATTGGTTGGAGAAAGGACTAATACGATAATATTTGGCCTCTAGAGGCCAAAAACAGGGCCAAATCTCCAAAAACAAACTTTACAGCTTAAATTTTTTTTTCACTTGGGGCAGAACTGGGAGGATGGAAGAGTTGCTTTGATTGAACTTTTATCAACTTCCTACATCAGATGTCTAAATGTTCTTAAAGTAAAACTAACATTGGTTTTAAATAATCTTTTAACATTCTTTTAAAAAATTACATATCTATTATCACATTTTATGTTCTCAAATACCTTTTTTAAAGGTAATTAAAATATATATTTTTGTAGATGCATAAAGCAGAATGAATGTTAAGGTCCATACAACTAGTAGAATGCAGATTTAAAAACCAGCTAAGTCATACTTTTAGGTGGTTTTTGCCTAATACTGTTCAAAACTGGGGGCAGTAAGAAGTATTTCTCAGTATTCTAATGTAATCATGGTTAGTAACTGAGAAGGGATGATTTAAATGCTATTATGAAGTCTTTCTGAATACATCTTTTTCCCCCCCAAACATTCAAGCTACTGCCAATAATTTTAATGTTTCCTAAAGGGCATCCATATTAATTTAAAGCAAGATCTTATGAAAGACAGGTAGGTGCAAACACTGGTTTAATTTATTTCTAGTCAATCAATTCAGACTCACATAAATACTAGGTGTAGGTGGATTCAACTTGTCCTTTGGCAAGGGAGGGTATGGTGAAGATGGTGGTCTTGGAGGCGGGCATTTATCCAATAAAATGCTACTGTTAGATAAGCCATTTTTACCTAGATTCCTTAAAAAAAGAAGAAGGGAGAATAAATCAGCTGTACATTTATTTAGAAAACAAAACAAAACAAAATCCTGAATTAAGTCCTAATCAGGTTATGGGGCAGCTAACACAAATCCAGGAGATTTGGCTCTATGAGAAAAAACTAAGAACAATTATTAATTTCAGCAAATACTTAGCTTCATGAAAAAAAAAACACAAGAATTATTGATGACAGTCCTTATCTTGCTCATAACTGTCCAACTTATTTTCCTCACCTAAAGAACAAACATGAACTCCAATTTCCTCTCCACCACCTTCTACCATGACAGTCTTTCCACTAAACATTGTAACTTGACCAAAAAAGGTCTAGATTATAGTAAAAACAGAGTATGTCTTTCTTCCTATGTCTCACCTCAGCAATTATAACCAGAATATCTTTGTGGTAATTCTCAAACCTGAGAAGATCTGTACCTTTTTTTCTCTCAAAACTGTGAAGAATTTTCTACGTGAGTCCTTGACTAATAAAATTCAGCAAGACTCCAATCTACTAAATTTATGGAAATTATACCAGTATTTTTAATGAGACATATAACTGCTATCTATTCTCTGATACATTGTATAATTATTACTTATTAGTAGTTGGGGTTTCTTTTCCTGTAGTGGGTTAAAGTATCATGTTTGTTAAGTTATAAATTCTTTAAATATGGCAGAATTATTTCCAAACTGTAACTCTTTTAGTGTTAAAATTTTTTTTCTACTTCTTAAATATACCCAACTCAGAAAATCAGCAAGACATAATTTTGAGCTTTCAATTCATTCCAGATTAACTTCACCCAATTATTACAAGCTCAAAAATAATGCATTAAAATAGCAAGTACTTTAACACTACAATTTTAGTTAAGAACTTGAAAATTGTAATTACGGTGGGGAGTTAAACTCAGTAATTTTACTTACTGAAGAAGGATTAGCAATTTTTCATCATAAAGTACAGAATACAGGTTGAAACAAAATTAATTTCCCTTATCTTGCTATGTTTTTGCCAAACTGAAAAAAGGCTTGAAATTCCACTCCTACAAACTTTTGAGATGGCACACTAAACAGAATCATGGATGTCACTTTCTTAATTTTTAATTTATTCAACTGTTAACTCCCAAGTAAAAACAGAAGCATTCGTGACTGGTCTCAAAGGAATGAATTAAGTTTAAAATAACTCATTTTTTAAAAAAAGTATGTGAAATAGTTATTAAAGTGAAATTTTAAGTTCAACTAACAAGCCTAAAGGTTAAATAAATGTTCTATCACAACATTTCTCAACAAAGCATGACTGTCCTATACAATTAAAGACAGGTATTTAAAAGCTTTTAAATTTAGGTATAAAATCAGTACTAATTTATAAATTCCATGTAAGCAGAAAATAGGTGGTTGACACTGGTAAAGAAACCATTCGAGTATTATCATCGAATCAATGCAAAATAAACATTCACTTATAATATACATATAAATAATTAGTTTTCATGCTGAACTGTGTATCTGCCACTCTTTAACTTTGGTTTTTAAACAAAACAGGACTCCGAATACATAAAATTTGTTTTCTAGAGCAAGAGATGAATGTGCAATATAGTAAATGATTGCTATTTTAAGGAATTGGAAGATATGGACCACACATTAAAACTGTACCATAAAAGAACATTTCATGCTAATTGAATATGGTACCAAAATTTAAGCTTCTACAACATTCTGCACACTGAGAGGTGAGACTAGAAAATAGTTTAATAGATTAGCAGAATTCCACCTCCATCGCTTGTAGAGTTCTGTAACAAAAGAAAAAAGGGAAATGGGAAAGTATAATGATGAAAAAACGCAGCTGCTTTTATTTTAAAATAGAAAAGAAAAAGGTGGTGGAAAAAAAGGTGAGATATGCCTAAGGGAACAGATATGGACTGAACCACCAAATGTTGTAATTATAACTTTAAACCATAAAAGCAGAAAAGGTATTGTAATCGCCTTTTTATGTATAGCACTGGTCAGTAACCAGTGACAGTAACGCTAAGATGAACCAAACAAGACTCAAATTAAAAATAACCAACACTTTTAAAAAGTAACTATGTATGTGAAAGTAAGAGGATAGTCAAAATAAACCATGTAATCAAATTGTATTTTGCAGTTTCCTACTGTACTGCAAACACTGACTCCCTGCTTTTTTGAGGTCAAGTCTGAAACAAACAGGAATTTCCCTGGAGAAACTGATGTAGGTAGTTGTCTATATAGTGACTCTAAGCTTCTTCCATTGAAAATACACTCATCAGTCCTAGTGCAAACGACAGAACTATGCATAATCTTCTGAACATAGAAGTATCCAATACTGTTTATAGTACTTTCAAAGCCAAGGTAATGAAACTAATATAACAAGGCAAAGTGGAGAAAGACGGTGAAGAAAGAAAATACTACCCCATTTTAAATCCTTTTCTTTCATTTTGAAACTTTCCCCAAGCAATGCAGAGTAGGAAACAATTAGTCACTGCACAATCCTTTACAATACTGGCTTAAACTTGTTTCAAATTTACCCATATCATTTGGTAGATAAATGAATTAGTACTCTGTAAGTAAACCAATCTACGCTTTAATTATCTTTGGTTATGAAGCTCCTAGACCAGAGACATCAAGTCTTTTGAGCCTAAGTCACTTTCCTCTTCAAGTTCTGGAATCCTACCCAGCATAGGATATCGCCAATAGAACAGAAATGTTCCGTTGATGCCTATCATTTGCTCTCTTGACTTTCCTCTAAAGATTTGTATCTCTAATTTATCAGAGCATTTTTGGTCTCTTTATTAATGAACCAAGGCCTATAGTTACTGAAATAACCCAAGCAACCCCAGGGATCCAAGTGAGTGTGTGTGTGTGTGTGTGTGTGTGTGTGTGTGTGTGTGTGTATTTAAGAGGCATAATATGCATATAAATAATTAAGTCTCTGTAAAAAGGCAAAATTGTCTTTTAAGAGCTAAAAGCTAAAAATAACACTGTAAGAATGTACTTAAAAATTCTGAAATAAGTATCTATACATATCTGAAAGGTGACATGGAAGATTATAATCTTTAATATATTAAGAAACACAGTCACATCTAGGTATCCACAGCATAAGACTTTATTAGTGAAAATTTATGATAACTGCTACGATACACTGTTTATACCCTGTACTTCCATGGAACTCTTTTGACAGTATTTCTCCAGAATACACTTAGATCCCATGTAGTATATGCTACTAGTTCTGGACCTCTAAATTTTCTCCCATTTTCTACCAACTGTCCTGAGATTAGAGAGAGTGGAACAAGGAGGAAGGCCTGCTCCAGCAGAGTGGTGACGGCATTATCTAGGAAATAGGACAGAGGCCCTAAGAGCCGACTGGGGAGCAGGGAGAAGGCAGTACAAATTGGCAGCGAGCCAAGGCACTGTGTTTAAGTAGAACTCAGGATAACATCTGATCTAGACATTAAAGCACAACTACTTTCTTTTAGGCCCAGAATTAAAATGCATGCCAGCGTAACATCTAGATAAAAAGACCAACATAAAACACTTA